>NC_057809.1:606247908-606613533 GCF_018294505.1 Triticum aestivum
CCCCTCCGGCAGGGTGCCGGAACGGGTCTAGATTGGCTTTCGGTGGCTACGGAGGCTTCTGGCGGCGGAACTCCCGATCTATTGTGTTCACGGATGTTTTTAGGGTATATGGAGATATATAGGCGGAAGAAGTACGTCAGGGGGGCCACGAGGGGCTCACGAGGGTGGAGGACGCGTCTAGGGGGTGGGCGCCCCCCTGCCTCGTGACCTCCTCGCAGATCCCCCGATGTGCACTCCAAGTCTTCTGGGCTTCTTTCCTTCCAAAAATGAGTTCCGTGAAGTTTTAGGTCAATTGGACTCCGTTTGATTTAAAAGTGTATAATAAAGCCCATAAACATTCAAAACAGTAGATAATATAGCATGGAGCAATAAAAAATTATAGATACATTGGAGACGTATGAGGTATGCTATGTGATGTGATATGGCCAAAAGATGTGATGAATGATATATGCGATGTATGAGATTGATCATGTTCTTGTAATAGGAATCATGACTTGCATGTCGATGAGTATGACAACCGGCAGGAGCCATAGGAGTTGTCTTAATTTATTGTATGACCTGCGTGTCAATGAAAACGCCATGTAGTTACTTTACTGCTAACCGTTAGCCATAGTAGTAGAAGTAGTATTCACTACTAGGAAAAAGGCCTACTAGTGGTGCACCTGTTTTCGCTACTAATGGCGCACTACAGGCGCGCCACTAGTACCACGCCATTAGTATTTTTACTAATGGCGCACCACAGGTGCGCCATTAGTATCTGGCATACTAATGGCGCACCACGCAGTGCGCCATTAGTATAGCCCACGGTGCACCATTAGTATGCCTCCCAGGGGGCCATATTTACCCATGTGCTTTGGCATACTAATGGCGTGCTGGTGGATGATGCGCCATTAATGTGCTCTGGCTTACTAATGGCGCACTATGTGGTGGTGCGCCACTAGTATGAATATTAGGCATTATTTTTTTTCTTTTCTGATATTTTCACAGGTTACAAAATATATTATTGGACAGAATTTAGACAACACCACACAGCAACAGCAGATTCATCGAATACAATAGAAGATTAGTCTCCGAATACAATTCATCATATTAGTCTTCGAATTCAAAAGACCGAACAAAGATAGAACATTACAAGTCTCGAGACCACGAGTAGCGAGTTTGTCAGAAGTAATACTAATCCTAACAAGTCCTACTAATCATCACCATACAACTTCTACTCGTTATTAATAACAAGTCATCCCGATCATCATCTTGATAGTCATCGAACCAACCCTACTTAATTGTTCTTAGCACATGATCATCAGTATTAGGCAGGACCTAAATACCCTATTTAAGGTAAAATAGCATAAAACAATATAGACCCTGACTCTCCATTATGGAGAATGGAGATCATCCTGTCTCCAATTCTTGCGCTTCGCTTCCTTTTGCTTCCAAGAACCTCCTTACGACTGTCCATACATTTTTTCCATCTTTTGATTTTCATGTCTCCACTTCTTTTAGAAATCTCATATGGACAGTTGAGATTCATAGGATGACCTGGCTGTATGTTCAAAACATTAAGACTACCTTTCTGAGACATCAAATGAGGCACACAATTCTCTGGGATTATCTGTTGAAAAACATAGTAATAACTTCATAGTTAGCAATGATGTACTAGTTTTAGAAGTATGCAAAAGATGCACGGATGTCGTAATAGTAAAAAATCTTACCAGGGTATCTCCATGGTAGTTACTGTAGTTGAACACATGCGCTAGTGACACGTATTGACCATGATGTTGAGGAGTTTGATTGTAGATATTGTAATTCTCAATGTCAGTACAAAATCCGACCAGATGATTTTTCTCCTTGTAAGTTGTTAATTCGGAGCCATCGGTGTAGTGGGTTTTGTCTACCATCTCCCGCACATTCTTTGAACAATGAAAATAAGCTGTCAATGGAAATAAGCTGTCAACTATTTTGAAATAAACAATATAAATTAGCTAATAACTATGTTTGAGAAACTCACATAGCGGTAGAATTGGAGGCGTATCAACAAGGACCCAAATGTCCATATTGTCTTGCTCGATTTTAGGATCACCAAGATCCATGGTGACAAGCATACCCTCATCAAAAACCATAAATCTTGCAAAATGCTTCCCAATTTTTGCAACCAAAATGGGTTACGCTCCCAGAATTATACAGATTTACTTCAAAATCCACATCGTGATGAGTCCTTAGGTGAATTTTCTTTGTTTTAGAAATTTCATGGTCTTCAAAATCCATCCTCTCCAAGACATAGCATCTTGCATGGCATGGGATAAGCTGTACTCAAATTGTAAAATATGAAAATTACACGTTGAAATAGTTGAAGTCATGCTTAATTATGAAAATAACACTTGTCGTCGTTGCGTACCGTTTCAACTTCGAAGGTCTCCTCGAGCTTAATGCTGAAGCGCCGATCATCGTCCAGGTGAGGCATGTCGCACAGACCTCGATCGTCGTGGCACCAGCCGCACTCCCCCGGGAGACTTTCGTCGTCCGATGACGACATATCCTACGTTCATAATTCAAAACTACATAGGATGAGTGGTTCCTCTTCCAGATTAGGGTTTATCGATGACGAGCAACTGACATTAGTAATAACTATGAGTTGATATCACACTTCTATATGTATAACACAAGAGGCAGTTGATCCTACTTAATTAAGTACTAAGATACCCCGGCCCATGCATTTGTCGCAAGTACCCCATATGTCCTATTTTTAGCAAAGTCATGCTAAAATTCACGAAAAATTTCAGCATGACCTTTGCTGAAAATAGGACATATGGAGTACCCGAATTTGCCGGAACGGAAGATAATCGACATTCCGGCAAACTCAAGGGCCTCTCGGGGTACCTGCAAAATCATCACGATACGATGGTCGGAGACAAAACCCAGCAAACTCCTTCCCTTCACTCGGGGTACAACAATATATCTTCTATCCATGAAAAATAATACCAACTAGGATCGGTATGACCTTCGTTTTTCATTTTCTGTATGATCAATTAAATCTTCTGCAAGCTTATATGAAAAGGTTCAGCAACTTGAAACGTAACTCTTGCTTGGTGTTCCAAATCATTTCATTTATATTTTAAATAACAGTAGGAATTATTTCATAATAGAATTTACCCCAAAAACAAATTCCTTTAATGCCATTTTCAAACTCTGAGTTGCCTTTGTTGCACTGAAACTAATTCAAATAATTTTTATAAAATTGCCACAAAATTTTTGGGAGACCCTATAATTCCTATAAATCATTTTTGAACAAAGACCCATCCTACTCTTTTGAAATTTTTGAGAGAAACACCCACTTTTCCATTCTGATCCATTTTCAGTTTACAACTACAACCCTATTTCCCCTAGCTCCTAAAAATCTACAAAATTATCCCAAACACAAGAACAGTACCTACACTCCTTTTTCCCAAACATCTCCTGATCACAAGTTCTAAATTTTCAATAGGCCACATGGATTTGCTGAATCAGCATAAACCTTTCAAGTACCAAAAATGCAGCATTTTCTTGGCACGACCAAGCTACTTCACGGCAATTCATATTTTAAGAATTCTCACATTTCATATATCGGCTTTTTCAAAACAAAAAAAGTATCTATGGGGGCTGCAGCTGCATGTTGTGTATCAATGTAACTTATATATATCACGAATCTAAACTTAACAATTAATAGGTTGCAAGAATATATAAAATCTGAACATTACACAATTCTGAAGAGTACACTTCTCAAATTCATATAAATTTGACAGAGAGAGAGAGGGAGGCAGCAAGGATTCAGATTCAGAGAAGTGCAGCAGGAGGGAAGTGGAGAGGAGGAGCAACAGCAGCTTTGAGGTTTCAGAGAAGAGCAACGGCAAGACGTTGAGAGGAGGAGCAACAGGAGTAAAGCAAGAGGGAGGAGCAGCAAAAAGGCGAGGGCGAGCGCGGCCATGGGCGGCAACACGCAAGTGCGTGTGTGCGCGGGCGCGGGCGACTGCAGCGATAGCGAGGCAACGCAGGAGCTTGACGATGGGTCGTCAGCTTGAGGTGCGCCATTAGTAGTTTTGCCAAAAAACAGTAGTGGCGCATTGCGTGGCAGGTGCGCCATTACAACTAGTAATGGTGCACTGTTCCCTGGTGCGCCATTAGTATTTTTGGAAAAATATATAATTTTTTTTGTTACTAGTGGCGCACCGTGGGTCTGGTGCGCCATTAGTGTCTACCACACTAATGGTGCACCATTACTATATAGTAGTGGCGCACCACATATCTGGTGCACCATTAGTGGCCATATCATCTATAGCCCTTTTCCTAGTATAGTTGGCGAGACAACTTCATGAAGTCATGATGATGGAGATCATGGTGTCATGCCGGTGACGAAGGTGATCATGCAGTGCCTCGAAGATGGAGATCAAAGGCGCAAGATGATATTGGCCATATCATGTCACTTTATGATTTTCATGTGATGTTTATCATGTTTACATCTTATTTGCTTAGAACGACGGTACCTTAAATAAGATGACCCCTCACTAAAATTTCAAGAAAGGTGTCCCCCCTAACCGTGCACCGTTGCGAAGGTTCGTTGTTTCGAAGCACCATGTGATGATCGGGTGTGATAGATTCTAACGTTCGCATACAACGGGTGTAAGCCAGATTTACACATGCTAAACACTTAGGTTGGCTTGATGAGCCTAGCATGTACAGACATGGCCTTGGAACACAAGAGACCGAAAGGTCGAACATGAGTCGTATAGTAGATACGATCAACATGGAGATGTTCACCGTTGATGACTAGTCGGTCTCACGTGATGATCAGACACGACCTAGTCGATTCAGATCATGTATCACTTAAATGACTAGAGGGATGTCTATCTGAGTGGGAGTTCATTAAATAATTTGATTAGATGAACTTAATTGTTATGAACATAGTCTAAATATCTTTACAATATGTCTTGTAGATCAAATGGCCCACGCTAATGTTGCCCTCAACTTCAACGCATTCCTAGAGAAAACCAAGCTGAAAGATGATGGTAGCAACTATACAGATTGGGTCCGTACCTTGAGGATCATCCTCGTAGCTGCCAAGAAAGCATATGTCCTTGAAGCACCGCTAGGTGAAGCACCCATTTCCCCAGCAACTCAAGACGTTATGAACGTCTGGCAGTCACGTAGTGATGATTACTCCCTGGTTCAGTGCGGCATGCTTTACAGCTTAGAATCGGGGCTCCAAAAGCATTTTGAGCAACACGCAGCATATGCGATGTTCCAAGAGCTGAAAATGGTTTTCCAAGGTCATGCCCGGGTCGAGAGATATGAAGTCTCCGACAAGTTCTATAGTTTTAAGATGGAGGAAAACAGTTCTGTCAGCAAACATATACTCAAAATGTCTGGGTTGCACAACCGCTTGTCTCAGCTGGGAGATAATCTTCCAGATGACTCGGTCATTGACAGAATCCTCCAGTCACTCCCACCTAGCTACAAGAGCTTTGTGATGAACTACAATATGCAAGGGATGGAGAAGTCCATTCCTGAGTTGTATTCAATGCTAAAATCAGCGGATAACTTCAAGAAGGGTAAGAATAACTTCAAGAAGGACGGCAAGGGAATTGCCGCGCCCGGTAAGCCAGTTGTCGGGAAGAAGCCAAAGAATGGACCCAAGCCTGAGACTGAGTGCTTTTATTGCAAGGGAACGGGTCACTGGAAGTGGAACTGCCCCAAATACTTAGCAGAAAAGAAGGCTGACAACGTCAAAGGTATATATGCTATACATGTTATTGCTGTGTAACTTACCAGCACTCGTAATAGCTCCTGGGTATTTGATACCAGTGCAGTTGCTCACATTTGTAACTCAAAGTAGGAGCTGCGGAATAAGCGGAGACTGGCGAAGGACGAGGTGACGATGCACGTCGGGAATGGTTCCAAGGTCGATGTGATCACCGTCGGCACGCTACCTCTACATCTACCTTCGGGATTAGTTTTAAACCTCAATATTTGTTATTTAGTGCCAGCTTTGAGCATGAACATTGTATCTGGATCTCGTTTAATGCGAGATGACTGCTCATTTAAATCCAAGAATAATGGTTGTTCTATTTATATGAGAGATATGTTTTATGGTCCTGCCCCGCTGGTCAACGGTTTATTTTTATTGAATCTCGAACGTGATGTTACACATATTCATAGTGTGAGTACCAAAATATGTAAGGTTGATAATGATGGTGCCACATACTTGTGGCACTGCCGCCTTGGTCATATTGGTGTCAAACACATCAAGAAACTCCATGCAGATGGAATTTTGGAGTCTCTTGATTATGAATCATTTGACACGTGCGAACCATGCCTTATGGGCAAAATGACCAAGACTCCGTTCTCCGGAACAATGGAGCGAGCAACCAACTTGTTGGAAATCATACATACTGATGTGTGCGGTCCAATGAGCGTTGAGGCTCGCGGTGGCTATCGTTATGTTCTCACCCTCACTGATGACTTAAGTAAATATGGGTATGTCTACTTAATGAAACACAAGTCTGAAACCTTTGAAAAGTTCAAGGAATTTCAGAACGAGGTAGAGAATCAACATGATAGGAAAATAAAGTTCTTACGATCAGATCGTGGAGGAGAATATTTGAGTCATGAGTTTGGTACACACCTAAGGAAATGTGGAATTGTTTCAAAATTGACGCCGCCTGGAGCACCTCAGCGTAATGGTGTGTCTGAACATCGTAATCACACTTTATTGGATATGGTGCGATCTATGATGTCTCTTACCGATCTACCACTACCGCGTTCACTTTAAATAGGGCACCGTCTAAATCCATTGAGACGACACCGTATGGATTATAGTTTGGGAAGAAACCTAAGCTATCGTTTCTAAAAGTTTGGGGATTGGATGCTTATGCCAAGAAACTTCAACATGAAAAGCTCGAACCCAAATCGGAAAAATGCATCTTCATAGGATACCCTAAGGAAACTATTAGGTATACCTTCTACCTCAGATCCGAAGGCAAGATCTTTGTTGCCAAGAATGGATCCTTTCTGGAGAAAGAGTTTCTCTCGAAAGAAGTGGGAGGAGAGTAGAACTTGATGAGGAGTTAGTTCCCCCTCTTGAACCGGAAAGTAGCGCAGCGCAGGAAGATGTTTCTGTGGTGCCTGCACCGACTAGAGAGGAGGTTAATGATAATGATCATGAAACTTCGGATCAAGTTGCTACTGAACTTCGTAGGTCCACGAGGACACGTTCTACACCAGAGTGATACGGCAACCCTATCCTGGAAATCATGTTGTTAGACAACGGTGAACCTTCAAACTATGAAGAAGCGATGGCGGCCCTAGATTCCAACAGATGGCTTGAACCCATGAAATCTGAGATAGGATCCATGTATGATAACAAAGTATGGACTTTGGCAGACTTGCCCGATGATCAGCAAGCCATAGAGAATAAGTGGATCTTTAAGAAGACTGACACAGATGGAAATGTGACCATCTATAAGGCTCGGCTTGTTGCTAAGGGTTATCAACAAGTTCATGATTGACTACGATGAGATTTTCTCACCCGTAGCAATGCCGAAGTCCATCCGAATCATGTTAGCAATTGCCACATTCTATGATTATGATATTTGGCAAATGGACGTCAAAATGGCATTCCTTAAGGAAGAATTGTATATGATGCAGCCGGAACATTTTGTCGATCCTAAGAATGCTGACAAGGTATGCAAGCTCCAGCGCTCCATCTATGGGCTGGTGCAAGCATCTTGGAGTTGGAACATTTGCTTTGATGAAGTGATTAAAACATTTGGGTTCATACAGACTTATGGAGAAGTCCGTATTTACAAGAAAGTGAGTGGGAGCTCTGTAGCATTTCCCATATTATATGTGGATGACATATTGTTGATGGGAAATGATATAGAACTTTTGGAAAGCATAAAGGCCTACTTGAATAAGTGTTTTTCAATGAAGGACCTTGGAGAAGCTGCTTACATATTAGGCATCAAGATCTATAGAGATAGATCGAGATGCCTCATTGGTATTTCACAAAGCACATACCTTGACAAGATATTGAAGAAGTTCAATATGGATCAGTCCAAGAAGGGGTTCTTGCCTGTATTGCAAGGTGTGAGATTGAGCACAACTCAATGCCCGACCTCGGCAGAAGATAGAGAAAAGATGAGTGTCATCCCCTATATATGCCTCAACCATAGGTTCTATTATGTATGCCATGCTGTGTACCAGACCTGATGTGAACCTTGCCATAAGTTTGGTGGGGAGGTACCAAAGTGATCCGGAATGGAACACTGGACAGTGGTCAAGAATATCCTGAAGTACCTGAAAAGGACTAAGGATATGTTTCTCATTTATGGAGGTGACGAAGAGCTCGTTGTAAAGGGTTACATCGATGCTAGCTTCGACATAGATCCGGATGACTCCAAGTCACAAACCGGATACGTGTATATTTTGAATGATGGGGCAGCCAGCTGGTGCAGTTGCAAGCAAAGCGTCATGGCGGCATCTACATGTGAAGCGGAGTACATAACTGCTTCCGAAGCAGCACGGGAAGGAGTCTGGATGAAGGAGTTCATCACCGACCT
This sequence comes from Triticum aestivum, assembly GCF_018294505.1. Classification (NCBI taxonomy): domain Eukaryota; kingdom Viridiplantae; phylum Streptophyta; class Magnoliopsida; order Poales; family Poaceae; genus Triticum; species Triticum aestivum. The sequence continues at coordinate 606,256,497 of NC_057809.1, forward strand.
AGGAGTTGTTCCAAATGCATCGGGCCCGATGACTCTCTTCTGTGACAACACTGGAGCTATTGCCATTGCCAAGGAGCCCAGGTTTCACAAGAAGACCAAGCACATCAAGCGCCGTTTCAACTCCATTCATGGTTATATTCAAGATGGAGACATAGATATTTGTAAAGTACATATAGATCTGAATATTGCAGATCCGTTGACTAAACCTCTTCCACGAGCAAAACATGATCAACACCAGAACTCTATGGGTGTTCGATTCATCACAATGTAACTAGACTATTGACTCTAGTGCAAGTGGGAGACTGTTGGAAATATGCCCTAGAGGAAATGATAAATTGGTTATTATTATATTTTCTTGTTCATGATAATTGCCTACTGTTCATGCAATAATTGTATTATCCGGAAATCGTAATACATGTGTGAATACATAGAGCACAACATGTCCCTAGTCAGCCTCTAGTTGACTAGCTCGTTGATCAATAGATGGTTACGATTTCCTGACCATGGACATTGGATGTCGTTGATAACGGGATCACAACATTAGGATAATGATGTGATGGACAAGACCCAATCCTAAGCATAGCACCAGATCACGTAGTTCGTTTGCTGAAGCTTTTCTAATGCCAAGTATCATTTCCTTAGACCATGAGATTGTGCAACTCCCAAATACCATAGGAATGCTTTGGGTGTATCAAACGTCACACCATAACTGGGTGACTATAAAGGTGCACTATAGGTATCTCTGAAAGTGTCTGTTGGGTTGGCACGAATCGAGACTGGGATTTGTTACTCTGTATGACGGAGAGGTATCTCTGGGACCACTCGGTAATGCATCATCATAATGAGATCAATGTGACTAATGAGTTAGTCACGGGATCATGTGTTACAAAACGAGTAAAGAGACTTGCCGGTAACAAGATTGAACAAGGTATAGGGATACCGACGATCGAATCTCGGGCAAGTAACATACCGATTGACGAAGGGAATTGTACACGGGATTGTTTGAATCCCCGACATCATGGTTCATCCGATGAGATCATCGTGGAACATGTGGGAGCCAACATGGGTATCCAGATCCCGCTATTGGTTGGTGGCCGGAGAGATGTCCCGGTCAAGTCTGCATGGTTCCCGAACCCGTAGGGTCTACACACTTAAGGTTTGGTGACGCCAGAGTTGTTATGGGAAATTGTATGTGGTTACCGAAGGTTTTTCGGAGTCCCGAATGAGATCCCGGATGTCACGAGGAGTTCCGGAATGGTCTGGAGGTGAAGATTTATATATGGGAAGTCCAGTTTCGGTCACCGGAATAATTTTGGGGGTTATCGATATTGTACCGGGACCACCGAAAGGTGTCCAGGGGTCCACCGGGTGGGGCCACCTGCCTCGGTGGGCCAAGTAGGCTGAACAAGGGTGGGAACCAGCCCCCTAGTGGGCTGGTGCGCCCCCATGGGCCCAAGGCGCCTAGGGTTAGAAACCCTAGGGGGTGGGGGCGCCTCCCACCAAACTTGGGGGGGCAAGTCCCCCCTTTGGCCGCCTCCTGTAGATGGGATCTAAGGGGACCGGCCCCTCTCCCTTTCCCCTATAAATAGTGAGGGGTGAGAGGGCAGCCGCACCCCCTTCCCTGGCGCAGCCCTCCCCCTCTCCAACACCTCCTCCTCCTCCTCCGTAGTGCCTCGCGAAGCCCTACCGGAGAACCGCAAGCTCCACCACCACACCGTTGTGCTGCTGGAGCTCTTCCCCAACTTCTCCCCCCCCTTGCTGGATCAAGAAGGAGGAGACGTCCCCGGGCTGTACGTGTGTTTAACACGGAGGTGCCATCCGTTCGGCACTTGGATCGGATCTTCCGTGATTTGAATCGTCGAGAGTACGACTCCTTCAACCGCGTTCTTGTAACGCTTCCGCTTAGCGATCTTCAAGGGTATGAAGATGCACTCCCTCTCTCTCATTGCTAGAATCTCCTAGATTGATCTTGGTGAACGTAGGAAAATTTTGAATTATTACTATGTTCCCCAACACATCCATCAACAACGGTTACCCTACATGCGTTCTTCAATCATCAAGAAAAGTTACGTCTTTTCCGGATTAGAAGAAATGACGAGGGGATGAATGACAAGATGGATGATGGGAGAGAGAGAAATCTTACCCGCCTCGCCATTTGTCACTACACCGTTGGTAGTCGCCCCAACGCTGTTCTGAAGCCCCACGGCATTCTCACCCATGGTCATACTTAAAGAAAACTAGTGGTTGGGGCGCCACCTGGTGGCGCCTCTTGAGGCACGATTGTGCGCGCTAATCATGATGTCGTATTTGTTAACCTGATTGTATGACAATAAGCTTAGTTTAGGCAAAAAGACAGGCAACCTAGATGATACATCAATAATTGAAGTACATGTAAACTTCCAAATGGCAAACATAGTAAATCTAATTTTAGTGTCGGAAACCTAGAAAGACAATATGAGCACATTGACATATAGAAGAAATAAACTCACAACGAATATTCATCTCACATCTTAATGCCAGTGTTACAAATTCATATGTCCATATGAGGAAAAGAAAACTTAAGGATTTGTCACTACTTGATTGTGGATACTATAGTCATCTACAAACAGGTAACATGCAACAACGGACCATTGGACTGAGAATGAGTAGTTTTAGTGTGATTAGCCATTCTCAATCATGTTCATTGCTGGACATAAATGACAATAACATGTACATGTTATCTTCAGGTTGCTTCGATGTGCAAGACAAAAGGAACTGACCATCTTCTAAAGAGATGTTTAGACCATTCAGTCCTGGATCAAGATGGAGCAGCAAACAAGTACAACAAGATAAACTGTCATTGTTCTGATGTGCGAGCAATGGGATCAAGCTAAGGAGACAAGCCATCTGATTGGCCGACACCGACCGTGAGCTCACCCAGCCAAGCCCACACGTGCAGAGGGCCAGCAGCCAGTCTAAGCTATAAGACCAAAGAGCTATATAGATCCCCTACCTCGAGTGGAGCAATGAATAAGCAAGTAAAGATAAGGAAGAGGGGAAATGTAATATCGTTTTGTTATAGCAAGATCATCAGATCATGGGTGAAGCGATCGATCATCAATAAGTTCTTATCGACCGATGGGAAGTGTTGTAAATGATATGAAAATAACTAAACAAATTAACTATATCAAAGCATTCGAAGGACAACCGATTTAGAAAACAAATCTCATGGAAAATGATATGCAAATAACTAAACAAATGCAATTCAACAGATGTACTGAAACAAATGGGTGGACATATCCAGGTACTTTACGATATCGATTGTGAAAAATCCAAATCCACAAGGCATCCTAATATGCATATCCCTCATAAATCACAAAATCAGTTATAGCTCTATTTTTTGAAAATGCTGGTAAATGGCACACAAACAAATGAGTCCGTGAAGCATCAGTAACAAATTCCTATTTCTGAAGATGCTTGGTGAATTTATTTGCACACAAAGATCCATTTTAGATAAAGCTCTGTACATAAAGAAATGAGGCATGAGAAGGCCAGCCTTGAGAAGTGCATTCCACATGCAAGTATTCATAGCACATGTACCTGGACAACTATGTAGATCAAGGTATATTCTTGTATAATGATGAAGTTGAATCCTGACCCAATCGACAATTAACCAGAGACACCTCGATGTTAGGCTGGTAGTGACAGCAACACCTACAGGAAGAACACATAAGGATCATACGTCAATTGGAAAAATTATTCAGCGAACAATAAAGAACATGGTGATAGCGACGACAACACCTACAAGAACACACATACATGCAAAATGAAGCAAGGATAAAACGTTTCCACTCTCACACATGGTTTGAGAAAAATCTGTTAGCAAGGACGGGGGTTTGAAACAGATAGACTGGCTAGATTCAACCTCACTATGTCTTCTTGCTTGGTGTTGGCAGCACTTGAGCCGAAGTGGATGTCCAGGTAGATGAGTGAAGAAATGCTTTTCCCCAGCAAATTGTCCTGTTAAGATGCAGTGAAATAACTTTAGGAGGATCCTACTCATACTCTCAGCATGTTAAGATGTGCCGAAATATCTAACAACAATGCTACAATAAAAAAAGTTCAAAGGGTAGAGCTGTTGTTGTCTTCCAATTTCCAAAATCAGAGAACTACAACAACACAATCGGTATAATTGAAAAATACTCAAATAGTTAGTAGCTCCGATCTAGAAGATGAACTGATGAAGAAGAAAGGCAAAGGTACAACAACTACCTGAGGTAACCGGTCTTGTGTAAACTAAAATTCAGCATCGAACAAGGTATGTGAAACTATCAAACGATTGTTTAATGCAGCTCACTGACTGTACAATACAGTGCAAGTCCACCCTAATGTCCAAAATGTGCACTTGATTGTTTGGTGATTATTAAACTGAAACTTGAACAAGTGATGCTAATTGATTGATGAGAGCAACATGGATAACATATAATGACGAGAGCGACAAGGAGAGCTAGGATCAGTGAAGTTAATTACCTCGCCGCGGTCTTCGTATATGTAGTCTAGCCCCTTGTAGAAGGGTGGGTGCCCCACTGACAGGGACTGAAATTAACAAACCACACACCGTCATTAGCTCATCGCTAGTCGCTAGTGCAATCAATACAAAATTTCTTGTAAACAGGGTTTGAAATTATGTTACGGAGATAGCCATGCCCCAGTCGAGCTCAAATTAAAAGGGAAAATTTTAGCACAAACGTTAGAAATTTGATTGACATCTCAAGTACATCTATCAACTACCTAGTAGCGCGTAGGATAAGAAAAATAGTCACATTGATGTTGTTTATGTACTTTTCTTTCTCGACCTGCATGATCTGCCCTTTCTTCACTGCACAGAAGAAACAAATGTAAATCAAGTTCAGTTAAGTAAGGCGCACCGGCAAGCACGAGATATTATAGCTCGAACTGAATAAACAATGTATGTATTTCGATGCATTGGTCTTAAGCAAAAGCTAGCGATGAAGGGACTAACCAAAAGCAATTATACCACACCATACATCCTACTACGCTGGTTAACATATATACCCATACTAATGGACAACAAGAGATCAGACGATTCTCACGCCTGTTAGTATCCTAGCCTTACCAACGAAACAAATTCCTCAATCACCCTGCCCTGTATGCGGGTCCTAAAGTTACTACGGAGAGGTTCCGCAGACGGAGACGAGACTAACCTTGCATCTCCTTCGCGACCTTAGCCTGCATCTGTGGAGCGCATCTATCGTGGTTTTGTCACGGCAGATGTCCTCGTGAAAGGACTTAGTCGTGGAGCCATCGCGACAGGTTAGCTTGAAAGGGTTAAAGCGGACAAGGGACGCGAGGAATTATACTGGTTCGGCCCCTTACGATGAAGGTAAAAGGCCACGTCCAGTTGTGATGGAATTGCTAGGGTTTCGATGACCAGGGAGCGAATCTGCTTTGCCTGGTTCTTGAGTTATTGTCTGTTGTCCCTAAACCGCCGCCGGGTCATCCCTTTATATACACAGGTCGACGCCCGGAGGTTTACAGAATCCCAAGGCCGGATCATAAACGTGTCCGGCTCGGTTTCTACCTTTCCCTATATTACAATATGAGTTATATATAATATGGCGGTTTACATCTATGGGCCCTAATTGCCTTTGGGCCCTGGGCCTTTGTGTCATATCTCCTCCATAAAGCGCCATCCCTTTCATCTTCACGGGCTTACTGCATGACTAACTCCTTGTGAACATAACCCGGCCCCTCATGGCCGGTTTATACTTAATAGTAATATCCCCAACATTAGGCCCCAGACTGATTTGAACTTGTTCATGTCAATCTTCAATACTTAGAAAAATTCCTCCTTTTGCACCTTCGCATAGATCTTGTAAACCGCCGTGACGTCACCTATTCATTAAATCCGAAGATACCCTTTATTAATGAGTATCCAACAATCAAGGTGACAACCTTGTTACATATCCATTTTTCGGGCTCCTCGATTCCCATGCCTATCACTTATCTCTCTGCCTTATAAATAGGGCCGAGGATCCCTTTCTTTTTCCTCCCGTTGCCTCTTCATCTCTTCTTCCACCTCGCGACACCTCTGCAACCGAGCGCCGCCGTCATCGTCGAGCTTCGCCTCTGCCTCACCGTTGGCCGCTGCATCAACCTGATCGCACCAGAAAAATGCGGCGCACCTCCGCTGCTTTAACAACTTCGGTAAGTCTTTCTCTCTTTCCTCTGTAGATCCACTTAGGGTTCACACGGGTTCATGGTGTTCTTCTCTTGTTCTTCGTTAGTTCATACACAGCAGACCTCAACTTTGATGCGTTCCGTGCGGTAGCTATAGCAGTGTTTTATCTTGGCTATCAAACCATGCCTTCTATGTATAAAAACCGATCTGGACTTTTGCGAACTGCTCCAGAACCAACTTTTTAGGTCTAAACCTTTTTCTTTTCCTGACTTGTGGTAGATCCAAAATGCCAATGTGAACTTGTGAAACCTGTTTTCCCTCACTTAATCATTTTTTGCCTCAGATCTGTACCTTCCTCATCTACGTAGGCGGTTTATCTTTTTAGAAAATAATCTGTCATATGCCATTAGTCCCCTTGTAAACCGCCCGTCGCTTTACCATTTATAACAACATCAGCCTCCAGTTTAACAATTTTGCATGCCTGAATCCCTTTTTCTTAACCTGTTGCGCTTTATGCTTTGTCAATCATGAATCGTAAACCGACATTAATCTTTTCCAGCTCTTCAGTTGCAATGGCCAAACAAATTTTATGCCTGTAACTGGGTCCCTTCTCGGGTTACTGAGGACCAACTGGATGGATTTGACAGAATTGGCACTTTATCGAAGCAGAGTGAAATCCAGTGGCGAGTTCCCGGTCGAGAAAACCCTCCCACCCCCAGAGATGGTGAAGTAGTAGTGTTTGTTGATCACATGAGCCGTGGCTTTTGAAGGAAATATGCCCTAGAGGCAATAATAAAGTTATTATTTATTTCCCTATATCATGATAAATGTTTATTATTCATGCTAGAATTGTATTAACCGGAAACATAATACATGTGTGAATACATAGACAAACAGAGTGTCACTAGTATGCCTCTACTTGACTAGCTCGTTGATCAAAGATGGTTAAGTTTCCTAGCCATTGACATGAGTTGTCATTTGATTAACGGGATCACATCATTAGGAGAATGATGTGATTGACCTGACCCATTCCGTTAGCTTAGCACCCGATCGTTTAGTATGTTGCTATTGCTTTCTTCATGACTTATACATGTTCCTATGACTATGAGATTATGCAACTCCCGTTTACCGGAGGAACACTTTGTGTGCTACCAAATGTCACAATGTAACTGGGTGATTATAAAGGTGCTCTACAGGTGTCTACGAAGGTACTTGTTGAGTTGGCGTATTTCAAGATTAGGATTTGTCACTCTGATTGTCGGAGAGGTATCTCTGGGCCCTCTCGGTAATGCACATCACTTAAGCCTTGCAAGCATTGCAACTAATGAGTTAGTTGCGGGATGATGTATTACAGAACGAGTAAAGAGACTTGCTGGTAAAGAGATTGAAACTAGGTATTGAGATACCGACGATCGAATCTCGGGCAAGTAACATACCGATGACAAAGAGAACAACGTATGTTGTTATGCGGTCTGACCGATAAAGATCTTCGTAGAATATGTAGGAGCCAATATGAGCATCCAGGTTCCGCTATTGGTTATTGACCGGAGACATGTCTCGGTCATGTCTACATTGTTCTCGAACCATAGGGTCCACACGCTTAAGGTTTCGATGACAGTTATATTATGAGTTTATATGTTTTGATGTACCAAAGGTTGTTCAGAGTCCCGGATGTGATCACGGACATGACAAGGAGTCTCAAAATGGTCGAGACATGAAGATTGATATATTGGAAGCCTATGTTTGGATATCGGAAGTGTTCCGGGTGAAATCGGTATTTTACCGGAGTACCGGGAGGTTACCGAACCCCCCGGGAGGATAATGGGCCTTAGTGGGCCTTTACGGAGAAGAGGAGGGGCAGCTAGGGCTGGGCCGCGTGCCCCTCCCCCTAGTCCGAATAGGACAAGGAGAGGGGGCGGCGCCCCCCCTTCCTTCCTCTCTCCCTCCTCTTTCCCCCTCCCAAGTCCTAATCCAACTAGGAAAGGGGGGAGTCCTACTCCCGGTGGGAGTAGGACTCCTCCTGGCGCACCCTCTCTCCTGGTCGGCCGCACCCCCCTTGCTCCTTTATATACAGGGGCAGGGGGCACCCTAGACACACAACAATTGATTGTTTGATCTTTTAGCCGTGTGCGGTGCCCCCCTCCACCATAGTCCACCTCGATAATACTGTAGCGGTGCTTAGGCGAAGCCCTGCGTCGGTAGAACATCATCATCGTCACCATGCCGTCGTGCTAACGAAACTCTCCCTCAACACTCGGCTAGATCGGAGTTCGAGGGACGTCATCGGGTTGAACGTGTGCTGAACTCGGAGGTGCCGTACGTTCGGTACTTGATCGGTCGGATCATGAAGACCTACGACTACATCAACCGCGTTGTGCTAACGCTTCCGCTTTCGGTCTACGAGGGTACATGGACAACACTCTCCCCTTTCGTTGCTATGCATCACCATGATCTTGCGTGTGCGTAGGAATTTTTTTGAAATTACTATGTTACCCAACAGTAGTATCAGAGCCAGGTTTTATGCGTAGATGTCATATGCACGAGTAGAACACAAGTGAGTTGTGGGCGATATAAGTCATACTGCTTACCAGCATGTCATACTTTGGTTTGGCGGTATTGTTGGATGAAGCGGCCCGGACCGACATTACGCGTACGCTTACGCGAGACTGGTTCTACCGACGTGCTTTGCACACAGGTGACTGGCAGGTGTCAGTTTCTCCAACTTTAGTTGAACCGAGTGTGGCTACACCCGGTCCTTGCGAAGGTTAAAACAACACCAACTTGACAAACTATCATTGTGGTTTTGATGCGTAGGTAAGAATGGTTCTTGCTAAGCCCGTAGCAGCCACATAAAATTTGCAACAACAAAGGAGAGGACGTCGAACTTGTTTTTGCAGGGCATGTTGTGATGTGATATGGTCAAGACATGATGCTAAATTTTATTGTATGAGATGATCATGTTTTGTAACCGAGTTATCAGCAACTGGCAGGAGCCATATGCATGGTTGTCGCTTTATTGTATGCAATGCAATCGCCCTGTAATGCTTTACTTTATCACTAAGCGGTAGCAATAGTTGTAGAAGCATAAGATTGGCGAGACGACAACGATGCTATGATGGAGATCAAGGTGTCTTGCCGGTGACGATGGTGATCATGACGGTGCTTCGGAGATGAAGATCACAAGCACAAAATGATGATGGCCATATCATATCACTTCTATTGATTGCATGTGATGTTTATCTTTTATGCATCTTATCTTGCTTTGATTGACAGTAGCATTATAAGATGATCCCTCACTAAATTATCAAAGTATAAAGTGTTCTCCCTGAGTATGCACCGCTGTGAAAGTTCTTCATTCTGAGACACCACATGATGATCAGGTGTGATAGGCTCTACGTTCAAGTACAACGGGTGCAAAAACAGTTGCACACACAGAATACTCAGGTTAAACTTGACGAGCCTAGCATATAACAGATATGGCCTCGGAACACGGAGACCGAAAGGTTGAGCTTGGATCATATAGTAGATATGATCAACATAGTGATGTTCACCGTTGAAACTACTCCATCTCACGTGATGATCGGACATGGTTTAGTTGATATGGATCACGTGATCACTTAGAGGATTAAAGGGATGTCTATCTAAGTGGGAGTTCTTAAGTAATATGATTAATTGAACTTAAATTTATCATGAAGTTAGTACCTGATAGTATCTTGTCTATGTTGATTGTAGATAGATGGCCCGTGCTGTTGTTCCGTTGAATTTTAATGCGTTCCTTGAGAAAGCAAAGTTGAAAGATGATGGTAGCAATTACACGGACTGGGTCCGTAACTTGAGGATTATCCTCATTGCTGCACAGAAAAGTTACATCCTAGAAGCACCGCTAGGTGTACCACCTGCGCCAGCAACTGCAGACATTGTGAATGCCTGGCAGTCACGTGTTGATGACTACTCGATAGTTTAGTGTGCCATGCTTTATGGCTTAGAACCGGGACTTCAACGACGTTTTGAACGTCATGAAGCATATGAGATGTTCTAGGAGTTGAAGTTAATATTTCAAAAGAACGCCCGGATTGAGAGATATGAGTCTCCAATAAGTTCTATAGCTGTAAGATGGAGGAGAATAGTTCTGTCAGTGAGCATATACTCAAGATGTCTGGGTACTGCAATCACTTGATTCAACTGGGAGTTAATCTTCTGGATGATAGCGTCATTGACAGAATTCTCCAATCACTGCCACCAAGCTACAAGAGCTTCGTGATGAACTATAATATGCAAGGGATGGATAAGACAATTCCCGAGCTCTTCGCAATGCTAAAGGCTGTGGAGGTAGAAATCAAAAAGGAGCATCAAGTGTTGATGGTCAATAAGACCACCAGTTTCAAGAAAAAGGGCAAAGGGAAGAAGAAGGGGAACTTCAAGAAGAACAACAAGCAAGTTGCCGCTCAAGAGAAGAAACCCAAGTCTGGACCTAAGCCTGAGACTGAGTGCTTCTACTGCAAGCAGACTAGTCACTGGAAGCGGAACTGCCCCAAGTATTTGGCAGATAAGAAGGATGGCAAGGTGAACAAAGGTATATGTGATATACATGTTATTGATGTGTACCTTATTAATGCTCGCAGTAGCACCTGGGTATTTGATACTGGTTCTGTTGCTAATATTTGCAACTCGAAACAGGGGCTACAGATTAAGCGAAGATTGGCTAAGGACGAGGTGACGATGCGCGTGGGAACTGGTTCCAAAGTCGATGTGATCGCAGTCGGCACGCTACCTCTACATCTACCTTTGGGATTAGTATTAGACCTAAATAATTGTTATTTGGTGCCAGCGTTGAGCGTGAACATTATATCTGGATCTTGTTTGATGCGAGACGGTTATTCATTTAAATCAGAGAATAATGGTTGTTCTATTTATATGAGTAATATCTTTTATGGTCATGCACCCTTGAAGAGTGGTCTATTTTTGTTGAATCTCGATAGTAGTGATACACATATTCATAATATTGAGGCCAAAAGATGCAGAGTTGATAATGATAGTGCAACTTATTTGTGGCACTGCTGTTTAGGTCATATCGGTGTAAAGCGCATGAAGAAACTCCATATTGATGGATTGTTGGAACCACTTGATTATGAATCACTTGGTACTTGCGAACCGTGCCTCATGGGCAAGATGACTAAAACGCCGTTCTCCGGTACTATGGAGAGAGCAACAGATTTGTTGGAGATCATACATACAGATGTATGTGGTCCGATGAATGTTGAAGCTCGTGGTGGATATCGTTATTTTCTCACCTTCATAGATGATTTAAGCAGATATGGGTATATCTACTTAATGAAACATAAGTCTGAAACGTTTGAAAAGTTCAAAGAATTTCAGAGTGAACCTGAAAATCATTGTAACAAGAAAATAAAGTTTCTACGATCTGATCGTGGAGGAGAATATTTGAGTTATGAGTTTGGTCTTCATTTGAAACAATGTGGAATACTTTCGCAACTCACGCCACCCGAAACACCACAGCGTAATGGTGTGTCCAAACATCGTAATCGTACTTTACAAGATATGGTGTGATCTATGATGTCTCTTACTGATTTACCGCTATCGTTTTGGGGTTATGCTTTAGAGACGTCCGCATTCACGTTAAATAGGGCACCATCAAAATCCGTTGAGACGACGCCTTATGAACTGTGGTTTGGTAAGAAACCAAAGTTGTCGTTTCTGAAAGTTTGGGGCTGCGATGCTTATGTGAAAAAGCTTCAACCTGATAAGCTCGAACCCAAATCGGAGAAATGTGTCTTCATAGGATACCCAAAGGAGACTGTTGGGTACACCTTCTATCACAGATCCGAAGGAAAGACTTTTGTTGCTAAATTCGGAGTTTTTCTAGAGAAGGAGTTTCTCTCGAAAGAAGTGAGTGGGAGGAAAGTAGAACTTGATGAGGTAACTGTACCTGCTCCCTTATTGGAAAGTAGTTCATCACAGAAACTGGTTTCTTCGACACCTACACCAATTAGTGAGGAAGTTAATGATGATGATCATGAAACTTTAGATCAAGTTGTTACTGAACATCGTAGGTCAACCAGAGTAAGATCCGCACCAGAGCGGTACGGTAATCCTGTTCTGGAAATTATGTTACTAGACCATGACGAACCTACGAACTATGAAGAAGCGATGGTGAGCCCAGATTCCGCAAAATGGCTTGAGGCCATGAAATCTGAGATGGGATCCATGTATGAGAACAAAGTGTGGACTTTGGTTGACTTACCCGGTGATCGGCAAGCAATTTAGAATAAATGGTTCTTGAAGAAGAAGACTGACGCGGACGGTAATGTTATTGTCTATAAAGCTCGACTTGTTGCAAAATGTTTTCGACAAGTTCAAGGGATTGACTACGATGAGACCTTCTCACCCGTAGCGATGCTTAAGTCTGTCCGAGTCATGTTAGCAATTGCCGCATTTTATGATTATGAAATTTGGCAAATGGATGTCAAAACTGCATTCCTGAATGGATTTCTGGAAGAAGAGTTGTATATGATGCAACCGGAAGGTTTTGTCGATCCAAAGGGAGCTAACAAAGTGTGCAAGCTCCAGCGATCCATTTATGGACTGGTGCAAGCCTCTCGGAGTTGGAATAAACACTTTGATAGTGTGATCAAAGCATTTGGTTTTATACAGACTTTTGGAGAAGCCTGTATTTACAAGAAAGTGAGTGGGAGCTCTGTAGCATTTCTAATATTATATGTGGATGACATATTGTTGATTGGAAATGATATAGAATTTCTAGATAGCATAAAGGGATACTTGAATAAGAGTTTTTCAATGAAAGACCTCGGTGAAGCTGCTTATATATTGGGCATCAAGATCTATAGAGATAGATCAAGATGCTTAATTGGAATTTCACAAAGCACATACCTTGACAAAGTCTTGAAGAAGTTCAAAATGGATCAAACAAAGAAAGGGTTCTTGCCTGTGTTACAAGGTGTGAAGTTGAGTAAGACTCAATGCCCGACCACTGCAGAAGATAGAGAGAAAATGAAAGATGTTCCCTATGCTTCAGCCATAGGCTCTATCATGTATTCAATTTTGTGTACCAGACTTGATGTGTGCCTTGCTATAAGTCTAGCAGGGAGGTACCAAAGTAATCCAGGAGTGGATCACTGGACAGCGGTCAAGAACATCCTGAAGTACCTGAAAAGGACCAAGGATATGTTTCTCGTTTATGGAGGTGACAAGGAGCTCATCGTAAATGGTTACGTTGATGCAAGCTTTGACACTGATCCGGACAATTCTAAATCGCAAACCGGATACATGTTTACATTGAACGATGGAGCTATCAGTTGGTGCAGTTCTAAACAAAGCGTCGTGGCGGGATCTACGTGTGAAGCGGAGTACATAGCTGCTTCGGAAATAGCAAATGAAGGAGTCTGGATGAAGGAGTTCATATCCGATCTAGGTGTCATACCTAGTGCATCGAGACTAATGAAAATCTTTTGTGACAATACTGGTGCAATTGCCTTGGCGAAGGAATCCAGATTTCACAAGAGAACCAAGCACATCAAGAGACGCTTCAATTCCAGTCGGGATTTAGTCTAGGTGGGAGACATAGAAATTTGCAAGATACATACGGATCTAAACGTTGCAGACCCGTTGACTAAGCCTCTTCCATGAGCAAAACATGATCAACACCAAGGCTCCATGGGTGTTAGAATCATTACTGTGTAATCTAGATTATTGACTCTAGTGCAAGTGGGAGATGAAGGAAATATGCCCTAGAGGCAATAATAAAGTTATTATTTATTTCCTTATATCATGATAAATGTTTATTATTCATACTAGAATTGTTGGGGAACGTAGTAATTTCAAAAAATTTCCTACGCACACGCAAGATCATGGTGATGCATAGCAATGAGGGGAGAGTGTGATCTACGTACCCTTGTAGACCGACAGCGGAAGCGTTACATCAACGCGGTTGATGTAGTCATACGTCTTCAAGATCCGACCGATCCAAGCACCGAAACTACGGCACCTCCGAGTTTCAGCACACGTTCAGCTCGATGACGATCCCCGGACTCCGATCCAGCAAAGTGTCGGCGATGAGTTCCGTCAGCACGACGGCGTGGTGACGATCTTGATGTTCAACTGTCGCAGGGATTCGCCTAAGCACCACTACAATATTATCGAGGATTATGGTGGAAGGGGGCACCGCACACGGCTAAGAAAATGATCACGTGGATCAACTTGTGTGTCTAGGGGTGCCCCCTGCCTCTGTATATAAAGGAGCCAAGGGGGGGTGCGGCCGCCCCTAGTAGGAGGCGCGCAGGAGGAGTCCTACTCGTATCGGGAGTAGGAGTCCCCTCCCTTTCCTTGTCCAAGTAGGAGAGGGGGAAGGAAGGGAGAGAGGAGAGGAAGGAAAAGGGGGGGGGGGCGCTGCCCCTCCCTCCTTGTCCAATTCGGACTAGGGGGAGAGGGGGCGCGCGGCCTGCCCTGGCAGCCCCTCCTGTCGTGGTTTTGTCACGGCAGATGTCCTAGAGAAAGGACTTAGTCGTGGAGCCATCGCGACTGGTTAGCTTGAAGGGTTAAAGCGGACAAGGGACGCGAGGAATTATACTGGTTCGGCCCCTTACGATGAAGGTAAAAGCCTACGTCCAGTTGTGATGGAATTTCTAGGGTTTCGATAGCCAACACATCAAATAGTTCTGATAGAACCTGAGCCGGCGGGCGCATAGGGCCTCCTGCCCCGGCAGCCATCGCCGCTGCTGAACCGGAGACCGTTGCCGCAGCTGTCGAAGAATGAAGCGCTGCTTGTGTTCCGGCCATGAATATTCCAACCTGGTTGGGAAGATCAGAGGGGTCCGGAATACTATTGCCATCGGAACAATTCCCAATCCGGCCATCTTGTAGCTGATAAAGAGATTCGGTTTCTCCAGTCGAAGATTCGTCACCGGAACAAACGACGGTCGCACCGTGAAATTCCGATCCGTCCTCATAACTTCCTCCATGGATGACTCCCAAGAAGGCACGCTTCATGGCCGGTTTAACCCGGGCGGATCGCGCACGCTGAGCCGTCTCGACGAGGTCGGTGCAGATGTCCAGCTCAGGGCCCGGTT
Organism: Triticum aestivum; assembly: GCF_018294505.1. Lineage (NCBI taxonomy): Eukaryota > Viridiplantae > Streptophyta > Magnoliopsida > Poales > Poaceae > Triticum > Triticum aestivum. Next base: position 606,271,782 of record NC_057809.1, read on the forward strand.
CACCGATCTTGCCAATGAAAACGTGAATGCTACCAAAGGGGACCCGGTACCCATACTCAATTGAGCCGGCCTCGGGGCCCCAGCCTGCGTCGTCGATGTAGAGCTTACCGCGACGACTCTTAGTCATCTGGCCTACAGCGTAGCCCTCGAGTCCTTCAAAGCGGCCCTCCAAGAACCGGAAACCATCATGCGACAGCTCCACGGTGGGCGTCAACTGTCGTGGTTTTGTCACGGCAGATGTCCTAGAGAAAGGACTTAGTCGTGGAGCCATCGCGACTGGTTAGCTTGAAGGGGTTAAAGCGGACACAAGGACGCGAGAGAGTTTATACTAGTTCGGCCCCTTCGATGAAGGTAAAAGCCTACGTCTAGTTGTTATGGAATTGATGGGGGCTTCGATGACTAGGGAGCAAACAAGCTTCGCCTATGTCTCGAGTTGTTGTCCGTTGTCCTTGAACCGCCGCCGGGTCGTCCCCTTATATACACGGGTGACTCCCGTCGGCTTACGGAGTCCCAATACCGGCTCATAGATGTGTCCGGTTTGGTCTCTACTTATTCCTAACTTACAGTACATGTTAACTACTAACGCCGGTTTACGGCTACAGGCCTTGAACCGACCATGGGCCTTGAGCCCTCCTCTGTCTTCTTGGGCTTTAACATACTTAACTACTGACGAAGTTAACCCGGCCCAGATAGGCCGATTTACGCCCAGTAGTAATATCCCCAACATTAGGCCCCAGATTGATTTGAACGGGTTCATGTCAATCCTTTAATAAAAGCTTCATCTTCCACATCTCTTTATAAATTGGTAAACTGGCATGATGTCATCTTCTCTGATTGCTGTAAACCGGAGTGACGTCACCTGTCATAACGAAGCTATCCATTATGCTTCTTTGTTTAATAGATCGGCGGAAATCGAGGCGACAGCTCCGTTTTGTGGCCCCTTCATTGTCGCGCCCGACTCATGTTCTTTCGCCTTATAAATAGGACCGAAGGGTCATTTCTTTTCTCCTTCCGTGCCTTCTTTGTCTTCCTCGCGTCGCCAGCCTCGGAGCTCCGCCACCGCCGTCGACCTCTGCCTCATCCTTGGCCGCTGCATCAACCTGAGCGCACCAGAACATCACGGCAACCTTCCGCATCTTCCTCAGCTCCGGTAAAACTTCTATCCTTTCCCCCGCAGATCTGGCCTAGGGTTTCACAGTTCTTCAGTGTTCATCGTCTGCATCTTGCTCATACGATAGATCTTTAGATGAATCCGCAAATCTTTACTCTATGCAACGATAGTTGTTTGACCTTCGCCTTCACTTATGCATCTAAAACCATAGATCTATATGAACGTTTTCCTCATTGGTTCGGTACTGCTCCTTTGAACCTCTAAGCATTTATCTCTTTTCTGAACTTGCTTCAGATCCAATGCTGTAAAGAAATCTTGTGAAACCTGTTTCTGCGTACTTGTCCATCCGCAATCTCAGGTATTCAATGCTTAGATCAGGCGGTTTAACCTTATAGAAAATCTTCCAAACCGGTATATGCCATTAGTCCCCTTGTTGAACCGCCAGATGTTGGTTGCTTCATGAAACTCCGGTTCAAATAGTTCTGTCTCCGGTTTAACAGTGCACATACCAACGTACCTTGATCAAATGCATTTTTGAACTGGAATCTTCTACCTTGCAGATTCCATCATGGCCAAGCAAGTATATGAGTGCAATTGGGTTCCTTCTCGTGCCACAGAGGATCAGCTGGACGATTTAGTCCTGATTGGCGCTTTAGGCAGCAAAGATACCATCCATTGGAGGGATCCTGGCAAAGAATGCCCTCCCACACCTCGAGAAGGAGAGGTTGTTGTTTTCGTAGATCACTTAGCCCGGGGCTTTAAGCCACCCGGTTCTAAATTTTACCGGGATGTTTTAGCTGATTTCCAACTCCATCCGCAAGACACTGGCCCCAACTCTGCTACAAATATGTGTCACTTCCAAGTGCTCTGTGAGGTGTTCTTTCAAGAGGAGCCCACAGTGGAATTGTTCAGAGACCTTTTCCATCTAAACCGCCGTACTGAGTTTACTGATGGCTCTAATACAGAGTTGGGTGGCGTGGCGATTCAGAAAAGGAAAGAGGTCACATACCCTCACGCCAAGCTGCACAGTCACCCCAAGGAGTGGAATCAGACATGGTTCTACTGCAAAGACACCTCCCCTGCTGGTGAGAATCCCTTGCCTGGCTTTCGTTCGGAGCGGCTCAGCAATACACACCCTTTTCCTCAAAGATTGACTGCCCAGGAGAGAAGCAAATATGCTCCCCAACTGTCAAAGCTCAGAGCCTTTATGGCCAACGGTTTAACAGGGGTTGATCTCGCTCGCTGTTGGATATCATGGAGCATACTGCCCCTTAGTCAGCGCTCCGGTTTGATGTGCGAGTATACTGACAGTGTTGATGACCCACTGCGACATTCAAAATCCAGCTCTCCGATGAAGAAATCACAGAGGCTGTGAATAAGATGCTGAATGAACCGGAACACGTCTGCGCTAGAACCGGCCTGCTTCCCTTCTGTGCCACCAACAAACCGCCAGCTGTAAGACTTTGATTTTTCTCTTTGCTGAATCTGTTATTGATATGTCTGGTCATTGTTTAATATCAGTGTCTGCATAATCAGGGCAATGATCCGTTTTGGAGCAAAAAACTGCCGCAGGAGAAACCAGAAAACCAGACAAACCGGAAAGAGCAACCCGGCAAAAGACTAAAGCTGTGAAGAAGACTGCCCACAGGAAAAGAACCACTGCATCTTCTAATCCGGCCCCTAATGATGATGTGGATAATCTGGACTTTGAGGTAGAGCTTGACTCACTTGGTTTATTTTTCATGTGTCTTATTGATGATGATATTTGTCAGGATGATGCCGAAGCCAGCCACGCGGATGTTGCAGAGGTAATTATTCTCTCTTCCGATTCAGAAACTTTGCCTTCACAAAAAATCCGCCAGGCAAACTGGAAAGTTAAATTTTCTCATCCTCTTGCTTATTTGGATCCTAAATTTCTTATGAAGACCCAACAACACGAAGCTCGTCGCACAACCCGGCACAGCGGCCAGGTAGTTACCTCCGCCGGTTTACCGAATAGTCCGGTTCGGAAACGCCATTCAGAGGTCTCTAATTTGCTTGTCAGTGCTTGTCCTAAAGCGGGCTGCTTTCGTCAACCTCTTAATCCGTCTGACTCCGATTACCAGGTTACTTCCCACTCATCTTCTGGCGAGTCATCGGTTACTCAGCTCCCACCACTTAAAACGGTGCTTGGGTAAGCTATACTTATTGTGATGTTTGCAGTACATCGCCTTAGAACATATGCTGTATTTGATTTATTATTCTTCTCAGGGCCAAACCTAGGCCAAGCAAGAAGGCCCGCCTGGACAAAACGGCCGAAGAAGATGTCGTTCTTGAAGCAGGCAAGACACCCAATGCTGAAGCGGCTATTCCTGAGGATATTCCCAACAATCCACCGCAGCAAGATGATGATCTTATTGCTGAAGAGAGACCTACTGATACCCCAGGTCCTATCCATCAGCCCACAGGTTCCATCCGGATTGAAAGCTCCACCGGTCCAGCAAAACCTACTGACAAGCCAACAACTCCAGTGCAAACCGGCGGTACCAAGGATGATGAGGTTGTCATTACTGGCACTGGCCATACTGAGCCAAGCAATCCTGTTGCTTTATCCAAACATTCTGCCAAGGAAGAATTTGCTGCCTTTGGCAAAGGCAAGTGGAACGCTGATCTGACGACTTATGCTGCTCTGAACGCCCAAGATATCCATTTAGGCTATCTGAACCGGCTGTATACCAGTCGTGACTATGAAGCCGGTCTGGTTAATATGATGAAAGATAAATATGAGGTAACTTCCATATGCTCCTTCCTGCTTGTACGCTTCCATTCTTGTTGACTCTCCTAGCCCCCAAGGGCCGGTTTGAAATATTCTTTCAAACCGGGACTTAATAATATAAATCTTTGATGCTTTGAAATTCGCTGATGTAGCCCCCAAGGGCCGGTTCAACTTAGCGTAGTTAAACCGGTACTTTAAGTAATTGAAACTGCCGCATCAGAATATATATGATCAAATAGCCATTAGCCCCCAAGTGCCAAGCTGAATACTTGTATTGATCTTGGGACTTTGTAAACCATTGAAAGATGAAGATCGAATATGCATTAGCCCCCAAGTGCTAAGCGCATAACTTGTTATGTGGTTGGTACTTGAATCCTTATACCGATTTGTTGAAGCATATATCTTTATGCATGCAGGCGGAGCTGAAGAGGAAAGAAAACCAAGTTATCGATCTTCAAGAAAACCTGAAAACCCAACAGGCTGAAACTTCCAAAGCAAAAGAGGAATTGGCCAGCGCTTTAAGCGCCATGGAACAACTTAAGGAGAACTTCAAGAAGAAACGGGCGGATTGGGCCACTGAAAAGTCCGCTTTGATCAAACGAGCAGAGGATGCTGAGGCTGCACTAAAACCAGTGACGGATGAACTGACCAGCATAAAGCGGCACGTGCATGCCATGACCACTGCTATCTTTGGTAAGCCAGCTTGCCTTCTGAATTTTTCTATGCCTTCTTACAGAGTCGCCGATTTATTAACCTTTTACGGTATTTTAGGGACACGCATTGGTCACTTGGGGTCAGATGTGCGGAACAAATTGAAAGCCGCCTATACATTGGTTGAACAATTGTATACTGGTGCCCAGCGGATCATCTGTACCACGTCTCATAACAAACCGGCGCCCACTTTGATTCAAGATACTCTGATGAAACTGTCAGTGCTTCCTTCCCGGGTTGAAGAGCTGAAGAAATCTGCTGCTCGAACCGGTGCAATCAATGCCTTAATCCGGGCAAAAGCCTGGGTGCCGGATTTTGATCCTATTGAAGCGGCTCAGGGCTATCCCAGCTTGAAGGAAGACGGGTCAGAATTTGGTGAAGCGGATCTGCGAGCAATAAACCGGGAGGTACGTCCGCTAGCTTGTCAGTTGGCTGAGGAAGCAGACTTGTCTCATTATCAAGCGCAATATGACAGTCAGAACAAGCGAATAGCTGCACCAATCCATGAATCGGAAAATCTGATCCCTCCAATCTGTAAGCATACTTACGCTCCCGATATTGACCCGTCATTGCTGATCCATGATGAAGCTGTTTTTCAAGCATTAATGGGAATCGACTGGACAACTGTGGATTTCCAGCCACTGGGTAGAGAAACGGAGGCTGAAGCGGCGTAGGATGACCCACAACCATCAGGCCAGGCTGGTGACCAAGCTTGAACCGGAAGCCGGTTTTAAAACCGCCTCTCCTTTGTGAAAAACAATTATATGATTATGGGCACCATGTTGCCTTGTAATAGGCTAGCTGATACCTTTGATGTTGATATGCCTTCGTGCATAATTTGTTCTCCCTGTGGCAATAAACTTTCCAAAACACTTTCTGAAATGAGAAATTCGTCAAGTGCCACTGCGGTTGTACCGTAAGGCGGAATATGATGTCTGTATATATGAAATCAAAACATCCAAAACAAAATTTTAAGTATATGATCAAAATTTTGAGATACATAATACCTGCCATCGTTGAGTGTGAAGTTGGCTTGGCCAATCTTGAAGCGGAGTTTTGCAAACCCACACTGTTGGAGGAGATAACAGCTCCTGTATATATATATGACGCTGGTTTACCATGTAAACCGTGCCGGGTTATAATAAACACCGTGTTACTCCATAAGAGGATGTTAACAACAAGGATCAAACCGGGCTAATAGTCTCCGGATTGACGTGAACTGTGTTCCGTCAATTGGTTGGTTAAAAAACTTTGTCGGTTTAAAGAACGCAATAAAAAGAAAAAAAAACCTTCAAAGAAAAGTGTGAAGCAAAAGCAATGACAAAACCGTTTGCCAAAAAAGGTTTATTTAAGCTGATCAAATGGCGTTACCATGGCCAAACACGACCAAGCTCCCGTTAGGTGTAACTATGGTTCTAGTCAGCCAGGTCCCCAAATGAAACCGTGGCATTTATGCCGACCAAATGGCATGGTCATGGTTCGGGTTCGACCAAGCCCCCAAGTGATTCTGTGGCCTTAGGCCGATCAAGAGGCATGACTAGTTCAGACATGACCAAGTCCCCAAGTGATCTGGTGGCTCTCGCCTATCAAGAGGCATGGTATTGGTTCGGACACGACCAATCCTCCAAGTGATATAACACGATGCTTTTAGCAAAGCGAACTCAAGGGGTAAACAGGAAGCCGCTTTAAAACAACTCCGTGTAACCACACATGATGTAAAAGAACAGATACCCCGCTTTAGCTGAGGTTCCGGTTTATTATAGTTAATATATACATCGCTGTAATATGTACATAAGTAGAACCAATGGCTCAGGTATAATAAGGCCGAAGATGAGCTATGTTCCATGGCCTGTTGGTCTCCTCCTCTGATGTACGTGAGTCCTTATGTTCTCAAATATCGATCAGATAGTATGACCCGTTGTGCAGATTCTTGCTGACCACAAAAGGCCCCTCCCAAGGTGGGGATAACTTATGCATACCAGTCTGATCTTGGATGAGCCGAAGCACCAAATCTCCCTCCTGAAAGGTTCTGGTTCTGACCTGGCGACTGTGATAACGATCAAGATCCTGCTGGTAAATCGCCGATCGGGTGGCCGCGATGTCACGCTCTTCATCCAACCGGTCCAAAGCATCTTGCCGTGCTGTCTCGTTGTCCGCTTCAATATAAGCCGTTACACGAGGTGAATCATGACGGATATCACTGGGGAGAACCGCCTCCGCTCCATAAACCATGAAGAACGGTGTGTATCCTGTTGATCTGTTGGGTGTTGTATTGATGCTCCATAGCACAGATGGTAATTCTTCTACCCAACAACCCGGCGTTCTCTGCAAAGGAACCATGAGTCGGGGCTTGATGCCTCTCAGGATCTCTTGATTAGCTCTTTCTTCTTGACCATTGGACTGTGGATGTGCCACTGATGAAACGTCGAGCCGGATGTGCTCCCGCTTGCAGAACTCCTTCATAGCACCTTTGGACAAATTGGTACCATTATCTGTGATAATACTGTGCGGAAAGCCAAACCGGAAAATCACCTTTTTGATGAACTGAACCACCGTGGCCGCATCACACTTGCTAACAGGTTCTGCCTCCACCCACTTTGTAAACTTGTCGACCGCCACCAGGAGGTGGGTCTTCTTATCTTTGGACCTTTTGAAAGGCCCAACCATATCCAGCCCCCAAGTCGCAAACGGCCAAGTAATTGGAATCATTCTCAATTCTTGAGCCGGTACGTGAGCACGTCTTGAAAACCTTTGGCAACCATCACATCGTCTAACCAGATCCTCCGCATCAGCATGAGCAGTTAACCAATAGAAGCCATGGCGAAACGCTTTAGCCACCAGAGACTTTGAACCGGCGTGGTGACCACAATCTCCTTCGTGGATCTCACGCAAAATTTCACGGCCTTCTTCAGGGGACACGCAACGTTGAAAAGCTCCTGATACACTGCAATGATGCAACTCGCCGTTGATGATAGCCATGGACTTGGATCGCCGGATTATCTGCCGGGCCAGAATCTCATCCTCTGGCAACTCGCCCCGGTTCTTGTACGCCAGGTAAGGAAGCGTCCAATCCGGAATAACATGAAGAGCTGCCACCAATTGAGCCTCCGGATCAGGAATAGCCAAATCCTCTTCACCAGGGATCTTCACCGACGGGTTGTGCAGCACATCCAGAAAAACATTGGGCGGGACCGGTTTGCGCTGAGAGCCCAGGCTTCTTAAAGCGTCCGCCGCTTCATTTTTCCGCCGGTCCACGTGGTCCACCTGATAGCCTCTGAAATAACCTGCAACAATATCCACCTCACGATGATATGCTGCCATGAGTGGGTCCTTGGAGTCCCAAGTGCCAGACACCTGCTGAGCCACAAGGTCCGAGTCACCAAAACACTTAACTCGACTTAGATTCATCTCCTTAGCAATCCGGAGACCATGGAGCAAGGCTTCATACTCAGCTGCATTGTTAGTACAAGGGAACATTAAGCGGAGAACATAACAAAACTTATCACCTCGTGGGGATGTTAATACGACTCCAGCCCCCGAACCTTCCAATTGCCTGGATCCGTCAAAGTGGATGGTCCAATACGTTTGATCCGGCTTTTCTTCAGGTGCTTGCATTTCCGTCCAATCATTGATGAAATCAACAAGTGCTTGAGACTTAACAGCTGTCCGAGGCACATACTTCAAACCGTACGCCCCAGCTCTATAGCCCACTTTGCAATCCGGCCAGTTGCTTCCCGATTCTGGATTGTATCTCCCAAAGGAGCAGAACTGACCACTATAATTGGATGCCCTTGGAAATATTGTTTAAGCTTCCGGCTTGCCATAAAAACTCCATACACCAGCTTCTGCCAATGCGGATACCTTTGCTTGGACTCAATGAGCACCTCACTGATATAATAGACCGGACGTTGAACCGGATGCTCCTTACCGACCTCCTTTCGCTCTACCACAATAGCCACGCTGACTGCCCGAGCATTAGCAGCAACGGCTCCTTGTCAATGGGAGCAGCAAGCACAGGCAGATTGGCCAATTGCCGTTTTAAGTCCTCAAATGCTTCATCAGCAGCAGAACTCCAGACAAACTGATCCGTCTTTTTCAACATCTGATACAAAGGGATTGCCTTCTCACAGATGCGACTGATAAACCGGCTTAACGCAGCAATCCGGCCTACCAGGCGCTGAACATCATTTATACACTTCGGTTTAGCGAGGGAGGTGATGGCTGTGATCTTCTCCGGATTAGCCTCAATTCCCCTATTGGACACTAAGAAGCCTAATAACTTGCCCGCCGGCACACCAAAGACACACTTGTCCGGATTAAGCATCATCTTGTATGTCCTCAGGTTATCAAAGGTTTCCTTCAAATCATCAATCAGAGTCTCCTTCTCCTTGGACTTAACCACGATATCATCCACGTAAGCATGTACACTACGGCCAATTTGCTTGTGAAGACAATTTTGTACACACCGTTGGTAAGTCGCTTGGGCACTCTTGAGCCCGAAGGGCATAGACACATAGCAGAAGGCTCCAAAGGGAGTTATAAATGCCATCTTCTCCTGGTCCTTAACTGCCATTTTGATCTGATGATAGCCAGAATATGCATCCCAAAAACTTAAACGCTCACAGCCCGCCGTAGCATCAATAATTTGATCAATACGGGGGAGAGCAAAAGGATCTGCTGGACAAGCCTTATTAAGATCTGTGTAATCCACACACATGCGCCAGGTGCCATTTTTCTTGAGGACTAGCACCGGATTGGCAAGCCACTCAGGGTGAAAAACTTCAACAATAAAGCCAGCTGCTAAGAGCCTGGCTACCTCTTCTCCAATTGCCTTGCGTCTTTCTTCGTTAAACCGGCGGAGGAACTGTTTCACCGGTTTATATTTAGGATCCACATTAAGTGTGTGCTCAGCGAGTTGCCTCGGTACACCTGGCATGTCAGAGGGCTTCCATGCAAAAATGTCCCGATTCTCACGGATGAACTCGATGAGCGCGCTTTCCTATTTCGGATCCAAGTTGGCACTGATGCTGAACTGCTTGGACGAATCACCAGGTACGAAGTCAACAAGCTTAGTTTCTGCTGCCGATTTGAACTTCAGGGCCGGATCATGCTCCGTAGTTGGCTTCTTCAATGGAGTCATGTCCGCCGGATCAACATTGTCTTTATAGTACTTCAACTCCTCGGTGGCACAAACCGACTCTGCATAAGCCGCATCTCCTTCCTCGCATTCCAAAGCAATTTTGCGGCTTCCGTGAACCGTTATTGTCCCCTTGTGACCCGGCATCTTGAGCTGCAAATACACATAACAGGGCCGAGCCATAAACTTGGCATAGGCCGGTCGCCCAAATAGGGCATGATATGGACTTTGGATTTTCACCACTTCAAACGTCAATATCTCCGACCTGGAATCATGATCATCCCCAAAGGCCACTTCCAGAGCTATCTTACCAACGGGATATGCTGATCTGCCAGGCACTACACCGTGGAATACTGTATTAGACGGTTTGAGATTCTTATCTGTTAGTCCCATACGACGGAAGGTCTCATAGTACAGGATGTTAATGCTGCTCCCTCCATCCATGAGCACCTTGGTGAACTTGTAACCTCCCACCTGAGGCGCCACCACCAAAGCCAACTGACCCGGATTATCGACCTGGGGAGGGTGATCTTCTCTGCTCCATATGATTGGCTGTTCAGACCAACGTAGATAACGGGGTATGGCCGGTTCAACAGAGTTGACCGCCCGCCTCTGAACTTTCCGGTCTCGCTTGTCCAAGCTAGTGGTGAAGACATGGTACTGCCCATTACTCAACTGCTTTGGGTTGCTCTGGTAACCTGACTGTTGCTGCTGTTGGTTGTAACCACCCTGGTTGTTCTGACTATTTTGACCATTATGTCCGCCCGGATTACCATTGAATCCTGAACCGGAACTTCCTCCTCCGTAACCCGGCCCGGATCCCGAGCCACCGCCAGATTCGTGATCATACCGGAAATTATTAGAATTCTTGAACTCCTGCATAATAAAGCAATCTTTCCAAAGGTGGTTTGCCGGCGCCTCCTTCGTCCCATGTCTTGGACAGGGCTGGCTTAGCAGATAGTTTAGGCGGTTTGGGTTAGGGTTGGGCGCTCCATTATGATTTTTCGGCCTACCCTTGCGTCGCTGGCCATTGTCCTGTGCGTTGGTATTAGCCACAAAGTCCATGTTACCATCCGCTTTACGCTTGCCTCCTCCACCATTGCCTGCCCAGTGATGCTGCTGCCCTTTGGAGCCGCTGTTCTTCTTCCCTTTCCCTGCCTTGTCATCATCAGATTCGGGATCCTTGGTGCTATCAGAATCAGCATATTTCACCAAAGCGGCCATGAGGGTCCCCATGTCGGTGCAATGACGCTTCATCCGTCCCAACTTCAGCTTCAGGGGTCCAAACCGGCAGTTGCCTTCTAGGGTTAATACTGCGGTGTCAGCGTTGATGCGGTCTGAGGAGTGCAACACTTGTGAAACCCGGCGCACCCAATGAGTCGCTGATTCTCCTTCCTCCTGGACGCATGCAGCTAAGTCCACTATCGACATAGGCTGTTTATAGGTATCTTTGAAATTGCTGATAAACTGGGCACGTAATTGGGCCCATGAACTGATAGAATTAGCCGGCAAGCTTTTTAACCAAGTACGGGCCGTTCCTTCGAGCATCATGGTGAAGTATTTCGCACACGCCGCGTCATCCACATCAAGCATCTCCATGGCCATCTCATAGCTCTCCACCCATGTCTCTGGAGGTTGATCCGCCGTGTAATTTGGTACCTTGTGTGGGCCTTTGAAATCCTTGGGCAGGCGCACGTTGCGTAAAGCAGGGATAAGGCAAGGCACCCCCAAAGAACTAGAAGTAACACCAGGTTCAGTCAAGGTGGTTGGATGAACCGGCGTGAGCTGCCGAGCCTGATGCTGTGTGGCTAACTCGGCCTCCCTGCGCGCGCGGGCCCGGTCCACCACTCCCTGAGCATCATCAGCACCGCCCGCCGGGTTGTTGTCACAGGGTGCCCCACGTCGTTCATTACTCGACACTGCCGGTTCATCCATGTGTCTGCTATAGCTCCGGCTTGGACGGGGGGTCGAGTGGATCTGGTCGCAGTTGTATGAGTATGCTTCCTGTTGGGCCAAAGCTGTCCTCAGAAGTTCCTTGACCCGTCGCGTCTCTACTGCCTGCGGCGAGTCACCTTCAATTGGAATGGCCTCCAGCCATGCAGCAGCGGCAACAAGATTGTCCATTGGGTTGGAGTAGTGACCCGGAGGTGTTAAAGCAGCCTGAGGTACAACGGTGTTTTGCCGAGGCGGGTCCATCTGACGAGGCTGAACCGGTGCACCGATCCCAGGGGCTTCTGCTCGGTTTCCCTCCAGTGGATTGCCGGCTCTTGGTCCTAGAGTGTTAAAAAGGTCTCTGGCCTCGAAAACCAGAGGTAAGCGGGATCGGTGCTTCCTCCTCATGACTTCATGCGACGCGCTCTGGTCCAACATAAGCTTGTAGGCCTGTGCATCTAAAGCGGCCCGCTCTGCGGCCATCCTGGTGTCCTCAGCCGCCAGATCCACCTTGGCCCAGGTGATCTGTTCCTTTACCTTTGCAATCTCCGTGTTGTGCACGTCCTGATCCGGCGGATTAACTTCCGCCATAAGCACAACCAACACATCAAATAGTTCTGATAGAACCTGAGCCGGCGGGCGCATAGGGCCTCCTGCCCCGGCAGCCATCGCCGTTGCTGAACCGGAGACCATTGCCGCAGCTGTCGAAGAATGAAGCGCTGCTTGTGTTCCGGCCATGAATATTCCAACCCGGTTGGGCAGATCAGAGGGGTCCGGAATACTATTGCCATCGGAACAATTCCCAATCCGGCCATCTTGTAGCTGATAAAGAGATTCGGTTTCTCCAGTCGAAGATTCGTCACCGGAACAAACGACGGTCGCGCCGCGAAATTCCGATCCGTCCTCATAACTTCCTCCATGGATGACTCCCAAGAAGGCACGCTTCATGGCCGGTTTAACCCGGGAGGATCGCGCACGCTGAGCCGTCTCGACGAGGTCGGTGCAGATGTCCAGCTCAGGGCCCGGTTCACCGATCTTGCCAATGAAAACGTGAATGCTACCAAAGGGGACCCGGTACCCGTACTCAATTGAGCCGGCCTCGGGGCCCCAGCCTGCGTCGTCGATGTAGAGCTTACCGCGACGACTCTTAGTCATCCGGCCTACAGCGTAGCCCTCGAGTCCTTCAAAGCGGCCCTCCAAGAACCGGAAACCATCATGCGACAGCCCCACGGTGGGCGCCAACTGTCGTGGTTTTGTCACGGCAGATGTCCTAGAGAAAGGACTTAGTCGTGGAGCCATCGCGACTGGTTAGCTTGAAGGGGTTAAAGCGGACACAAGGACGCGAGAGAGTTTATACTAGTTCGGCCCCTTCGATGAAGGTAAAAGCCTACGTCTAGTTGTTATGGAATTGATGGGGGCTTCGATGACTAGGGAGCAAACAAGCTTCGCCTATGTCTCGAGTTGTTGTCCGTTGTCCTTGAACCGCCGCCGGGTCGTCCCCTTATATACACGGGTGACTCCCGTCGGCTTACGGAGTCCCAATACCAGCTCATAGATGTGTCCGGTTTGGTCTCTACTTATTCCTAACTTACAGTACAGGTTAACTACTAACGCCGGTTTACGGCTACAGGCCTTGAACCGACCATGGGCCTTGAGCCCTCCTCTGTCTTCTTGGGCTTTAACATACTTAACTACTGACGAAGTTAACCCGGCCCAGATAGGCCGGTTTATGCCCAGTAGTAATAGCCCCAACACCTCCTCTTCTCCACTTTAGGCCCATGAGGCCAATTAACCCCCCGTGGGGTTCCGGTAACCCCCCGGTACTCCAGTTTTATCCGAAACTTCCCTGGAACACTTCCGGTGTCCGAATATAGCCGTCCAATATATCAATCTTTGTGTCTCGACCATTTTGAGACTCCTCGTTATGTCCGCGATCATATCCGGGACTCCGAACCAACTTCGGTACATCAAAACTCATAAACTCATAATATAACTGTCATCGAAACCTTAAGCGTGCGGACCCTACGGGTTCGAGAACAATGTAGACATGACCGAGACATGTCTCCGGTCAATAACCAATAGCGGAACCTGGATGCTCATATTGGCTCCCACATATTCTACGAAGATCTTTATCGGTTAGACCGCATAACAACATACGTTGTTCCTTTTGTCATCGGTATGTTACTTGCCCGAGATTCGATCATCGGTATATCAATACCTAGTTCAATCTCGTTACCAGCAAGTCTCTTTACTCGTTCCATAATACATCATCTCGCAACTAACTCATTTAGTTGCATTGCTTGCAAGGCTTACGTGATGTGCATTACCGAGAGGGCCCAGAGATACCTCTCCGACAATCGGAGTGACAAATCCTAATCTCGAAATACGCCAACCCAACATGTACCTTTGGAGAAACTTGTAGAGCTCCTTTATAATCACCCAATTACGTTGTGACGTTTGGTAGCACACAAAGTGTTCCTTCAGTAAACGGGAGTTGCATAATCTCATAGTCATAGGAACATGTATAAGTCATGAAGAAAGCAATAGCAACATACTAAACGATCGAGTGCTAAGCTAACGGAATGGGTCAAGTCAATCACATCATTCTCCTAATGATGTGATCCCGTTAATCAAATAACAACTCTTTGTCTATGGTTAGGAGACATAACCATCTTTGATTAACGAGCTAGTCAAGTAGAGGCATACTAGTGACACTCTGTTTGTCTATGTATTCACACATGTATTATATTTCCGGTTAATACAATTCTAGCATGAATAATAAACATTTATCATGAAATAAGGAAATAAATAATAACTTTATTATTGCATCTAGGGCATATTTCCTTCAAGAATTGTATTAACCGGAAACATAATACATGTGTGAATACATAGACAAACAGAGTGTCACTAGTATGCCTCTACTTGACTAGCTCATTGATCAAAGATGGTTAAGTTTCCTAGCCATTGACATGAGTTGTCATTTGATTAACGGGATCACATCATTAGGAGAATGATGTGATTGACCTGACCCATTCCGTTAGCTTAGCACCCGATCGTTTAGTATGTTGCTATTGCTTTCTTCATGACTTATACATGTTCCTATGACTATGAGATTATGCAACTGCCGTTTACCGGAGGAACAATTTGTGTGCTACCAAACGTCACAACATAACTGGGTGATTATAAAGGTGCTCTATAGGTGTCTCCGAAGGTACTTGTTGAGTTGGCGTATTTTGAGATTAGGATTTGTCACTCCGATTGTCGAAGAGGTATCTCTGGGCCCTCTCGGTAATGCACATCACTTAAGCCTTGCAAGCATTGCAACTAATTTAGTTGTGGGATCATGTATTACGGAACGAGTAAAGAGACTTGCCGGTAACGAGATTGAAACTAGGTATCGAGATACCGACGATCGAATCTCGGGCAAGTAACATACCGATGACAAAGGGAACAACATATATTGTTATGCGGTCTGACCAATAAAGATCTTCGTAGAATATGTGGGAGCCAATATGGGCATCCAGGTTCCGCTATTGGTTATTGACCGGAGACGTGTCTCGGTCATGTCTACATAGTTCTCGAACCCGTAGGGTCCGCACGCTTAACGTTTCGATGACAGTTATATTATGAGTTTATATGTTTTGATGTACCTAAGGTTTTTCAGAGTCCCGGATGTGATCACGGACATGATGAGGAGTCTCGAAATGATTGAGACATGATCGAGACATGAAGATTGATATATTGTAAGCCTATGTTTGGATATCGGAAGTGTTCCGAGTGCAATCGGGATTTTACCGGAGTACCAGGAGGTTACCGGAACCCCCCGGGAGGATAATGGGCCTTAGTGGGCCTTTACGGAGAAGAGGAGAGGCGGCCAGGGCTGGGCCGCGCGCCCCTCTTCCTTCCTCTCTCCCTCCTCTTTCCCCCTCCCAAGTCCTAATCCAACTTGGAAAGGGGGGGGAGTCCTACTCTCGGTGGGAGTAGGACTCCTCCTGGAGCACCCTCTCTCCTGGCCGGCCGCACCCCGCTGCTCCTTTATATACAGGGGCAGGGGGCACCCTAGACACACAACAATTGATCATTTGATCTTTTAGACGTGTGCGGTGCCCCCCTCCACCATAGTCCACCTCGATAATACTGTAGCGATGCTTAGGCGAAGCCCTGCGTCGGTAGAACATCATCATCGTCACCACGCCGTCGTGCTGACGAAACTCTCCCTCAACACTCGGCTGGATCGGAGTTCGAGGGACATCATCGGGTTGAACGTGTGCTAAACTTGGAGGTGTCGTATGTTCGGTACTTGATCGGTCGGATCGTGAAGACGTACGACTACATCAACCGCGTTGTGCTAACGCTTCCGCTTTCGGTCTACGAGGGTACGTGGACAACACTCTCCCCTCTCGTTGCTATGCATCACCATGATCTTGCGTGTGCGTAGGATTTTTTTTGAAATTACTACGTTACGCAACAGCTTTAAACCGCCCGGGTCCAAGTTCTTCCGTGATGTGCTTGCCAATTTCCAGATCCATCCTCAAGATATTGGACCAAACTCCATGTCCAATGTTTGCGACTTTCAGGTATTTTGTGAAGCATACCTGCAAGAGGAGCCAACTGTTGAGCTATTCCGAGACTTTTTCTATTTGAACCGCCGTACTGAGTTTGTAGACGGGCCCAATACCGAACTGGGCGGCGTTTCAATTCAGAAGAGGAAAGATGTCAGTTTCCCTCATGCCAAACTCCATAGCCATCCTAAGGACTGGAACCAGACTTGGTTTTATTGTAAAGATACCTCCCCTGACGATGAGAATCCTCTGCCGAGTTACCATCCTCACCGGCTTACCAACACACATCCGTTTCCGCAACGGTTGACTACCAAAGAACGGGCTACATATGCTCCACAACTCTCCAAGCTCAGAGCCTTTATGGCCAATGGTCTAACAGGAGTTGATTTTGTTCGCTGCTGGATTTCATGGAGTATAATGTCTTTAAGCCGTCACCCCGGTTTAATGTGTGAGTATACTGGTGACTCGAAAGACCCTCAACGTCATATTGATATTGAGATGACAGAAGCTGAAGTTACTGAAGCTATGAAGAAGATATTGAATGAATCGAAAGCTGTCTGTAGCATGACTGGGTTAAGTCCCTATTACACCTTGAATAAACCGCCAGCTGTAAGCATCGCCTCTCTCCTGCTTGTACTTAATCTGCGTAATCTCCTATAACTTTTGTCAATTATTTTAACAGGGCGATGACCCATTTTGGAAGAAGAAACCTCAAGAAAAACCGACGAAAACTCCTCGACCTAAGGCGAAGTTGGTCAAGAGGCCTGCCAAGAAGAAGGTGGTTGAATCCACCGGGCTGAACCTCGACGAAGACGTCGATAACCCGGACTCAGGGGTAGAACTTGATTCTCTTGGTTCGCTTTTCATACACCTCATTGACAATGATTATTATCAGGATGACACTAAAGGCAGCCAGGCTGATGACGCAGAGGTAATTACTCTTCCCTCTGGTTCAGACACTCCGTCAACACAAAATATCCGTCAAACAAACCGGAAAATAAAATTTTCTCACCCCCTTGCTTACTTGGACCCAAAATTTCTTTTGAAGAAGCAGTAGCACGAAGCTCGCCGCACAACCCGTCACAGCGGCCAAGTAGTCACTTCGGCCGGTTTATCGAACACTCCGGTTCGGAAACGTCGACTGAAGTCTCACCCACTTCTGATACTTCTTATCTCAGGGAAGGTTATTTCCAACAACCTCTTAATCCGTCCGATTCAAATTATCAGGAACGCCTCATTCATCATCTGGCGAGTCGACGGCCACACAACTCCCTCCTATTAAGATAGTTGCTGGGTAAGTATTTTAACCGAATCTTTTAACGCTTTATACCTACATGCTATATTAAACCTTGCATCTTTTTCGTTTTAGAGCCAAGGCTAGACCCAGCAAGAAGGCTCGGGTAAATAACCCGTCTGACGACCATGTGGTTGTTGAACCGGACAAAAAATCCAGAACCGGAAGGTCCAAATGCTGACGTCATGTTTGATGAACCGCCCCCTCAAGATCATGATTTTGATGAACAAGTGGAAGTTGAAACAACAGACCATGCTGATAAACCAACGAGCCCGGTCCGTACTGAAGATGGACCGTCTAGTCCGGTTAAGGCTGCTGATATCCTGTCAAGTCCAGTGAAAGCTACCGGTGACAAGGAAGATGATGTTACCATCACTGGCGTTGGCCACACCTCCCCTGGCAACCCTATTGCATTATCAAAACACAACGCCAACGAGGAACGTTCTGCTATGGAGAAAGGTAAATGGAGCACCGATTTATCAAGCTATGCCCACCTTAGCGCCCAGGAACTCCATTCTGGTTTTTTAAACCGCCTGTACACAAACCGTGACTATGAAGCCGGTTTAGTGAATCTGATGAAGGAGCGTTATGAGGTAACTACATAACCTTTTCTCTCTTAAATCCAATTGTAAGTACCAACTCTAGTAGGCCCCAAGGGCCAATTTATGATGGTATCAAAACCGGGACTTTGTAATATCTCAACTCTGCATACTTATCCTCCAATAGTCGATTGATCCTTTAAAAATGAACCGGTATTTTAGCATTTTAATAATGTAACTTTCGCCTATGTAGTCCCCAAGGGCCGGTTTATCTTTCCAAGGTGAACCAGGACTTTAAGCACTGTTACTTTGAGTAGACATACATTAGCCCCCAAGTGACAAGAATAATGCTTGTATTACACTTGGGACTTGGTAAAATTTTCTGATAATGAAGCAAATAGGCATTAGCCCCCAAGTGCAAAGTGAATAACTTGTTATGTGCTTGGTACTTCAAATATATAGGGCCCACTGATGATATGTCTTTCCTTTATAGGCGGAGCTGAGAAAAAAGGACACCCAAACCGCTAATCTTCAAGAAAACATTAAATCTCAGCAAGCGGAGGCTTCTAAGGCCAAGGAGGAACTGACCAATATCTTAGCAACCATGGAGAAGCCGAAGGAGTCCTTTAATAAGGAACGGGTGGATTGGGACACAAAGAAATCCGCTTTAGCAAAGAGAGCCGAGGACGCAGAAGCAGCCCTTAAACCGGTGGTCGAAGAACTGACCGGTTTAAAGCGGCAAATAAACGCTATGACCTCTGCTGTATTTGGTAAGTATCCTCATCTAATGTTTTTCAATTCATTTTGTCTCATCAGTTACCAGTTTACCGATGCTTGCAATGTCACAGGGACCCGCATTACCCATCTGGGCTCTGACATGCGGATGAAGCTGAAGGTTGCCTATACGTTGATAGAGCAGTTATATTCGGGAGCCCAACGGGCTATTTGCACCGCTGCTCATAACAAGCCTCCTCCAACGTTAATAAAAGAAACTATTGAGAAACTGTCAATGTTGCTTGCCCGGTTGGATGAACTTAAAAGATCAGCTGCAAGGTCATGTGCTTTGACTGCGCTAATCCGGGCCAAGGCATGGATTCCAGATTTTGAACCGTCAGACATTGGCAAAGGTTATCCTGGCGTGAAGGAAGACGGTGCAAAATTTCACAATGATGATATCCGAAGGCTGACAAGGGAAATGCGACCTTTAGCGAGCAAGTTGGCGGAAGAAACGGATCTCTCTCCTTATCAACCGGTTTATGATGCTGATCAGAAAAGATATCCTGCACCCACTCATGATGTAGAAGATCTTGTTCCGCCAATTCGTAAGCACACTTATGCCCCTGACATTGATCCTTCCAACCTTATAAGTGAAGAAGACATGTTCCAAGCCTTAACTGGAATCAATTGGGCAACCATTGATTTCCAGCCACTGGGTAGGGAGGAGGAATATGCACCAATGCAAGATGATCCCCAATCTTCAAGTCGTCCTCATGATGAATCCTAAACCGGAGGCCAGTTTAGCCTGTCGCAGCCTACCCCTCTTGCTGGAACACTTATTTTGTATGGGCATGAAAGCGCCTTGCAATAGGCTAGTTCAAACACTTGTCTGTTATGCCATCGAGCATACTTATTTGCTTGATACTGATAACTCTCCATGCTTTTGGGATCTAGTATATGCGTAATCTGCAGTGGCTGTATTTTAACTTGTTCCTGCATACAAGAGATTGAAAGTGTCCTGGCGGTTTACCGCTGGACGGGTCATGATGCCCAAATATATAGCCTAGGTGTAGAGCCAAGGCTGTATTAAAAGCAACCAGATATAAAATAGATGATACCTGTTACATTGAATCACCTCGTTGGTTGACCAATTTGTTGTTATAATAAGGGTGATAACACCAATCTGGAGTATTGATGATTCCTTCCATGTTTGCCGGTTTACGATAAAACCGTACCGGGTTACGATAAACACCAGTTTTATCCATATAATACTGGTGACTTGTAGTCAAAAGCAGACCGGATCAATAAGTGCCGGATTATAACTGATCATGTACTGACAACTTAGCGCTGAAAGCCATGCCGGGTTTTAATAAACACCGGTTTATCAAAAAAACATTTATAAATCTTATCAAAGGAAAAAAACTTTGCAAAAAACACAAGAACAATATGCAAGGCTTTTCATGGGCTGCCAGGCCCTAAATCGATGCTTTTCATGGGCTGCCAGGCCGCTGAGTTAAACCATTTTTCAAAGTCTTTTAAGATGGACCTCAATCTTTAACCAGTCATCATTTTAACTTTGACAAGTTCAGGGTCTATGAGATTGACTTGTCAAATGTTCGACGGGTCATACGAGGTTTACCTGGATGGAGTGGCTTACTTAAAGAGGCAGGATAACCCGGAGTTTTAGGTGAATACACCTGGCTTCCAAGCCTGGCTTGATAGCCTATTGCAAGGGTGCAAACTCTTTGTTCTTTGAGAAGAAAAGAGCCCCAAGCAACATTTGAGCTGTGCTCAGTGGGTGCCTATGTTTGAGTTGTGCTGGTGCAACACTCTCTTTGGCCCCACATAATTTCTATAGCGACCAGACCTCAAACAGTCTGATCTCTGTGCTCTGGTGTCATCCCTGGATCAGTAATGCTGACACCACACAGTACTTGAAGGATTTATAGCAGAGTAGCAATCACACACTTATTACATCGAGTGTCTCAAAAGAGAACTTATTACAATAAATATGGCTTAAGGCCAACTAATAACGATAACAGCGAAAGGCTTGGAAGATAAGTGAGTCCATCAACTCCAACGGCATCACTGAGTATAGAACCACGACCTAAAACTCCTCAATCGTCATCTGAAAAGTCTGCAACATTAACGTTGCAGCCCGAAACGAGTCAGCACATGGAATATGCTGGCAAGGTAACACATAGAGAGTAATGGAATGCAACAACTATACTATATGCATATTTGGCTGGTGGAAAGCTCAATGGTTACAGTTTTTGCGTAAAGCCAATTTTTCCCTACTTCAAAGGAATAAATTTAATTACTATCATGGTGGTTGTTAAACATTGAGAATGGTTGACAGCATTCTCAATCCCAATTAAGTAACATCATTAAAACCCAACAATATTAATTTAGGGTAACATGTCGAGATTCACATGATAATACAGGTACTAGATACTCAAGATGTCCATAACCGAGGACACGGCTAATCATGATTAGTTTGTTACACTCTGCAGAGGTTTGTGCACTTTTCCCCACAAGACTCGATCACCTCCGTTGGATTTCTCGCACTACATGGTGTTTGAGAAACGGATGACCGAGACACAGTCTTTCAGAAGCGCTAGCACCTTACGACGGATAGACCGGTACACCTACTTTCCCCTACATCTGCTAGTCTACCCTGTAAGAGTTCGCACAACTTAGTCAACTATGCCAGAGCCCATAATGGCTTGTGGCTGCACACGGAAGTTTCTAGTATGAATAATCTCATGATCCCTTTGAGCCTGGGTGGCGGTCCAAAAGAAACAGGCAAGTCCTGGAAACCCCAGGTGCCTCAATCCACCCAGATGTGTGTTAGGTTGCCACCTTAGATAAACCCTTAATTAACAATCTCACATCTGTCATGGATTTCACTCACCCAATCCACGTCTACTAGCATAGCATGGCATAATAAGCAAACGTAGAAGTAACTCCCAAAGGTTTGATAATAAACAGGTAATAGGTACTACCTCATCTACTATCCATCCCACAATTTAATTAGATCCTAATCATGTAGTGTGTGAAGATTGATCTAATGCAATAAAACTGGGTTGTAGAAAAAGGTATGATCAAAGTGTTACTTGCCTTGCTGATGATCCGCGTAACCTAGAGATTCGAAGTAACAGGCGGCGCACTCCGGGTATTCTATCGCAGACAAACAACAAGCATACAATAAGTACTCATCTAATGCACAGGTAAAACTCAAATAGAAGATCTAACCAGAAAGTTCAACTTAAGAACCCTGGTTTGCAAAAAGAATCAAATCGAACGAAGCAAAAGAAATCAAACGGCGAAAGAAAACAACTTCGTTCTAGTAATCTGGATCTAGGGCAAATTTTACAGTAGCAAAAACTTGTTTAAGTTGATTATTCGGAAAGAGGGTTTCGAGACGAAATTCCAGGCGCTTGAATCGCCTGATTCCGATAAACGAGCGAAAAGTTATACTAAAACGAAAATCGGAACAGAAATCGCGATCAGAAAATAACCGCGGAAAATCTGATGAAAAAGAAAACGATGAACAGATTTTTTTTACAGCACGGAAAACGAGGCGGCGGCGAACCTCGGGCGGCGCGCAACTCCGGCGGGCGGCGGCGGCGGCTATGGGCTAGGGTTTCGATGCGGCGGGGCTATGGGCCTGGGGCACCGGCGCCTCGCTATTTAAAGGCGCCCCGGGTGGAGTCCCGCTCGGGTACGGCCCATAGTCGGTTTCGTTTTTTTATAATTCTGCTCGGAAGAAAAATAAAAAGAAATACTAAACGGACTCCAAAAATCACAAAATAAATTTTGCCGGGTTTCTAAAATCAAGCCCGATAAAGTGAACATTTATCTGGGCCCAAACTACAACTTTGAAAAACGCGCATTTTTCCTAAATTCAAATAAAAATACTGAAAAACTCCGAAATAAATCTTATTTGATTTTTTTATGAAATCCTCAATATTTCTATATTTTGGGAAAGTCATTTTATTCCCTCTCTCATATTTTTGTAATAGAAATAATTGATGATAAAATAAATAAAATCAAATGATCCCGTTTACATAATTTGAGAAAACTCAATATGTAAATAACGAAATCCCCAACTCTCTCCGTGGGTCCTTGAGTTGCTTAGGATTTTCTAGGATCAAAACCAAAGGCAAAATAAAATATGATATGCATGATGACCTAATGTATAACATTCCAAATTGAAAATGTGGGATGTTACAAACCTACCCCCCTTAAAATGAATCTCGCCCTCGAGATTCGGGTTGGCTAGAAAATAGGTGAGGGTGGCCCTTGAGCAAATCTTCCTCTCGCTCCCAGGTGGCTTCATCCTCTGTGTGGTGGCTCCACTGAACTTTGCAAAACTTGATAACCTTGCTGCGAGTAACTCGGCTGGCAAACTCAAGAATCTTGACTGGTTTCTCCTCATAGGTCAAATTGTTATCCAACTGAATTGCTTCCAATGGCACTGTGTCTCTCAAAGGTATGTCAGCCATCTCTGTGTGACACTTCTTCAACTGAGAAACGTGAAACACATCATGAACTCCTGTTAATCCTTCTGGCAATTCCAACTTGTAAGCCACTTCTCCCATACGCTCCAAAACTCGATATGGTCCTACAAATCGTGGCGCTAACTTCCCCTTAACTCCAAAGCGCTTAATCCCTCAAAGTGGGGATACTCGAAGATAAGCTCTATCTCCAACTTCGTAAACTGTCTCCTTGCGTTTAGAATCTGCGTAGCTCTTCTGCCTGGACTGGGCTACCTTGAGCCTATCGCGAATCAACTTCACCTTCTGTTCAGACTCCTTAATTAGATCTGGTCCAAACAACTAGCGGTCTCCAACTTCGTCCCATGACAATGGTGTCCTGCACCTCCTTCCGTACAAAGTTTCGAAAGGGGCCATCTTCAAACTGGTCTGATAGCTATTATTGTAAGAAAACTCTGCATATGGCAAATTATCGTCCCAACTAGATCCATAATCTAGCGCACAAGCTCTCAGCATATCCTCCAAAATCTGATTGACTCTCTCAGTCTGTCCATCTGTCTGCGGGTGAAAAGCTGTACTAAATTCTAGCCTAGTACCTAAAGTCTCATGCAACTGCTTCCAGAACTTTGAGGTAAACTGGGTTCCTCTATCTGATACGATGCTCCCGGAACTCCATGCAAACATACGATCCTGGTCTTGTATATCTTTGCCAACTTAGCACCGGTGTAAGTGGTCTTTACTGGGATGAAATGAGCTACCTTCGTCAATCGATCAACTACAACCCAAATCGAGTCATAGCCTGAACGAGTCCTTGGTAATCCCGTGATAAAATCCATGCCTAGCTTATCCCACTTCCATTCGGGTATCGGCAATGGTTGCAACAATCCTGCTGGCTTCTGATGCTCTGCCTTTACTCTCTGACATACGTCACAAACTGCTACATACTCCGCAATATCCTTTTTCATTCCGGTCCACCAGAAAATATCCTTCAAATCCAAATACATCTTGGTATTTTCTGGGTGAATCGAATACGGTGAATCATGTGCCTCTTGAAAAATCAACTTTCTGATCTCCGGGTCATTGGGTACATAAACACGGTCTTCAAACCATAGGGTGTCGTGCTCATCCTCACGAAATCCTTTAGCTTTTCCTTCTTTCATTTTCTCCTTTATAGAAGCAATCTCCTTGTCAGTTTTCTGAGCTTCTCTGATTCTATTCATCAGAGTTGACTGGATTTCCAACGCTGCTACATAGCCTCTCGGAACTATTTCCATACATAGTTCACAAAAATTTTCTGCTAACTCCTTGGGTATTTCTCCCATCATTAGTGTATTGACATGACTCTTACGGCTCAATGCGTCAGCTACTACATTAGCCTTCCCGGGATGATAATGCAATTTCATATCATAATCCTTGATGAGCTCCAAGCATCTCCTTTGTCTGAGATTCAACTCCTTCTGCGTGAAAATGTACTTCAAACTCTTATGATCCGTGTACACCTCACAATGATTTCCGATGAGGAAATGTCTCCATGTCTTCAACGCATGCACTACGGCTGCTAACTCCAAATCATGCGTAGCGTAATTCAACTCATGGGGCTTCAGTTATCGTGAAGCATACGAAACAACTCTTCCTGCATAAGCACTGCTCCAAGTCCTCGATGTGAAGCGTCGCAATACACCTCATAATCCTTGGTTTGATCTGGCAAAATCAACACTAGTGAGGTAACCAAACGGTTCTTCAACTCCTGGAAACTTGTCTCACACTCCTCAGTCCATTTGAACTTAGTATCCTTTTTCAACAACTTCGTCATAGGTTTCGCGATCTTTGAGAAGTTCCCAATAAATC
Organism: Triticum aestivum; assembly: GCF_018294505.1. Taxonomy (NCBI): domain Eukaryota; kingdom Viridiplantae; phylum Streptophyta; class Magnoliopsida; order Poales; family Poaceae; genus Triticum; species Triticum aestivum. The sequence goes on from NC_057809.1 coordinate 606,296,887, forward strand.
TCCGGTAGTATCCTGCGAATCCAAGAAAACTCCGGATCTCTCCAACTGTTGTTGGTGCTTCCCACTTGGTCATAGTTTCAACTTTAGCGGGATCTACTGCTATACCTTCTCCGGATATAACATGTCCGAGGAATCCTACTTCCTTCAACCAAAACTCACATTTGCTGAACTTGGCATATAATTGATGTTCTCTGAGCTTTCCAAGTACCAAACGCAAATGCTCCTTATGCTCCTCTTCATTCTTCGAATATACCAGGATATCATCAATGAACACTACGACGAACTTATCCAAAAACTCCATAAACACTTTGTTCATCATGTTCATAAAATAGGCAGGCGCGTTAGTCAGACCAAATGACATAACGGTATACTCATACAGCCCATACCTGGTGGTAAAAGCTGTCTTCGGAATATCCTATTCTCGAATCTTCAACTGATGGTATCCTGATCGCAAATCGATCTTCGAAAACACTTTGGCTCCTTGCAATCGATCAAACAGATCATTTATCATTGGTAGCGGGTACTTGTTCTTGATTGTTACTTCATTGAATCCTCGATAGTCAACAACCATCCTTAACGATCCATCCTTCTTCTCTACTAGAAGTACTGGTGATCCCCAAGGCGAAGAACTTGGGCGAATATATACCTTATCCAGTAACTCCTTAATCTGCCTCTTAATTTCCACCAAATCTTTTGCTGGCATCCTATAGGGTCTCTTTGATATTGGCCCAGTGCCTGGCAGTAGCTCAATCAAAAACTCAATATCTCTATCCGGTGGCATCCCTGGCAACTCTTCGGGAAATACATCAGGAAAATCCTTTACCACTGGTACTTCCTCCTGCACAACTCCTGATAAGGCATTTACTTGTGTCCTCTTTGGCACATGCCGGGATACATACTTGATCCTTCTTCCTTCTAGTGTGGTAAGCAAAATTGTCTTACTGGCGCAATCGATGTTTCCTCCATACATCGACAGCCAATCCATACCAAGAATCACATCCAGACCTTGGGATTCCAAAATAATTAAATCCATTGGGAAAACATGCCTTCCTATACTTAATGGCACTTGAAAACATCCTTGACTGGCCATGTACTCTGCTCCTCGTGAGCTTACTAGCATAGGTGTTTTAAGAATCCTAGTGGGAAGGCTATACTTTCCCACAAATCCCCTTGATATGTATGAATGTGATGCACCAGTATCAAAAAGAACGAGTGCAGTAAATGACTTAACCAAAAACTTACCTATTACTGCATCGGGCTGAGCTTCAGCCTCCTCCACATTAACGTGGTTCACCTGTCCCCTGTTGAAAGGGTTCGGCTTATTTCCAGAGCTTCCATTGCCGTTTTATCCTTCAAGATAGTCATTTGCATAATGTCCTGGCTTTGAACACTTATAGCAAGTGACGTGGCTCAAGTCCTTCTTGGCTGGGGTTGATGGGGTGCTGCGGTTCTGGCCATTGCTTCCTCCATTCCCATTACCATTCTTGGTGCCATTGTGATTGTGTGAGCTACCTACTCCATGGGTATGCATGAAAATGTCCTCCTGGCCTAGGGGTAAAACGAGGCTTCTGCTGAGCTCCTGAGTTATACTTTCCTTGTCCATACTTCCTCTTGCGGTTCTCAATTTGCTGCTGCTTCCCTTCAATCATAAGAGCACGGTCTACCAACTCCTGGTAGTTGTTGAAGGTGGCTACCATCAGCTGCATACTCAACTCATCATTCAGTCCTTCCAGGAATTTCTCCTGCTTAGCTGCATCCGAAGCAACGTCATCTGGGGCATATCGTGCTAGCTTACTAAACTCCTCCACATTCTGGCCAACTGTCCGTCCTCCTTGGCACAAGTTACGAAACTCACGCTTCTTCATGGCCATTGCTCCTGCTGAAACATGGGCAGTACGAAAAGCCTGCTGAAACTGGTCCCATGTGACAGTGTCGACTGGGAAGGTGGCTGTGAAATTCTCCCACCAGGATGCTGCGGGTCCTTCTAACTGATGTGCGGCAAACTTCACCTTCTCCGCATCTGCGCATCCTGCTGTGGTCAACTCCCTAGCTATCTTGCGGAGCCAATCATCTGCTACTATCGGCTCGGTGCTACTGGAAAACACCGGCGGATTCAGCCTAAGAAAACGGGCTAAGTGGTCAACAGGTGGTGGTGGTGGTGGATTGTTGTTGTTGTTCCCCTGATTCTGATTCTGAACTAGCAACTGCATCAAGGTGTTCTGCTGCTGGATCAACTGGGTGAGCTCCGGCGGAAAGGCAAATCCGGGGTCACGTCTCGGAGGCATCTGAGGTTTTAGAAAAGATGAGATATAAGAATAGAGGGGGTCTAAAGAGAAAACACTACCCATATGCACATGAGGCAAAAACAAACAATTCACTTCAATCAATCAAACAAGGACATACAATCGATCTAGCTATCGCAAAGGTGCTCGGACTACTATATTTACATGGTGGACTACTACTACTGATGAGGTGGTCTACTAGAAATATTCTACGGTTGTAGACTCCATGATATCTGCTCCTGCTTCATCAACATAGTCATCATCGCTACTATCTTGTTCCAAGTCGGTGCTGTCAATGATGATGTAGTCCTCCGGGCTAATCTCCTTGGGTTCTTCGTCTTCATCTACTGGTGTCGGGCCTTTCATAAATATTCCAATCTTCTTAATCAGATCATCATTCTTCTCCACCAATACTTCAATTTCTTCTTCATAATCTTCGCGTGTAGCCTTGAGTTCTTCCTCCAGTTCCTTGATTCTAGTCTTAGCCTTCTTCAGATCTATCATGTCGGCGCACATCTGATTCTCCTGTCGTCGAATGTGCTGGCTTAACTCCTGAATAAAAGCTGCAATTGATCTATCTTTCCTGGTGCTGATCATCTCCCAGTGTTCATCTCGGCGCCCACAAATCTGGTAGATAGTATCCTTAAGATCCTTGCGGTAGACTTCTCCAATGCATCCCATGGCGATGTGAGCTGCCATGCTCTTTCCTAGACTCCAAGTTGGTGCATCAAAAGAAAACTCTATGGGCTCAGTGACTGGCATGAACGTCCTTCCTGGAACTTGAACTTGAATCATCCAGCGCTCTTCTTCAGGTCATCCAGCGCTCTTCTTCCTGGCATGAACGTTCATATTAATTTAGGGTAACATGTCGAGATTCACATGATAATCCAGGTACTAGATACTCAAGATGTCCATAACCGAGGACACGGCTAATCATGATTAGTTTGTTACACTCTGCAGAGGTTTGCGCACTTTTCCCCACAAGACTCGATTGCCTCCGTTGGATTTCTCGCACTACATGGTGTTTGAGAAACGGATGACCGAGACACAGTCTTTCAGAAGCGCTAGCACCTTACGATGGATAGACCGGTACACCTACTTTCCCCTACATCTGCTAGTCTACCCTGTAAGAGTTCGCACAACTTAGTCAACTATGTCAGAGCCCATAATGGCTTGTGGCTGCACACGGAAGTTTCTAGTATGAATAATCTCATGATCCCTTTGAGCCTGGGTGGCGGTCCAAAAGAAACAGGCAAGTCCTGGAAACCCCAGGTGCCTCAATCCACCCAGATGTGTGTTAGGTTGCCACCTTAGATAAACCCTTAATTAACAATCTCACATCTGTCATGGATTTCACTCACCCAATCCACGTCTACTAGCATAGCATGGCATAATAAGCAAACGTAGAAGTAACTCCCAAAGGTTTCATAATAAACAGGTAATAGGTACTACCTCATCTACTATCCATCCCACAATTTAATTAGATCCTAATCATGCAGTGTGTGAAGATTGATCTAATGCAATAAAACTGGGTTGTAGAAAAAGGTATGATCAAAGTGTTACTTGCCTTGCTGATGATCCGCGTAACCTAGAGATTCGAAGTAACAGGCGACGCACTCCGGGTATTCTATCGCAGATAAACAACAAGCATACAATAAGTACTCATCTAATGCACAGGTAAAACTCCAATAGAAGATCTAACCAGAAAGTTCAACTTAAGAACCCTGGTTTGCAAAAAGAATCAAATCGAATGAAGCAAAAGAAATCAAACAGCGAAAGAAAACAACTTCATTCTAGTAATCTGGATCTAGGGCAAATTTTACAGTAGCAAAAACTTGTTTAAGTTGATTATTCGGAAAGAGAGTTTCGAGATGAAACTCCAGGCGCTTGAATCGCCTGATTCCGATAAACGAGCGAAAAGTTATACTAAAACGAAAATCGGATCAGAAATCATGATCAGAAAATAACCGCGGAAAATCCAATGAAAAAGAAAACGACGAACATAATTTTTTTACAGCACGAAATACGAGGCGGCGGCGAACCTCGGGCGGCGCGCAACTCCGGCGGTGGCGGCGGCGGCTATGGGCTAGGGTTTCGGTGCGGCGCGGCTATGGGCCTGGGGCACCGGCGCCTCGCTATTTAAAGGCGCCCCGGGCGGAGTCCCGCTCGGGTACGGCCATAGTGGGTTTCGTTTTTTTTATAATTCCGCTCGGAAGAAAAATAAAAAGAAATACTAAACGGACTCCAAAAATCACGAAATAAATTTTGCCGGGTTTCTAAAATCAAGCCCGATAAAGTGAACATTTATCTGGGCCCAAACTACAACTTTGAAAAACGCGCATTTTTTCTAAATTCAAATAAAAATACCGAAAAACTCCGAAATAAATCTTATTTGATTTTTTTATGAAATCCTCAATATTTCTATATTTTGGGAAAGTCATTTTATTCCCTCTCTCATATTTTTGTAATAGAAATAATTGATGATAAAATAAATAAAATCAAATGATCCCGTTTACATAATTTGAGAAAACTCAATATGTAAATAACGAAATCCCCAACTCTCTCCGTGGGTCCTTGAGTTGCTTAGGATTTTCTAGGATCAAAACCAAAGGCAAAATAAAATATGATATGCATGATGACCTAATGTATAACATTCCAAATTGAAAATTTGGGATGTTACAATTTCCTTTTGGCCTTAAGCCTATCAAGAGGTGTAGATATGGTGCGAATACAACCAAGCCCCCTAGTGATTTCCCTCTGGCCCTTAGCCGATCAAGAGGCATAGCTATGGTTCGAATATGACCAAGCCCCCTAGGGACTTCCTTTTATATGTGTGGTGTTATAAGTCGGATCTGTAGAACTCCGCTTTATAAACAAAAGCCCCCATGTAAACACACATGATGTAAAATCAACAGAGACCCCGCTTTAGCTGAGGCTCCGGTTTATTATATTGATCATAATATATACATTTTCATAATTATGTACATAAGAAGAGCCTGTGACTCAAGTATAGTAAGGCCGAAGATGAGCTATATTCCACGGCCGCTGGGTCTCCTCCTCCGATTTACGTGAGTCTTTGTGCTCTCGAACATCGATAAGGTAGTATGATCCATTGTGCAGATTTTTGCTGACCACAAACGGTCCTTACCAAGGTGGGGATAACTTGTGCATATCAGTCTGATCCTGGATGAGCTGGAGCACCAGATCGCCTTCTTGAAAAGTTCTGGTTTTAACCCGGCGGCTGTGATAACGTCGCAGATCTTGCTGATAAATCGCCGAACGTGCCGCTGCAAGATCACGCTCCTCATTCAACAGGTCCAGTGAGTCATGACATGCTTTCTCATTATTAACTTCAACATAAGCCACCACACGGGGAGAGTTATGACGGATGTCACTAGGGAGAACCGCCTCTACTCCATAAACCATGAAGAAAGGCGTGTAACCCGTAGATCTGTTCGGTGTGGTATTGATACTCCATAACACATAAGGTAACTCCTCTACCCAACAACCCGACGTCCGCTTTAAAGAAACCATAAGACGGGGTTTGATACCTCCCAAAATCTCTTGATTTGCCATCTCTGCTTGACCATTAGATTGGGGTGAGCTACTGAGGACACGTCAAGCCGGATGTGCTCACGTTGAAAAAATTCTTCCATAGCACCCTTGGACAGATTAGTACCATTATCAGTTATAATGCTGTGTGGACAACCAAACCGGAAGATCACCTTTTTGATGAATTGAACCGCCGTGGCCGCATCACACTTACTGACTGGCTCTGCCTCTACCCACTTGGTAAACTTATCAACCGCCACCAGTAGGTGGGTCTTCTTATCCTTGGATCTCTTAAAGGGTCCAACCATATCTAGCCCCCAAGTTGCAAACGGGCAAGTGATTGGAATCATCCTTAACTCTTGAGCCAAAACATGAGTGCGGCGTGCAAACTTCTGACAACCGTCACACCTCTTTACCAAATCCTCAGCATCAGCATGATCCGTCAACCAATAGAAGCCGTGACGAAAGGCCTTAGCCACCAAGGATTTTGAACCGGCATGATGATCACAATCTCCTTCGTGGATCTCACGCAAAATCTCACAACCTTCTTGAGGAGACACACAACGCTGAAACGCCCCTGTTACGTTGCAATGATGCAGCTCTCCATTGACAATGGTCATTGACTTGGATCGCCGGATTATTTGCCGGGCCAAAGTTTCATCGTCCGGTAACTCGCCCCGGTTCATGTATATCAGGTATGGGACCGTCCAATCCGGAATAACGTGAAGAGCCGCCACCAATTGAGCCTCCAGGTCAGGCACAGCCAAATCCTCCTTCGTAGTTATCTTGACTGACGGATTATGTAGCACATCTAGAAAGGTATTGGGTGGCACCGGTTTACATTGAGAGCCTAAGCGACTTAAAGCATCTACCGCTTCATTCTTTCGCCGGTCTATATGATCAACCTGATAACCCTTGAAATGACCATCCACTGTGTCCACCTCTCGTCTATATGCCACCATGAGTGGATCCTTGGAATCCCAAGTGCCAGACACCTGTTGAGCCACCAGGTCCGAGTCACCAAAGCACTTAAACCGGCTTAAATTCATCTCCTTCACCATCCAAAGACCATGGAGCAAGGTCTGATACTCAGCTGCATTGTTAGTGCAAGGGAACATTAAACGGAGAACATAACAAAACTTATCACCTCGTGGGGAAGTTAATATGACTCCAGCCCCCGAGCCCTCCAATTGTCTGGACCCATCAAAATAAATAGTTCAATAAGTGTTGTCTGGATTTTCCTCCGGTGCATGCAACTCTGTCCAATCATTGATGAAGTTTACAAGTGCTTGGGATTTGATTGCTGTGCGAGGCGTATATTTTAACCCGTGGGGGTCCAAGCTCAATAGCCCATTTGGCAATCCGGCCAGTTGCCTCTCTATTTTGGATGATATCTCCCAAGGGGGCTGAACTGACCACTGTGATAGGATGACCCTGAAAATAATGCTTGAGCTTCCGGCTTGCCATGAAAACCCCATACACTAGCTTCTGCCAATGTGGGTATCTCTGTTTGGACTCAATAAGCACCTCATTGATATAATAAACCAGCCGTTGAACCGGATACTCTTTTCCAGCCTCCTTGCGCTCCACAACAATAACCACACTAACAGCCCGAGCATTAGTAGCCACATATAGCAATAAGGGCTCTTTATCGACTGGAGCCGCAAGGACAGGTGGCTTGGCTAACTGTCTCTTCAAGTCCTCAAACGCTTTATCAGCAGCATCACTCCAGACGAAGTCATCCATATTCTTTAGCATCTGATATAAGGGGATAGCCTTCTCCCCAAGGCGACTAATAAACTGGCTTAAGGCTGCAATCTGGCGCACCAAACGCTGAACATCGTTGATACACGCCAGTTTAGCCAGGGATGTGATAGCTGTGATCTTCTCTGGATTAGCTTCAATGCCCCTGTTAGATACCAGAAAACCCAAGAGCTTGCCTGCCGGTACACCAAAGACACATTTGGCCGGATTAAGCATCATCTTATAAACCCGAAGGTTATCAAAAGTTTCCTTCAAGTCATCTATCAATGTTTCGTCCTTTCTGGACTTCACTACAATATCATCCACATAAGCATGAACATTGCGCCCAATCTATTTATGAATACAATTCTGGACACAGCGCTGATAAGTCGCCTGGTCACTTTTGAGCCCAAAAGGCATAGATACATAGCAGAAGGCTCCAAATGGAGTTATGAAAGTTGTCTTCTCCTGGTCCTTAACTGCTATTTTGATCTGATGATAACCAGAATAAGCATCCAGAAAACACAAACGGTCACAACCTGCCATAGCATCAATAATTTGATCGATACAAGGGAGGGCAAAGGGGTCAGCTGGACAGGCCTTGTTCAAGTCTATGTAGTCCACACACATGCGCCAAGTGCCATTTTTCTTAAGTACCAACACCGGATTAGCTAGCCACTCAGGGTGAAAGACCTCCACAATAAACCCTGCTGCCAAAAGCCGGGCTACTTCCTCACCAATAGCCTCACGCCTCTCCTCGTTGAAGCGGCGGAGAAATTGCCTGACCAGTTTAAACTTAGGATCTATGTTAAGAGTGTGCTCAGCGAGTTCCCTCGATACACCTGGCATGTCAGAAGGCTTCCATGCAAAGATGTACCGGTTCTCACGGATGAACCCGATGAGCGCGCTTTCCTATTTCAGATCTAGGTTAGCGCTGATGCTGAACTGTTTGGGTGAATCACCAGGAACAAAGTCAACCAGCTTAGTCTCCTCAGCCGATTTAAATTTCAGCGCCGGATCATGCTCTGTAGTTGGCTTTTTCAGAGAAGTCATATCTACCGGATCAACATTGTCCTTATAAAACTTCAGCTCCTCTGTAGCACAAACCGACTCAGCATAAGCCACATCACCCTCTTCACATTCAAAAGCAATCTTCCGGCTTCCATGCACTGTGATGGTCCCCTTATGACCCGGCATCTTAAGCTGCAGATAAACATAACAAGGTCTTGCCATGAACTTAACATAAGCCGGCCGTCCGAACATGGCATGATATGGACTCTTGATTTTCACCACTCCAAAAGTCAACACCTCTGATCTTGAATCATGATCATCTCCAAAAGCAACCTCTAGGGCTATCTTGCCAACTGGGTATGCCGATTTATCGGGCACTATACCATGAAAAACGGTGTTCGATGGTTTAAGATTCTTATCTGTCAATCCCATGCGACGGAATGTTTCATAGTAAAGGATATTGATATTGCTTCCTCCATCCATAAGCACCTTGGTGAACTTATACCCCCCAACCCGAGGTGCCACCACTAAGGCTAGATGACCCAGATTATCAACCCGGGGTGGATGATCCTCTCGACTCCACAAAATGGGCTGTTCAGACCAGCGCAGATAACGAGGTACATCCGGTTCAATGGAACTCACGGCCCTTTTATGAAGCTTCTGATCACGCTTACATAAGCTAGTGGTGAAAACATGACACTACCCACTATTCAACTGCTTTGGATTGCTCTGATAACCCGACTGCTGCTGCTGTTCATTCCCCTGATGGTTATAACCTCCCTGGTTGCCCTGACTGCTTTGATTGCCATGTCCGGTTTGGTTGCCTGGGAATCCTGAACCGGAACTGCCACCACCATAACCCGGCCCATGGAAACCGCCTCCTGAACCACCGGGCGGTCCATTGTCATATTGAAAGAGATTTGAATTTTTGAACTCCCGCATAATGAAGAAATCCTTCCAAAGATGTGTTGCTGGCCTCTCCTTTGATCTGTGCTTTGGGCTAGGCTGATTTAACAGGTGCTCAAGATTGGGGCCTGACCCTCCACCCCGCTGGGGCGGTTTACCCTTACGCCACTGACCGTTATCCTGGGTGTTGGTGTTAGCCACAAGGTCCAAGCTATTATCCGCCTTGCATTTACCGTTGTTCCCATGACCTGTCGGGTTATGCCGCTGCCCGTTGGTGCTGCTGCTCTTCTTTCCCTTACCTGTCTTGTCGTCATCATACTCGGGGTCCTTGGTACTATTGGAGTCGGCATACTTCACCAGAGCCGCCATAAGTGTTCCCATGTCATTGCAATGGCGTTTGAGTCATCCCAACTTCAGCTTCAGGGGTGCAAACCGGCAATTGCCTTTCGATGTTAGAACTACTGTGTCAACGTTGATGCGGTCTAATGAATGCAAAATCTCTGAAACCTGGCGCACCCAGCGGGTTGTTGATTCTCCTTCCTCCTGGACACAGGCAGCTAAATCCACGATTGACATGGGCTGTTTACACGTATCCTTGAAATTCTGGATGAACCGGGCCCTTAACTCGGCCCACGACCCAATGGAGTTGGCCGGCAGGTTTTTCAGCCATGTGCGAGCTGTTCCCTCCAACATCATGGTAAAGTATTTGGCACACGCCGCCTCATCCACATCCAGCACCTCCATTGCATCTCATAGCTTTCCACCCATGACTAGGGGGATAAATCGGCAGTGTAATTCGGCACCTTGCGCGGGACTTTGAAATCCTTGGGTAGCCGTACATTACGCAGTGTTGGGACGAGACATGGTACCCCCAAAGAACTGGAGGTAACCCCTGGTTCCACCGACGTTGTTGGATGAACCAGAGTGAGTTGGCGGGCCTCATGCTGCGCCTCTAACTCGGCCTCTTGACGTGCCCTAGCGCGATCCACTACATCCTGAGCATTGCCACCGCCACCCGCCGGGTTATGGCCATGATAACCCACAAGTATAGGGATCGCAACAGTTTTCAATAAGTAAGAGTGTCGAACCCAACGAGGAGATAAAGGTAGAACAAATATTCCCTCAAGTTCTATCGACCATCGATACAACTCTACGCACGCTTGACGTTCACTTTACCTAGAACAAGTATGAAACTAGAAGTACTTTGTAGGTGTTGTTCTATAGGTTTGCAAGATAATAAAGAGTACGTAAATAAAAAGTAGGGGCTATTTAGATAAAGAAACAATAAAGTAAATATAGTGAGTGTGGAGAAGTGGTGGTAGGGGTTATGAAATTTCCCCTAAGCAATTGACTACTTTACTAGACCGATAGCAAGTATTATGTGGGAGAGGCCACTGCTAGCATGTCATCCCTGACTTGGAATTCTATGCACTTATGATTGGAACTATTAGCAAGCATCCGCAACTACTAATGTTCATTAAGGTAAAACCCAACCATAGCATTAAGATATATTGGTCCCCCTTCAATCCCGTATGCATCAATTTCTATGCTAGGTTGAAGCTTCTGTCACTCTTGCACTCCAATACATAGTCCTATCAACATACAACTAACCCTAGGGTGTGATCCACGCGCGCAATCATATGATGGGAACCAAAGGACAACAACATGACCATAAGCAAATTAAATCAATCATAGAAATTCATCAACCACCGATAGGACAACAAAAATCTACTCAGATATCATAGGATGGCAACACATCATTGGATAATAATATGAAGAATAAAGCACCATGTTCAAGTAGAGGGTACAGCGGGTTGCGGGAGAGTGGACCGCTGTAGATATAGGGGGGAAGGTGATGGAGATGTTGGTGTAGATCGCGGTGATGATGATGGCCCCCAGTGGCACTCCGGTGCCACCGGAAGCGAGGGGAGAGAGCCCCCCTCCTTCTTCTTCTTCCTTGACCTCCTCCCTAGATGGGAGAAGGGTTTCCCCTCTGGTCCATGGCCTCCACGGCACGGGAGGGGTGAGAGCCCCCCCCCCCCCCCGAGATTGAATTTGTCTCTCTGTCTCTCTCTCTGTTTCTGCGTTCTCAGATTCTTTCCTTTCACCGTTTCTTATATCCCCGGAGATCCGTAACTCCTATTGGGCTAAAATTTTAACACGATCTCTATCCAGAAATTAGCTTTCTTGCGGCGAAAGAAGGGCATCAACCGCCTTACGGGTGGCCCACGAGGGTCAGGGGTGCGCCCCTTGCCTTGTGGCCACCTCGGGCACCGTCTCGCGTGGATTTTTCTTCCCAAAAATCATATATATTCCAAAAAATCTCCGTCAGTTTTTATGCCGTTTGGACTCCGTTTGATATGGATATTCTGCGAAACAAAAAACATGCAGCAAACAGGAACTGACACTGGGCACTGGATCAATATGTTAGTCCCAAAAATAGTATAAAAAGTTTCCAAAAGTATATGAAAGTTGAATAATATTGGCATGGAACAATCAAAAATTATAGATACGACAGAGACATATCAGCATCCCCAAGCTTAATTCCTGCTTGTCCTCGAGTAGGTAAATGATAAAAAGGATAGTTTTTGATGTGGAATGCTACCTAGCATAATCTTGATCATATGTCTAATCATGGCATGAATATTAAGATACGAGTGATTCAAAGCAATAGTCTATCATTTGACATAAAAACAATAATACTTCAAGCCCACTAATAAAGCAATCATGTCTTTTCAAAATAACAAGGCCAAAGAAAGTTATCCCTACAAAATCATATAGTTTGGCTATGCTCCATCTTCTTCACACAAAATACTCACATCATGCACAACCCCGATGACAAGCCAAGCAATTGTTTCATACTTTTTAACGCGCTTCAACATTTTCAACCTTCACGCAATACATGAGCGTGAGCCATGGACAAAGCACTATAGGTGGAATACAATGGTGGTGGTGGAGAAGACAAAAAGGAGAAGATAGTCTCACATCAACTAGGCGTATCAACGGGCTATGGAGATGCCCATCAATAGATATCAATGTGAGTGAGTAGGGATTGCCATGCAACAGATGCACTAGAGCTATAAGTATATGAAAGCTCAAACTAAAACTAAGTGGGTGTGCATCCAACTTGCTTGCTCATGAAGACCTAGGGCATTTGAGGAAGCCCATCGTTGGAATATACAAGCCAAGTTCTATAATGAAAATTCCCACTAGTATATGAAAGTGATAACTCAAGAGACTCTCTATATGAAGAACATGGTGCTACTTTGAAGCACAAGTGTGGTAAAAGGATAGTAACATTGCCCCTTCTCTCCCTTTCTCTCATTTTTTATTTTTTTTATTTTTTGTTGTGGTCTTATTTGGCCTCTCTCCTTTTTTGGGGGGATTCTTTGGCCACTTTTATTTTGATAACCTCACATGGGACAATGTTCTAATGATGATGATCATTACACTTTTATTTACTTACAACTCAATATTACAACTCGATATCTAGAACAAAGATATGACTCTATATGAATGCCTCCGGTGGTGTACTGGGATGTCCAATTATCTAGCGTAGCAATGACATCAAAAAACGGACAAGCCATGAAAACATCATGCTAGCTATCTTACGATCATGCAAAGCAATATGACAATGAATGCTCAAGTCATGTATATGATGATGATGGAAGTCGCATGGCAATATATCTCGGAATGGCTATGGAAATGCCATGATAGGCAGGTATGGTGGCTGTTTTGAGGAAGGTATATGGTAGGTTTATGGTACCGGCGAAAGTTGCACGGTACTAGAGAGGCTAGCAATGATGGAAGGGTGAGAGTGCGTATAATCCATGGACTCAACATTAGTCATAAAGAACTCACATACTTATTGCAAAAGTTTATTAGCCCTCGAAGCAAAGTACTACTACACATGCCCCTAGGGGGATAGATTGGTAGGAAATGACCATCGCTTGTCCCCGACCGCCACTCATAAGGAAGACAATCAATAAATACCTCATGCTCCAACTTCGTTACATAACGGTTCACCATACGTGCATGCTAAGGGAATCACAAACCCCAACACAAGTATTTCTACTAATCCACAACTACCCACTAGCATGACTCTAATATCACCATCTTTATATCGCAAAACTATTGCAAGGAATCAAACATATCATATTAAGTGATCTACAAGTTTTATGTAGGATTTTATATCTAACCATGTGAATGACCAATTCCTGTCATCTCTTTAAATAGATATAAGTGAAGCAAGAGAGTTTAATTCTTTCTACAAAAGATATGCCCATGCTCTAACAAATATAAGTGAAGCAAAAGAGCATTCTACAAATGGCGGTTGTCTATGTAAAGAGAAACAGGCAATCCAAACTTCAAATGATATAAGTGAAGCACATGAAGCATTCTATAAAGCCATACTCAAAAGATATAAGTGAAGTGCATAGAGCATTCTATAAATCAACCAAGGACTATCTCATACCAGCATGGTGCATAAAAGAAAAGTGAAAACTAAATGCAAAAGACCCTTCAAGATTGCACATATCGCATGAACGAAACGAATCCAAAAACATACCGATACTTGTTGAAGAAAGAGGGGATGCCTTCCGGGGCATCCCCAAGCTTAGACGGTTGAGTCTCCTTGAATATTTACTTGGGGTGCCTCGGGCATCCCCAAGCTTGAGCTCTTGCCTCTCTTCTTTCTTCTCACATCGAGACCTTCTCGATCATCGAACACTTCATCCACACAAAACTTGAACAGAAAACTCGGTAAGATCCGTTAGTATAATAAAGCAAATCACTACTCTAAGTACTGTTGCAAACCAATTCATATTTGTTTTTGCATTGTGTCTACTGTAATATAACTTTTTCATGGCTTATTCCACTAATATAAATTGATAGTTTCATCAAACCAAGCAAACTATGCATCAAAAACAGAATCTGTCTAAAACAGAACAGTCTGTAATAATCTGAACATTCACCATACTTCTGATACTTTAAAAATTCTACCAAAATTATGAAAAATAAAAAATTTGCATAGGAAGACAGTGCAAAAAGAATCAGAACCATTTGACATTCCAGAAAAAAATGTAAAATCTCTCACTACAGCCAAAGTTTCTGTCCTGCACCGTACAAACCATCAAGCAAATGTAAACATCCTAAAGGCAAACCTTGGCACATTATTTTTATTTCTAAACTTTATAAAATCAACAACAGAAATAAATAACTCTCTAAAACTTTTGGGTTGTCTCCTTGGCAGCGCTTTCTTTAAAGCCATTAAGCTAGGCATATAGTGCTCAAGTAATGAATCCACCCGGATCCCAAGGTATATCAAAGCCAATTTTAATTAACAATGATTTGTAATTTAGTAGTGAGAACAAGGTAACATATATCATACAACAACGAAGTCTAACTCTCTTCCCATGCATCGGCATGTCATAAAAGAACAATTCATGCACACATAGTAAAGGCCAATGCATAGTATAAACAGTTTCTTGCAATTTTATCATATTGGAAACATAGAGAGGTGGAGATATAGTTCCCCTCTCATATTGCAAGTAGGAGCAGCAAGCACATGCATATTATTTTCATCAAAATCATCATGTGCAACAGTAAAAGGCAACCCATCAATATAATCCTTAATAAGTGCAAACTTCTCCGATATAGTGTAGTCGGGAGAATTCAAAAAGATAATAGGACTATCATGCATGGGTGCAATAGCAACAATTTCATGATTAACATAAGGAACTATAGCAAGTTCATCTCCATAAGCATAATTCATATTGGTATCTTGGCCACGAGCATAGCAAGCATCATCAAAAAGGGATATTTCAAGAGAATCAACGGGATCATAACAATCATCATAGCAATCATCCTTCGGTAAGCACGAATGGGAATTAAACAATGTATGAGTTGAAGAGTTACTCTCATTAGAAGGTGGGCACGGGTAGCTAATCCGCTCTTCCTCCTTTTGTTCTTCGCTCTCCTCCTCATCTTTTTCATCCAATGAGCTCACAGTTTCATCAACTTCTTCTTCCATAGATTCCTGCAAAATATTAGTCTCTTCTTGGACAGCGGCGAATTTCTTAATAAGCGCATTAATTTCATAATTGTATTCATAATTCTCATAACAATATTTCAGGATAGCTAAATTTTCAGGTCTATAAACAGCATCATCAAAATCTTCAAACTCTTTAAACATAGATTCAATTTCATAAGCACCCATAAAAGCAACAAATTCTTCTATTTGTTCCACATCATAGTAATCATATATACCATTAGCATAAGAAGCTAAGGTCTTATTATCATTAAATTTGCATGAAAAGGGAAGGTGTGGAGCCTTCATCCTAGAGCAACAAGTATAATCATATCTCAAGCATAGTTGCCTAGCATACCAATTCAATATATGAATTTGATCCCATAATAGTTTCCCTTTTTGTGTCAAGCGGTAATCCCTAAAGTATTCACGTTGATCCAACGTTACTCCCATTACATAATTGAATGGGAGTTTCTCAGGATTATTAAAATAGTACATAATATTTCTCACATAACCAGCATCGAGGGTTTTAGGAGGTTCCCCATCTCCATGAGTAGCAGGTACACCTAATTTTTTTGGTATTTCGTGTTCCATATCCATAACTAAAGATAGAGAACAACTAAGAACATCAAATAAAAATTACTTAGTGATAAAGCAAACAAGCACACACGAGAATATTCACCCCACGCTATTGCTCCCCGGCAACGGCGCCAGAAAAAGGTCTTGATAACCCACAAGTATAGGGGATCGCAACAGTTTTCGATAAGTAAGAGTGTCGAACCCAACAAGGAGCTAAAGGTAGAACAAATATTCCCTCAAGTTCTATCGACCATAGATACAACTCTACGCACGCTTGACGTTCGCTTTACCTAGAACAAGTATGAAACTAGAAGTACTTTGTAGGTGTTGTTGGATACGTTTGCAAGATAATAAATAGTACGTAAATAAAAAGTAGGGGCTGTTTAGATAAAGAAACAATAAAGTAAATATAGCGAGTGTGGAAAAGTGGTGGTAGGGGTTGTGAAATTGCCCCTAAGCAATTGACTACTTTACTAGACCGATAGCAAGTATTATGTGGGAGAGGCCACTGCTAGCATGTCATCCCTGACTTGGAACTCTATGCACTTATGATTGGAACTATTAGCAAGCATTCGCAAATACTAATGTTCATTAAGGTAAAACCCAACCATAGCATTAAGATATATTGGTCCCCCTTCAATCCCGTATGCATCAATTTCTATGCTAGGTTGAAGCTTCTGTCACTCTTGCCCTCCAATACATAGTCCTACCAACATACAACTAACCCTAGGGTGTGATCCACGCGCGCAATCATATGATGGGCACCAAAGGACAGCAACATAACCACAAGCAAATTAAATCAATCATAACAATTCATCAACCACCGATAGGACAACGAAAATCTACTCAGACATCATGGGATGGAAACATATCATTGGATAATAATATGAAGAATAAAGCACCATGCTCAAGTAGAGGGTACAGCGGGTTGCGGGAGAGTGGACTGCTGTAGATAGAGGGGGGAAGGTGATGGAGATGTTGGTGTAGATCGCGGTGATGATGATGGCCCCCAGTGGCACTCTGGTGCCACCGGAAGCGAGGGGGACAGAGCCCCCCTCCTTCTTCTTCTTCCTTGACCTCCTCCCTAGATGGGAGAAGGGTTTCCCCTCTGGTCCATGGCCTCCATGGCACGGGAGGGGCGAGAGCCCCTCCGAGATTGGATCTGTCTCTCTGTCTCTCTCTGTTTATGCGTTCTTACATTCTTCCCTTGCACCGTTTCTTATATTCCCGGAGATCCGTAACTCCGATTGGGCTGAAATTTTAACACGATTTCTATCCTGATATTAGCTTTCTTGTGGCAAAAGAAGGGCATCAACGCCTTACGGGTGGCCCATGAGGGTCAGGGCGCGCCCAGGGGGCAGGCGCGCCCCTGCCTCATGGCCACCTCAGACACCGTATCGCGTGGATTTTTCTTCCCAAAAATCATATATATTCTAAAAAATCTCCGTCAGTTTTTATTCCGTTTGGACTCCGTTTGATATGGATATTCTGCGAAACAAAAAACATGCAGCAAACAGGAACTGACACTGGGCACCGGATCAATATGTTAGTCCCAAAAATAGTATAAAAAGTTGCCAAAAGTATATGAAAGTTGAATAATATTGGCATGGAACAATACAAAATTATAGATACGACGGAGACGTATCAGGCCACGGGGCGGATTACGATTCCGTGCACTGCTTGATACGGCCAGTTCATCGATATGCCTGATGTAGCTCCGGCTCGGGCGAGGAGTAGAATGAATCCTTTCACGACTATATGAATAAGCCTGCTGCTGAGTCAAGGCCGTCTGAAGGAGCTCCCTAGCCCGTCATGTTTCAACTGCTACTGGGGACTCGCCATCAATCAGGGGAGCCGCCAATCGTGAAGCGGCGGCAACGATGTTATCCAATGGGTTAGAGTAATGATCCGGAGGCGTTGAGACGTGTCGTGATGGGACATCGTTCTGACGAGGCTGAGGGGGCGGATCCATCGCGCGCGGCTGAACCAGTGCTCCGATCCCAGGCGCTTCCACCCAGTTTACCACTGGCTGGTTGCTGGTGCCTGCTCCTGGCATGTTAAAGATATTTCTTGCCTCAAAAACCGGCAGAAGGTGCGACCGGTATCTTCTCCTCATGACATCATCTGATGCACTCTGATCCAGCATAAGCCGGTAAGCCCGAGCCTCTAACTCGGCCCGCTCTGTAGCCATCCTGGTGTTCTCTGCCGCCAGGTCCGCTTTAGCCTGAGTTATATGTTCCTTCACCTTTGCAACTTCCGCGTTATGCCGATCCTGATCTGCCAGGTTAACCACGGCCGTCAGCAATGTTGCCATTGTGTCAAATAAATCGGACAAAACTTGAGCCGGCGGTGGTGTCGATCCTCCTGCCTCAGCTGGTGTTGCCGCTACTGAACCGGAGATCATTGCTGTTGCGATGGAAGAGTGTTGCGCTGATTGTGTACTGGCCATGAAGACCGCGACCCGACTCGGCGGATCAAGGGGGTCCGGAATACTGTCGCCATCGGAACCACCACTAACCCGGCCATCCTGCAGCTGATAAAGTGACTCGGTCTCTCCGGTTGAAGACTCGTCATCAGAGTAGACAATGGTTTCGCCGCCAGATGCCGATCTATCCTCATATTCCGCTCCATGGATGAAACCTATGAAGGGCGCTTTACGGCGGGCTGAACCTGGGCAGATCTTGCACGCTGAGCCGTCTCGATGATGTCGGTGCAGATGTCCGGCTCAGGGCCCGGTTCGCCGATCTTGCTGATGAAGACATGAATTCTGCCAAAGGGGACCCGGTACCCGTACTCAATTGAGCCGGCCTCAGGGCTCCATCCTTCATCGTCAATGTAGAGCTTGCCGCGACGACTCTTAGTCATCCGGCCCACAGCGTATCCCTTGAGTCCTTCGAAGCTGCCCTTCAAGAACTCGAAACCATCATGCGATAGCCCCATGGTGGGTGCCAACTGTCATGGTTTTGTCACGGCAGATGTCCTCGTGAAAGGACTTAGTCGTGGAGCCATCGTGACGGGTTAGCTTGAAGGGTTAAAGCGGACAAGGGACGCGAGGAATTATACTGGTTCGGCCCCTTACGATGAAGGTAAAAGCCTAAGTCCAGTTGTGATGGAATTTCTAGGGTTTCGATGACCAGGGAGCGAATCCGCTTTGCCTGGTTCTCGAGTTATTGTCTGTTGTCCCTAAACCGCCATCGGGTCATCCTTTTATATACACAGGTCGACGCCCGGCGGTTTACAGAATCCCGAGGCCGGATCATAAACGTGTCCAGCTCGGTTTCTACCTTTCCCTATCTTACAATATGAGTTATATATAATATGGCGGTTTACATCTACGGGCCCTAATTGCCTTTGGGCCCTGGGTCTTCGTGTTATATCTCCTCCGTAAAGCGCCATCCCTTTCATCTTCATGGGCTTCAAACATGACTAACTCCTTGTGAACATAACCCGACCCCTCATGGCCGGTTTATACTTAATAGTAATATCCCCAACAGCAGCGGACACTAATAGGGTCAGTACCAGCATTAGGGCTTGGGGTTCGGAAGAGAGGGGCCAAGTGAGTTGCGTCATCGACTGACACATCGCGAACCTTGGTGGCGGCTGTGCACCCCCGGCACCGGTGTCGATGTCCTCACCATCGAGTGACGAGAATCTCCTCGCCGTGCACCTCCTCCATGGCCCCCGCGTGCTGAGCTCGAATCTTCTCACCTCGGCCAAACCTAATGTGAGGGGGGAGGGTGTTGGTGTCAAAATCGGCGGATCTCGGGTAGGGGGTCTCGAACTGTGCGTCTAAGGTGGATGGTAGCAGGAGGCGGGGGACACAATGTTTACCCAGGTTCGGGCCCTCTCGATGGAGGTAATACCCTACTTCCTGCTTGATTGATCTTGATGATATGAGTATTACAAGAGTTGATCTACCACAAGATCGAAGAGGCTAAACCCTAGAAGCTAGCCTATGGTATGATTGTTGTTGTACTACGGACTAAACCCTCTGGTTTATATAGACACCGGAGGGAGCTAGGGTTACACAGAGTCGGTTATAAGGGAGGAGATCTAGATATCTGAATCGCCAAGCTTGCCTTCCACGCAAAGGAGAGTCCCATCCGGACACGGGACAAAGTCTTCAATCTTGGATCTTCATAGTCCAATAGTCCGGCTGTCCGAGGACCCCCTAATCCAGGACTCCCTCAGTAGCCCCTGAACCAGGCTTCAATGACGACGAGTCCGGCACGCAGATTGTCTTCGGCATTGCAAGGCGGGTTCCTCCCCCGAATACTCCATAGAATATTTTGAACACAAGGATAGTGTCCGGCTCTACAAAACAAATTCCACATACCACCGTAGAGAGTATATTGTTTCCACAAATCTAATCTGCTGACAACTTTTCATAACGTGACACCACGCCATGGCTCCGGTTATTATTCGAAGGGTTTTTCTTAACCAGCTACTACACATATTGCGAGGCGGTTTTCTTGGCACGTCTTGCCAAAGCAGAGATCGTGTCCCCTTATTACGAGATTCTCATCAATACGGGTGTGGGTAAACCAACCGCGCCATCAATCACGACGCGTGGGGAATAAGCTAGTTTTACCAGGCAAGTGGGGAGGCACGCAGTTAATACCGCCCTTATAAAGGGATAAGGACTCCTCTTTTTTACCCACGCCTTCTTCCTCCCTGCCCATCCATTCTCGCGCACTCGAGCTCCAGCGCCCGAGTTCGCATCTTTCTTTGCAAAAACACTCCGAACATGGCTGGAGCGGGAGGCAAGTGGATGGCCTCCTCCGTCACGGAGGAGAATATCACGAAGCTTCGGGAAGCCGGATACCTGGCCGCAGATATTGCGCACCGGCTCCCAGGCGCGGGGCAGATCGTTCCTACCCCCGAGCCCCACGAAAGGGTTGTATTCCTTACCCATTTCTTCCGCAGGCTAGGATTTCCCCTCCACCCATTCGTTCGCGGGCTCATGTTCTACTACGGGCTGGACTTCCATGATCTGGCCCCCAATTTCATCCTCAACATCTCGGCGTTTATCCTCGTGTGCGAGGCCTTCCTCCGCATCAAGCCCCACTTCGGCCTGTGGCCGAAGACCTTCAATGTTAAACCGAAGGTGGTGGTCGGCCAGCAAGCGGAGTGCAAAGGCGCCATGGTGGAAAAAATGCCCAACGTCACCTAGCTTGAAGACTCCTATGTGGATACCATAAAGGGGTGGCAATCGGGGGTGGTTCTACATCACTGAGCCGCGCGACATCAACTGGGCGATGCCCCCGGAATTCCGATCCGGCATCCCCATGCGGCACACCTCCTGGAAAGAGAAGGGCTTATCTTGGGGTTCATCGGTGGAGCTGACCGGACTCCAGAACTGCATTAAAAACATGATAAGCAAGAAAATCAAGCTTGTCAACGTGGTCCAGGTCATGCTCTTTTGCCGGATCCTCCCGTGTCAAAGATGGGCATTCAATATGTGGGAGTTCGACTCAGCAAAGCACCAGACGCTGCGAGAGCTCTTCGACATGACACACCAGGACATCTGGAGGGTGCTGTTCAAGTATGCCGAGGTACCTCCTCCCCTTACCGAGGACCGAGGACTCAGCGCAAAGCGCCCTGCTAATCCGATAAGCTCCTTATATCTCATAAGGTGTTTCTTTCCCTAGTATAATTATGTGAGGGATCTGAGCCTCCACATTTTTGACAGGAATGGGTCGCGACAGCGGAGCGGATCGACTGTCCGGCCCCGCTGCCCGAGGATCCAGCAAGTACTCTCCTGATGGAGATGCTGGTTCCGGCACCCTATGAGGCACCAGAGAAGAAGGCCAAGAAGAAGGCCGCGGGGACCAGGAAAGGTCTCCGGCGCAAGGTTGTATCAGAATCGTCATCCGATAACACCGAGACGCCCTCATCCCACGAAGACGAGGAGGAGGAAGAGGAAAATTCTCCACATCCAGCCGGGGGGATAAGAAAAGGAAGGCCGACCCATCCGAGGAGGCCGAAGGGTCCAAGAAGGGAAGAACCCTCCTTCCGGACCGTTCCACCACGGACGCGTTCAATGACGAGGAGTGGTTGCCCAGGGACAAGCCCCTGGTGAAGTCGTAAGTATCGAGATACCATAACAGTTTTGGTATATTTCGTTTTATTGTTTCTTATCATGCCGAACATGATCATGCAGCCCACCCAAGGATCGTCTCGACGTATCCTCTTCGGATGGGTCTCTGGGCCTGTCGGAGATGAACAGTGATTCGCTCCCGACCGCCTCCTCCCCCCGCCCTACGGACGATGCCGAGGTGTTGTCCCAAAGGGCACCAAGCCAAGGGAAGGTAGTTCTAGGGGCGCCCCAAGGCGACCTCCCAGACGCCGGGCGCATGGGAGGCAAGGCTCCCGTGGGCCCTAAGGACGGGGGCAGCAAGTCCGGCCCCCGGCCGAATACTGCGCCGGAACCTCCCGTGGTTCCGGACTCTGTCGGGCGACCCCTCACAAAGGGGGTGAGCCATCTGTGCCGATGGCCTCTATCCATCCAGAGGCACCGGACAACTTGCTGGAAGCGCTTCGTGGCGCTTCCATTGACAAAGAGCGCCGCACTGTCATGAGTGCGGTGGTAGAGAAGGTTCAGTCCGCTAAAAGCGGACTGACTGAAGCCTGTGCCAGCCTCTTAACAGGCTTTGAGGTAAGTAATCAATTTATAAGAAAATGCTATAGCATAGACAGTACCCCCTGATGCTCTGTTTGGCGTTCGCAAAGAAAGGCCGAACAGAGGATCAAATAATAATCACAGGAGTCTAATCAGAATGTGTCTTATGTGAATAAGCAGGCTTCGCTGCTGGCCGCTGCCGCTCGCACTATGGAGGTCTCCGCACTGAAGTGGGACCTTGAGCGGTCCGAAAAAGAGCTCGGCCTTACCAAGAGGCAGCTCGAAGAGAACAAAGGTAAGTAATACCCGTCCGTATATTGATAAGGAATAAAAAGGAATGTGGTTGTTAAGTCACAGGATCATCATGAATTTTGCTAGGGGCCACGATCGAAGTGGCGGCCCTGAAGGAGGCGTTGTCCGAGGCCGAAGACAAAGCGGCCAAGGAGCGCACCGAGCGCGAGAAGCAAGAAGCTCGAGTTGGCGAGGTGCAGCAAGAGCTCCAGGATTTCATCAAAAAATACGATTCCTTGGAGCGTGACTCTAAGACGCAAGGGTCTGAGCTTGCGAAGGCCCTTGAGAACGCAAAAAGTGCCAAGGCCGAAGCCCACAAGGCCCTCCAAGAGCTTCAGGCGGTCCAGAAGATACCGGTGGGTAAGGAATTCATTATGCAAAGCAAGCATGTGAAGGAAACTTTCCTTTTACTTACCCGAGTTCAGAGCTCTCCAGAAGCGTTCGCAGATCTTCCCCGCAGTGTGTTCGATGCCGCGGAATTTTACCGGGCCGAGGAAGGGAGATCGACGGAGAAGTTGTTCTGGTCTCAGTATACTGGGACCGAATATCCGATGCCCTTGAGCGACCAGTTGAAGCAATTGGTCGAGCTCCACAAGGCGGCCGAACAGGCCATGAAGGGCCTCATAGTCCGGATGTGGCCTGGCGAGCCCCTGCTTGGCAGCTACTTCAGCCTCGTGAGGCGGCTTGTGAATGCCTGCCCACGGCTTGAAGTCATAAAGCGGTCCGTCTGCATTGAGGGTGCGCGCAGGGCTTTTGCCCGAGCGAAAGTGCACTGGGCGAAGATGGACGCCGAGAAGCTGGTGAAGGAGGTGCCGCCGGAGGGCAAGGAGCATCGCCGCCCTGAAAATTATTATGACAGTGTCCTGAAGGGTGCTCGCCTTGTGGTGGAGGAATGTTCTAAGGATGTATTATTTGAATGAATGTACTCATGTGATCCTGTAATATGAAAATGAGTTCGTCTGCGCTATATAACGCTTGTTGATTTAAAATATTACCTTTTGTGTGGTCGTTTATAAAATCTAAGAGTTGGCCAGTCGTCGGCTTCTGCCCCCATGTAGCTAGTACTGAGGTGTTCGGGATAAATCTGATCACTCTTTATCCCAGTTTTGGGTCCTTCGAAGGTGGTGTTCAGCACAACGAACTAGGCAATCAGACTATAAGGCTTTATCGCTCTCACTTATCCATAGAAGTCTACAATTTTAAATTTTGGCGAAGCCCCTAGTATTCGGAAGGCCGAACTTGGGGCGCTATGAACGCCTAAATCGGACAAGGCCGACTCCTCGCCTGAAGCGGAAAAAATCTTTAGGGATTTGGGACCTCTCGAACAGCGACCAGCTCTCGCCGCATCATGACAGTTAGTTTTTGGCTTTCTCTACTGAGGTGCTCGTCCGGAAGAACCAGGACACAATCGCAGTAGTTCTCCCAGTGCTACCTTAGCCGATATAGCGGAACGTAAGGCACCAAAACATGGGAGCTGGGAAAACCCAACTATTGACCCAAGAGATGATTTAGAGCGGATGCATATAAAACTATAAGTTCGGGGTGCCGCACTGTCGAAAGTGTTCGGACTTTTCTTGCCGTGTTATGGGGTACACTGAAGCCCCTGGCGTACTGGACATACCAGAATGTACGTGAGCAACTTGTCGTCAATAGACAAACAAGGAAGAAAAAAGAAGAAGATGAAGAAATGTAATAATAAGCCGACGATGTGCATTGTTATTTATAGGACACGTCAAAGCGTATGTGTATAAGTAGTACAATAAGAAAAAATAGGACTATCTGACATGTCCGATCCAAGGGCGAGCTGCGTGTGGGTATGTAAAACAGGTATAACGATCGGTATGAGAGACCACCTGGGTATTCCCTTGTACGTCAAAGCTTCTTGCTCCCTTGGTGCTTCCCTCCCATGATGGGTCCGATGATCTAGCTATCGGAGAGGGCCTCCAAAGAATAGGGTCCTAAAAGGAAGAAAATGATAAAGATATACTGGTCCTGAGGCGATTGAACCGCATTGTGGGACGCGCCATAGCCGTGCCTCCGCCTATACCCATGGTATCTTTAGTGCGTAGTTATGTACGCGCGGCGTAAATTTCGTCGCTTGACTGGGATTAGGACGGAGGCCGAATTTCTAGGAAAGCTCTAAACGCGCCTGGCGATTCTATTGCAGGTTATTCCGGACTCGCTTGAATGTGTCTGTGGACCTTGTCGCCGAATCGGCGGTTTTCCTCAAAAGGCTGCTTTGCATTTCTGCTGCAAGGGCTGCAGTGTGCTCCTCCGTGCGGAGCGTGCGTTCTGTGTTTCCGTTAACTATTATAACCCCGCAAGGTCCTGGCATTTTGAGCTTGAGGTATGCATAATGCGGTACCGCATTGAATCTAGCGAATGCGGTTCATCCGAGTAGTGCGTGATAGCCACTGCGGAAGGGGACAATATCGAAGATTAACTCTTCGCTTCGGAAGTTATCCGGAGATCCGAAGACCACTTTCAGTGTGATTGAGCCTGTGCAACAGGCCTCTACACCTGGTATGACACCTTTGAAGGTGGTTTTTGTGGGTTTGATCCTCAAGGTGTCTATACCCATTTTGTGCACCGTATCCTGATAAAGCAGGCTCAGGCTGCTGCCACCGTCCATAAGGACTCGAGTGAGGTGGAATCCGTCAATGATAGGATCAAGGACCAATGCGGCAGAACCGCCATGACGGATACTAGTGGGGTGGTCCCTGTGATAAAAAGTGATTGGACAAGAAGACCATGGGTTGAATTTTGGGGCGACTAGCTCCATCGCGTAGACGTCCCTGAGTGCACGCTTCCGTTCCCGCTTGGGGATATGGGTTGCGTATATCATGTTCACCGTTTTCACTTGGGGAGGAAATTTCTTCTGTCCTCCTGTGTTCGGCGGCCGGGGTTCCTCCTCGTCGTCGCTATGCAACCCATTTTCCTTGCTTTCGGCATTCAACTTGCCGACCTATTTGAACACCAAGCATTCTCTGTTGGTGTGGTTGGCTGGCTTATCGGGGGTGCCATGAATTTGACACGAGCGGTCGAGTAGGCGGTCCAAACTGGACGGGCCCGGATTGTTTCTTTTGAACGGCTTTTTCCACTGACCGAATTTAGAGCCACTGAATCCGACATTGACTGTCGTGCCTTCGGCGTTATCGCCGTTGTTGCGACGCTTGTATATGTTGCGACGTGGCTTGCTGTTGCTGTCTCTGGCCTCCGATGTGCCAGGGTTGTTTGTTGTGTTGTTGCTACGGGCCAACCAGCTATCCTCGCCCGCGTAGAAGCGGGCCATGAGTGTTGTGAGGGCTGCCATGAACTTTGGCTTCTCTTGGCCGAGATGTCTGGCGAGCCACTCGTCACGGATGTTATGTTTAAAGGCCGCTAGGGCTTCGTCATCCGGACAGTCCACAATTTGGTTCTTTTTATTTAGGAACCGAGTCCAAAATTTCCTGGCTGACTCTCCGAGCTGTTGTGTTATGTGACTTAAATCATTAGCATCCGGTGGTCGCACATAAGTGCCCTGGAAGTTGTCCAGGAATGTGTCTGCCAGGTTCTCCCAACTTTCGATGGAGTTTGCTGGCAAGCTATTTAGCCAATGCCAAGCTGGTCCTTTGAGTTTTAAAGGGAGGTACTTGATGGCATGTAGATCATCCCCGCAGGCCATGTGAATGTGGAGGAAGAAATCTTCTATCCATACCGCGGGGTCAGTAGTACCATCGTATGATTCAATATTCACGGGTTTAAACCCTTCTGGGAATTCATGATCCATTACTTCATCAGTGAAGCATAGGAGGTGTGCGGCGCCTCTGTGCCGGGCTATGTCACGACACAGCTCGTACGAGTCTTGTCTGTTGTGTCCGGCCCAACCGGTTTTGCTTTTGGTATATCCGGCATGACGGTCGTCGTCATGTGTTGTGGCGCGCCCTCGTGATCCGAAGATCGATCCTTTGTGTCCTACTTTGTCTTCCAATACGTCTCGTAGGGCCTGCGTGTTACCCCGGGCTTTGTTGTTCTTGTTTGACTAGCGACGAGGTGCGGGCTGGACTTCGGGCTTATATGCCACTTTGTCTCGGCCACGAGGTTGCCGGTCTGCCGCATCATACGCTGGAAGCGCGGGCTTTAATGCTTCCTCTTCAAGCTGGGGTAACAACCTGCGCTTTGGGAAACTTTTGATTAGGCGCTCGAGTTCGTGTTCCTCGGCTGCTAGGACCTTAGTCCATCTATCCGCTAGCAGATCTTGCTTAGCTTGAAGATGTTGTTGCTTTTTCTTCAGGCTTTTTGCTGTGGCAATAAGCCGGCGCTTGAAGCGCTCCTGTTCGACGGGATCCTCAGGCACGATAAATTCTTCGTCGCTGAGGCTCACCTCGTCTTCGGAGAGAGGCATGTAATTGCCATCCTCTGATTCTCCGTCTGCTGCCTGTTCCTTGGGGCTGGCTTGCCCATCCTCCTACTCAAAGCCTGGCTGGAGGGGATTGTCTTCGTCTTCAGCACTACTTGCGGCGTTATTGTCTCCTGTGCCGGTATCGTTGTTTTTGCTATGGCGGGGTTTAGAGTGGCGCCGATGACGCCGGTTCTTGGATTGCTTCTCGGGGGGATTATCCTCCGGTGCCTTGTTGCCATTGCTTTCTTTGAGGGTATCCACCATGTATATATCATACGATGAGGTGGCAGTCCAGCGCCCTATGGGCGGTGGTTCCTGTTCGTCTCCCGCATCATCGTCCATACCGTCGATGTCTTCAGAGTCGAAGTCGAGTATGCCGTTTAGGTCGTCGACAGTGGCTACCAAGTGGGTGGTGGGTGGGGAACGAATTTCTTCGCCGTCCGCTTCCCACTTGAGCCAGACATAATTCGGCCAAGGGTCTCCTGACAAGGAGAGAGACCGTAATGAGTTTAGCACGTCGCCTAGGGGCGAGTGCTAAAAGATATCCGCGGAGGTGAACTCCATGATTGGTGCCCAATTAGATTGGATGGGCACGGATGCGAGCAGTTCGAAGTCTGTGGTCGGGGACAAATCCGAGTGTCCAACAACACAAGTCTCATAGGAGGTGAAGTCAGTATTCGTCTCTATCGCCACTGAGTGTGCGGCCTCCGTGGCGGGGTCCATCCACCCGTCCTCGGACATCGTGATCTGTTCCAGATTGAGGGCCGGAGTAGTTACAGGTGTGATCTCCCGAACATTGTCCGATGGCAGAGCTAAATCATGCTCCTCGTGACTGTGCGGCGTACCTGAAGTAGGTTCGAATCCGTCGAAGATCAAGTCTCCGCGGATGTCGGCGGTATAATTCAAGCTTCCAAACCTGACCTGATGGCCAGAGGCATAGCTCTCGATCTACTCCAGATGACCGAGCGAGTTGGCCCGTAGTACGAAGCCGCCGAATACGAAGATTTGTCCGGGGAGGAAAACCTCACCCTGGATTGCATCGTTGCCGATGATCGAAGAAGCCATCAAGCCTTATGATGACGACATAGTGGAACTCTCAATGAAAGCACCAATGTCGGTGTCAGAACCGGCGGATCTGGGGTAGGGGGTCCTGAACTGTGCATCTAAGGCGGATGGTAACAGGAGGCGGGGGACACAATGTTTACCCAACTTTGGGCCCTCTCGATGGAGGTAATACCCTACTTCCTGCTTGATTGATCTTGATGATATGAGTATTACAAGAGTTGATCTACCATGAGATCGAAGAGGCTAAACACTAGAAGCTAGCCTATGGTATGATTGTTGTTGTCCTACAGACTAAACCCTCCGGTTTATATAGACACCAGAGGAAGCTAGGGTTACACAGAGTCGGTTACAAGAGAGGATTTCTACATATCCGAATCGCCAAGCTTGCCTTCCACGCAAAGGAGAGTCCCATCCGGACACGGGACGAAGTCTTCAATCTTGTATCTTCATAGTCCAACAGTCCGGCCAAAGTATATAGTCCGGCTGTCCGAGGACCCCCTAATCCAGGACTCCCTCAGGGGGCGTCGCCTTCTTGCCGCCGACGGCCAGATCAGCTCCCGGTGGCACTTCTCCATGGGCTCGCCTTCTCCCTCTCCCTCCTCTCTTCATCTAGCCCTCCCCTCCCCTTCTCTGCTGAGGACGACGCCCCTGACGGCCATCTCCGTGGCCAACCCGCTCCTGCCGCTCTGCCTCCTCCTCGGCGCCATCGACCTTAGTCCCCTGCCGGCCACCTCCGCGGAATCGGATTCATGGATGGGGGGCGACGGCGGCAACCCTAGCTGGGAGTGTGAGGACGAGAGGAAAGGGGATGCACCTGGTAGAGAGAGGAAGGGCTGTGGGAGGAAGAGGAGAAGGTGGGCGCAGGGGACGGCGACATCTGGGGAGCTCTCTCTTTCTTTCCCTGCCGATTTCTTTCTCTGTTATTTTCTCTTTCCTTTTGTCGCGTAGTTAATCAGACGTGGACAATGCGAGGGCACGCTCATGACATGTACCTTATTGTTTTGGATATCAAACCTTTGCCAAGTGAGAAGAGAGAACATGGTGATGTGTGACGAGATGAATAATGAAGATCAACTAGATCATTGATGGCGCGCGTTGCGGCGCCCGTCCATTTTTGCGCTTTAGTATTAAAGATTGATACCATTATATGGAGTGAAATACAAATACTCGTCATGTTAAATTAAATTAACAGGTCTATTAATTCCATAGCGTAGCCTTGCGATGCCAAAATTCAAAATTGTAATGCTATATAGAGAACTTCCCCTTCAATTGAAGATAGAATAGACAAATGAATCCAGGAAAAAACATCACTTTTCAATATTATTATTTACTCCATTAACAAACTTGACTACATTATCCGTGATACAATTTTCAATGGGTCAAAAATCAAATGCCTAACTCAAAACAGAAATTTCTCATGCCTTAGATCATACATTGGCACTTTGGCAGATTTATGTCACACATGAGCTTATTTTCCACAACTACATGATACGTAGGGAAGCAGATTTATTAGTGGGAATTCGCTGTTTTGAGACTCAATGTATATGCCTACATGTATACGTGCCTGTGATGATAAAGTATGATACCTTTCCATATGTTAATGGTGGAGAGATATTACCTACTTGGGCAAAGAATTGCAGTTCAACAGTTATGGTGAGAATTCAGTAAACACAAGATACATGTGCGTCGACATACTTCCGACAACAGATTTATGGTGTAGGTATATAAATTTTATTTGAAAACCAAACCTATTACCTCTAGCGACTCGATGTTTGAGCATAGAAATGATAACAACCCTCTCCGTGGGTGGTTTCTTAGCATCTCAACAACACACGGGAACAAGTATATCTCTTCTTGTATTGGAAGCTAGATCATTTGAATTGGTGAAAATTTAACATGCAATTGTGGCCGCTATATATACTCACATGCTGGAAGAAGATATGGATTTATAATGAGATTTAAATCATCCTAAGCATTCCTATTTACAATATTAAAATTTCTAAATTAGTTTGCTTAAGACCTAAAAAGAACAAATGGGAGACATGACCTACCAAGATAACATTGTTTCTTTTGCAAATTACTGTTGGAGAAATAAAAAAGTAACACATGTTATAAGTGTCCTTGAACAAACCGACAAATGAGATGAATTAGTGACATGTAGACACAAATTTTACAATTCTCTGCAAGCAATATTAGAAACATTCAAGAGGCAGTCAAAAAATAAAGGTATCTTCTCTGTCTAACTAATTCATGATGTGCAACATGTGCCATCATGATGATCAGATGATGAGTAAAAAAATAACCTGAATGTGAGGACTTGCACAGGAGTGGATCGTTCAGAATCTTGTGCGAAGGAGAAAGTCAATCATAAGTAAGCATGTGAGATTCTAACATAAAGATAAAAATCAGTTGACGAAAAGTAGAGAACTAAATTCAATGCCTTCACCTTACTCTGTCGAATTTATAGGGAAAACTGAACCAATTGATCTATTGATAGTAGCAGTGCAATTCTATAACCACTGAGAAGAATACCAAAAACATATCCTCTCTTTTTTACGAACATCATATCCTCTTATATATTATAATCTCTTCAATGAAAAAGATCATCCTCATATTCATATATTGTCAGATCTACTGTAGTAATTGGACATAATAATTTTCTTATAAAGAACACACGTCCATGACCTTGTGCTCAGATCTCCTATCAACTGGGTGACTTCCTGATTGTTGTGGAATACTAATCCTAGGCACTCGGAAAGGACAAATCCAAACCGGTAGTGAACACTGATTATATCCAAGATAAAGGGAAGGGAATGATCTGTACCAGCGGACTCCATGGGGAAGTTGGCACGTCCCAGTTTCCCTTGCCGAATAGTCCTTGTAAAGACATGGGAGTCGCGGCCGCCCCACCGCCATCTGAAGCGCCACTGCTCCAACACCAATCTGAAGCGCCACTGCTCCAACACCAATCTGATGGCCTCTCCGAGCGCCGCCCCCGCATCGGTGAAGATCGGGGCCATGGAGCTGTTGGATGCGGCAATGGCGTCGCGCCTCACCGGTCTGAGAGTGGACCCTCTCTTCTGCAATTGAAGAAATATAAGACAACGACGGGTGGTCAGCATCTTGGAGGCGCGAAGATTCATCGGCGGTCGCGAGGGAGAATGAAGGGAGGGATCGCTGCCCCTTCGATCGATGTTTGACCTGAACTGAAGCGACGTCGCACACCAGCTAGCTATTTTTCCCTGGGTTGTTCTTTCCCCAACCGCTAGGTGGGCTGCCTGGCCCAATCAACCAGAAGCCACCGATTTTTCCACCGGAATAGCCTCCCTACGACACCCAGCGACAGGATTAGATAGTCACGCGATGGCCAGCAACGACCTGGAACAGACATCTGACGGCCAGAAACCTTGATGGCCTGGGAGGGCAGGGAAGATGCTCACTTTTAATGTATCTAAATAAATAATATGTAATAACCCCTCCAATCTAATGAATACGTCACACACATAATCTGAAATCTAACTTTGATCATAAATTATATCAACAATATATATTTTTCTGACATAAAAATTATAACTAAACTTCTTCAAAATACAAATTCGATGCTATTTTTTTTACATATAACCCATATTTGGTTAGTCTAAACTATGGCCAAAGTTCAATTTTAGCATTTGTGTGCGACTTATACATTGAAATGGAGGAAGTAACTATTTTTTAACACGTGATTATTTTAATATAGGTAAATCCAATATTTAGAAAATAAATTTTTGTAATGCACACATGAGATAAGCCTGGTCAAGTTCCGTGCTTTCCTTGCTTTTCAATAACCTTGAAGTCCTGCGGGCCGTCGATGAAGTTCTACGATTACTTTATTCTAATCACCACATGCCAGGTCTTCAAGGTCAACCAATTTCCAGGTCGGGGTTTCTTGGAACTACTTCTAGGCTTGATCTCAGTAGTGTGTTGGTAGTTTGGATATAAAAATATCCCGTTGACTACTATAGGAATAGGCTGCAGCTGAACTGATAAGCAAAAAAAAAAAGCTTAAGCAAAACTAAAGTCCATTAGGTTTGTCCATAGTTAAGACTTGAAAATATGAGTTTGTTCACTCGAAGAGAACATTGAATAGGTTTCTGTTTTGAAATTTTAACTATGTGTCATGTTTCTTGTGGCATTGAAATAGATACTACAGTAGCACACGATTTTTTCGATAAAGTTCTAATCATACTTATCATGATAAAAATATCCGAAATCAAGTGTGGTACTTAGATGTGGCTTCTCTCTTCTCCTAACATTCACAATGAATGAATTTTCTCTATCTTACATCAGTCAGTAACATTAAAACTCTATGAGTACTTGAAATCATAAACATATTCTCAATGTCATGAAAATGTAAGAAGAGGTCATAGAACAAAAGAGGAAGTGGAGGAGAAGGGAGAACTTGGCAGGCACAAATGTACAGGTTATTGGTGAATTTCTTAGAGGCGAGGAAATATTTCGCATATGAGATATGTATTTTATCAATTAGGTGAGACGGTGCTGCAGAGTGGTGTGGTTCGGCAAAACAAGAGGCAGCGAAGAATAAAATGCAGAGATTCAAGATAAATATGATATAAGGAAAAATCTAGAGAGGGCAAGCACTACCCTGCCATGCCGTTTGCTCTGGTTATACAAGACCCTGGATTGGCCATCCTCTGCCAATTGATGCTTCTGTCAAAGCACTTTCTACTACCTCATTTTAGTTCCATATTGGTGATGGGGCAACCACGAAGTTCTGGACGCACCCATGGCTACTCGATTATTGCTTCAGTCACAAACGCCCTGACTTTTTTGCTCAATGCACTGTGCGCAAAATCATAATGCAAGAGGCCATGAACCATGACATCTAGTGTGCATCCTCTGCTTTTGCTTTAAAATTGGCAGCCTGCACCACTGCAGCCTATGCTAAGCTTGCCTGAGAGTGGGACTCTGATGCGCCTCCTAAGTGCCAGCTCTTTGTCAGGATTGTTGGTGCTGCCTAGGGCCGTTGCCTCACGGACCAAAAACTGCTGGTTCACTGTTGGGACGGGAACCATGAGCCCCGATGCTCGCTCTCTCAGCGCTCTGCTGAAACCTGTCTACACATGCTTGGGCGATGCCCTTTCTTGGTTGAGCTCTGGAATGAAAACTTTAGGTTTAATCTGTGTTGGTTTTACCTGGCAATGATGATGTTCCACATCATTCCCTTGTTGAAGGCCGAAACCCTGCTCTGATCCAACTGGGTGCTAGCAATCTCTGCAGCTGCAAAATTGGTAACTCTAACCTTGTGACCGATTCAGTTTTTGTTTTTTGTTTTTGCGGGGTTATATTTTTGTGGAAGAGGATGATGCTTCAATGGTTTCTAGCAAGAAACAAACTTGTTTGCTTGCTGCTTTGTGGTGCACCTTGTGTTGTGGTAGCAGCAGCAGAAGTAGAAGAATACTTCTTGTAGTCCGAGTTTCAGACTTCCAGTTGTGCAAAGACTAAGTTCAGTCAATGGCAGTTAATTCTATTATGCGATGATGATTAGTTGATGAGGCAACCAGGTTTAATTTACTCTATCCTGTCTGTTGTTATCCATGATAAGGTGCAGCTTCCTGGATGACGTAATAGTATGTTGAGTATTTAACCAAAACCTACCACATTTCACGGAAACATGACAGAAAACTACCACTTTACGATTTTGTGCGGAAAACTACCACTTTTATCCTAATTCGTGGCAAAAAACTATCAAGTCTCGAAACCGGTCGCTTCACCCGCGCTAAGCACCAAACTAACCAGCCGGTCCCACGTTTCAGGCGCCACGGTGGCCAACCGATGCCCGCCGCACGTTAACGGCGCGTCCGCGGTTGAAAACGGCGTCGTCAGAGGATCAACATCAAATGGCCAGTCCCACGTTTTGGTGCATTGAACGCAAACCGACAAACGCCGTTTTCGACCACGGACGCACCGTTAACACGCGGCGGGCGTCGGTTGGCCACCGTGGCACCTGAAACGTGGGACTGGCTGGTCAGTTTGGTGCTTAACGCGGGCGAAGCGACCGGTTTCGAGACTTGGTAGTTTTTTGCCACGGATTAGGACAAAAGTGGTAGTTTTCCGCACAAAATCGTAAAGTGATAGTTTTGTGTCACGTTTCTGTGAAATGTGGTAGTTTTTGCTTAAATACTCGTAAATGTTTGATCTGTACTTGAATGGCTGGTGCGCCTCTCACGTGTCTGTTGCTTCATTGTGTGTTGCTTTTGTTCTCTGCTGAGATTACAAATCTTGGTGTTTGGAGTTCAGGCATGTGGTGTCTCTTTTGTTTGAGTTTGTCTCCGGTCTGTTCTTATGTGGCTGTGCTTAAAATAATGCCACAGGGAATTTGTTACTGGTATGAACTCTTAACATGCAAGTGTTCTGTTCTATAAAGTGTAAAATGTCCATGATCTGCAGAGAGAAAAGTTGTCCAATTACTGAATACTAGTACTAACTAATTCATGTCATCTGTTGAAGCGATTGGAGCAAAGAAATTCAGCATGTTATTGGCTGTGAAACAGCAAGGGCTCGATTAGTTTTTTCTTTAGGGAACACTCCCTCAATTTCGCAGCTGCAGCGAGTCGATGAACGAAAAACGCTTCCAAACCTCGTGGTGCAGGGGACTCCGATGAGAACCAGATCCAACGCCACCACTTCAGGTTGGCCCTCTTTTTTTTTTTTTGAGCAACAGGTTGGCCCTCATGTACTCTGCGAGCCATCTCCCTAGCCCGTCCTATGGTGGCGGCAGGCCTACGGCCAACGACCGTCACGCAGGTGGTCGCGGGGAAGAAAAGGCAAGGAGCTGGTGGTGGCCCCATGGCCGCGCGGTGGTTGGTGACGCGCCGCGGCTAGAATGTGGATTAACGGTTTTTTTTTAACACAATACAAACGCAAATGCTTATATTTACGCGCATACATTCACCTTTATGAATGTACACACGCACACCCCTATCCCTATGAGCATCTTCGAGAGATTGAGCCAGCATATCATTTTGAGATTTGTCTAACGGCTTTATATATGGTCTATTTTTTAGATTTCTTTAAATGATATTGAGATAATACGGCATTTCTTATTTGACGCTTCAGGCGTCCGTTATAGTATATTTAGCAAACGGGTGCACACCCCCTCCTACGAGCTGGACCGACCCATGTATGATTTTTTCTGTATTTGAAAACTCAAAAGTCTCCCCGCAAAGAAAAAGAAAACTCAAAATTCTACGCATGGGTGAGATTACCAACCGCCACCATCATCTGATGTCTTTATTTACATACATCTTCTTCCTTCTTTTCTTCTTTCTTCCCTCTTCTCTCTTTTTTCTTTTTCTTTTTTTTTATGTTTTTCATGTTCCCTTTTCTCTCTTTTCGAACGGTATTGTTTGGTTTTTATCTTCTTTCTCTTTTTTCTCTTTTGCTAAATGTGCAAACTTTTATCAAAATTGATGATTGTTTTCAGAATGGATGAACATTTTTTAAACTCATGGACTTTTTTTTAAAATAGATGAACTTTTTTTCAAAGTTGATCAGCTCCTTTTAAAAGATGATGATTCTTTCTTCAAAGTAGATGAACTTTTTTTAAAAATCGGTGAACTTTTTCTAGATTCGATGATTTTTTTTCAAATTTGATGATTCGTTTCAAAATCGATGATTTTTTAAAAAAGTTGTGAATGTTTTCTCATATTTGATGAACTTTTTTTTCAAATTCGTTAACTTTTTTAAGTTTGTGAACATTTTAGAATTTGTACTCTCTTTTTCTTGAATAGGCCAACTTTTCTTTCATGGTCGTGAATTTTTTTTGAAATCGGTGAACTTTCAATTTTTGTTCACATTTGTTAAGAAAATCAAGTTTTGCAAATATTTTCAACTAATTAAAAACTCTAAGCGATACAGTGACAATATTGTGTTTAATAACGGTGCTACAATTGTTCTTATACTTTTCGCGCTGCTATAAGTCACTTGAACCCACTGGCTCAATTGGTTAACCAAAGATGGTGAGGTTTTATACGACTCAAGTACGATTCCTCGGTAGAGCCTTATTTTGGTGGTTTTTTCGTGTTGTAATACAATTTGTTGTGCTTCTCGTTTGTGGGCCGGCCCACCAGGTGATGTAGTGAGCGCCACCAGTAGCCTTTCGCGGCGCTAAATGCATGGAATAGGTGCTCCCAGATAATACAATACATACGGCCTATCGATTTGAAGGTTGCACTTGGGTTATTGGGCCGTGATATAGGCAAGTATATGGTTTCTATATACCGTATTGTTTATGAACTCTACAAACACGCAAGGTGACTCTAACTGACATAGAGGCTTAGTTACTAATAAGCCTGAAAAAAACTAGGCTTGGTATAGTCTAGGCCAGCTTCTGGATGCATTAAAATAAATGTGGACTCCCTCTTCCATAAAGATTCAGGAGCGGGAGCAGATGGGGCCATCTTAGGCGTCTTTTGGTTTATAGGATAATAATCTTTTTTTTAGCATCAGGTCGGCCTCATGTACTCTGCGAGTCATCTCCCTAGTCCATCCTATGGTGGCGGCTGGCCTACGGCCGTCACACAGGTGGTCGCGGGGAAGAAAGGGCAAGGAGCTGGTGGTGGCCTCGTGGCCACCCAGCGGTTGGCGACACGACACGACCAAAATGCCGGTTAGCATTTTTTTGGAACACAACACAGACGCAAGCGCTCATATTTAAACGCATATATTCACGCCAATGAATGTACACAAGCACACCCTACCTCTATGAGCATCTTCGAGACACTGAGCCGGTATATCATTTTGAGATTTGCCTGGCGGCTTTATATACAACCTATTTTTGCTGAGATACTTTTTAGATGATGTTGAGATAATATGGCATTTCTTATTTGATGCTTCAGGCGTCCGCTATAGTACATTTAGCAAACAGGCGTACACTCCCTCCTACAAGCTGGACCGACCCATGTACCTTTTTTCTGTATTTTAAAACTCAAAAAACTGCACGCGTGGGTGAGATTCCCAACCGGCCAACATGTTTATTTACGTACATCTTCGTTCTTTTCTTTTTTCTTCCCTCTTCTCTCTTTTTCCTTTTTTCTTTTTTTCCTTTTCCTTTATGTTTTTGTTCCCTTTTTCTATTTTTTGGAATGGTTTTGTTCTGTTTTTATTTTCTTCCCCATTTTATACTTTTTAATTTACTTTGCTAAATGTGCGCACGTTTTTTAAAATTTATGATTGTTGTCAAAATGGATGAACATTTTTTGAAATTATGATTTTTTTTCAAAATCGATGACTTTTTCCCAAAAATTATAAACTACTTTCAAAAGATGATGATTCTTTTTTTCAAAGTGCTGAACTTTTTTTTGAAATCGATGATCTTTTTTTAAAATTTGGCTAACTTTTTCTAGATTCGATGATTTTTTTTCAAATTTGCTGAATTGTTTTCAAAATCAATGATTTTTTAAAAAGTTGTGAATCTTTTTTATATTCGATGACCTTTTTCAAAATCAAAAAACTTTTTCTCAGATTTGTTAACTTTTTTTAAGTTTGTGAACTTTTTAGAATTCGTGAACTTCTTTTTGAATAGGCCAACTTTTCTTTCATGTTCATGACCTTTTTTTTAAATCGGTGAACTTCCAAATTTTGTTCACATTTTTTAAGAAAAAAAAGTTTTCCAAAATATTTTTAATTAATTCAAAAATCTAAGCGATGCAGTGACAATATTGTGCAATTTTGCGTTTAAAACACAACTACAGTTGTTCTTAAACTTTTCGCGGTGCTATAAATCACCAGAACCCACTAGCTCATGTGGTTAACCGAAGACGGTGAGGATTGTTGCGGCTCGAGTTCGATTCCTCGTTAAAGCCTTATTTTGGTGGGTTTTCCACGCTGTAATACGATTTGCTACATTGCTCGTTTGTGGGCTGGCCCACTAGGTGATGTAGTGAGCGCCAGTAGCCTGTCGTGGCGCTGAAAGCGTGGATAGGTGCTCTCAGATAATACAGTACATACGACCTATTGATCTGAAGGTTGCACTTGGGTTATTGGGCCATGATATAGGCAAGTATTTGGTTTCTATATTTCGTATTGGTTATGAACTCTACCAACACGAAAGGTGATTGTAACTGACAGAGAGGCTTGGTAACTAGTAAGCTTAAAAAAAGATAGAGGCTTGGTATAGTCTAGGCCAGCTTCTAGATGCATCGAAATAAATGTGGACTCCCCCTTCCACAAAGATTCAAGAGTGGGAGTAGATGGGGCCATCTTAGGCGTCCTTTGGTTCGTAGGATAGGAGTATTTTAGAAATAGGAGAATCATAGAAAGTGCGATGACATGTATATCAATTCCTCTAGGGAATAGATGTCATTTGATGCATAGGATATAAATTTTTCATTGAGTGTAAGCTAATGTTCTCTGTGACAAGAGAGTGCCACAAAAGCTAAATGCATGTTCTATAGGACGGCGATTCGACCTACAATATTGTATGGCGCTGAGTGTTGCCGACTAATAGGCGACATATTCAGCAGTTAGGTGTGGCAGAGATGTGCATGTTGAGATGGATGTGGGGCCACACAAGAAAGGAACGGGTCCAAAATGATGATGTATGAGATAGAGTTGGGGTAGCACCGATTGAAGAGAAGATTGTCCAACATCGTCTGAGATGGTTTGGACATATTCAGCACAGGCCTCCAGAAGTTCCAGAGCATAGCGGACGACTCAAGCATACTGATAATGTCAAGAGAGGTCACGGTAGACCAAACTTGACATGGGAGGAGTCCGTAAAAAGAGATATGAAGAACTAGAGTATCACCAAAAAACTAGCCATGGATAATAGTGCGTGGAGGTTGCTATCCATGTGCCAGAATCATAAGTTGGTTGCGAGTTCTAATGAGTTTCAGCTCTACCCACCCCAACTTGTTTGGGACTAAAGGATTTGTTGTCCTTCTTCTTCTTCTTCTTTGTAAAATGTGAAGCTATTAATGGAAGCGTTGACGCTAATATTGGGGTTGCGGATTGCCAAAGAAGTGAGAATGCACTCCATTACCATTGAGGGTGATTCTCTGGGAATACTTCAACCCATCTTGCATCCATATGAATATCAGGCCATGGGATCAGTTGTTACTTATGATTTCCGGAGGATGATGATTTCCTTCGGCATGCTAATGATTAATCACTTTACGCGAAGCTATTGTAGCCGCCCATGAGCTTGCACACTTTGTTTTTGTTGATAAAGATGAGAAGTGTGGCTTGATCATCCTCCTAGTTTCTTTACCGTCTCTCCTGTAGCACACATGACTATCATTTAGTAAATTCGTCAAAGTAAAAAAACATCTTTGTTCTACACATGGCCTCAAAAGGGCATTGTTTCTTTCTTCTCATGAACATAATTACCACACAAAAATAAGATGCAAACATATGTACCCATGTTATTTAGGAATCAAGTAAAGCCATAGCCTTTAAAACACTTCAAACTAAGTAAGTTGCAACTCATGCATGCATGGCTCTATCAAGATTGTCATGGAACTGAACCAACTAGTCTTGATTTACAAACTCCATCAAGGGCTTTTGCAACAACTTCATTATCATGTCCCAGCCCACATCTATTTGGTGCATGTTGTCCAAGTAGAAACATATCTAGCTTCATCAGGGGACGCCTCTAGTGACAGCGATGCGATGAGGAGTGGGGACCCTAGCTTCAGCGACCAGGGATCCCGTGAGTCTTAAGAGGAGAGTGATGATGACCCACATGTTGGGGAACGTAGTAATTTCAAAAAAAATCCTACGCACACGCAAGATCATGGTGATGCATAGCAACGAGAGGGGAGAGTGTTGTCCACGTACCCTCGTAGACCGAAAGCGGAAGCGTTATAACAACGCGGTTGATGTAGTCGTACGTCTTCACGATCCGACCGATCCAAGCACCGAAACTACGGCACCTCCGAGTTCTTGGTACACGTTCAGCTCGATGACGATCCCCGGACTCCGATCCAGCAAAGTGTCGGGGATGAGTTCCGTCAGCACGACGGCGTGGTGACGATCTTGATGTTCTACGGTCGCAGGGCTTCCCCTAAGCACCGCAACAATATTATCGAGGATTATGGTGGAGGGGGGCACCGCACACGGCTAAGAGAATGATCACGAAGATCAACTTGTGTGTCTAGAGGTGCCCCCTTGCCCCCGTATATAAAGGAGTAAGGGGGAGGGGCGGCCGGCCAGGAGGGGCGCGCCAGGGAGGAGTCCTACTCCTACCAGGAGTAGGACTCCCTCCTTTTCCTTGTCCAAGTAGGAGAGGGGGAAGGAAGGAAGAGAGGAGAGGAAGGAAAGGGGGGGCGCCCCCCCTCCTTGTCCAATTCGGACTAGAGGGGGAGGGGGCGCGCGGCCTGCCCTGGCCGCCCCTCCTCTTCTCCACTTTAGGCCCATAAGGCCCATTAACCCCCGGGGGGGTTCCGGTAACCCCCCGGTACTCCGGTTTTATCCGAAACTTCTCCGGAACACTTCCGGTGTCCGAATATAGTCGTCCAATATATCAATCTTTATGTCTCGACCATTTCGAGACTCCTCGTCATGTCCGTGATCACATCCGGGACTCCGAACAAACTTCGGTACATCAAAATATATAAACTCATAATGAAACTGTCATCGTAACGTTAAGCGTGCGGACCCTATGGTTCGAGAACAATGTAGACATGACCGAGACATGTCTCCGGTCAATAACCAATAGCGGAACCTGGATGCTCATATTGGCTCCTACATATTCTACGAAGATCTTTATCGGTCAGACCGCATAACAACATACGTTGTTCCCTTTGTCATCGGTATGTTACTTGCCCGAGATTCGATCGTCGGTATCTCACTACCTAGTTCAATCTTGTTACCGGCAAGTCTCTTTACTCGTTCCGTAATACATCATCTTGCAACTAACTCATTAGTTGCAATGCTTGCAAGGCTTATGTGATGTGCATTACCGAGAGGGCCCAGAGATACCTCTCCGACAATCAGAGTGACAAATCCTAATCTCGAAATACGCCAACCCAACATGTACCTTGGAGACACCTGTAGAGCACCTTTATAATCACCCAGTTACGTTGTGACGTTTGGTAGCACACAAAGTGTTCCTCCGGTAAACGGGAGTTGCATAATCTCATAGTCATAGGAACATGTATAAGTCATGAAGAAAGCAATAGCAACATACTTAACGATCGGGTGCTAAGCTAATGAAATGGGTCATGTCAATCACATCATTCTCCTAATGATGTGATCCCGTTAATCAAATGACAACACATGTCTATGGTTAGGAAACATAAACATCTTCGATTAACGAGCTAGTCAAGTAGAGGCATACTAGTGACATTTAGTTTGTCTATGTATTCACACAAGTATTATGTTTCCGGTTAATACAATTCTAGCATGAATAATAAACATTTATCATGATATAAGGAAATAAAATAATAACTTTATTATTGCCTCTAGGGCATATTTCCTTCAGTCTCCCACTTGCACTAGAGTCAATAATCTAGATTACACAGTAATGATTATGACACCCATGGAGCTTTGGTGCTGATCATGTTTTGCTCGTGGAAGAGGCTTAGTCAATGGGTATGCAACATTCAGATCTGTATGTATCTTGCAAATCTCTATGTCTCCCACCTGGACTAGATCCCGGATGGAATTGAAGCGTCTCTTGATGTGCTTGGTTCTCTTGTGAAATCTGGATTCCTTTGCCAAGGCAATTGCACCAGTATTGTCACAAAAGATTTTCATTGGACCCGATGC
The DNA here is from genome assembly GCF_018294505.1 of Triticum aestivum. NCBI lineage: Eukaryota > Viridiplantae > Streptophyta > Magnoliopsida > Poales > Poaceae > Triticum > Triticum aestivum. The sequence goes on from NC_057809.1 coordinate 606,339,117, forward strand.
ACTAGGTATGACACCTAGATCGGATATGAACTCCTTCATCCAGACTCCTTCGTTTGCTGCTTCTGAAGTAGCTATGTACTCCGCTTCACATGTAGATCCCGCCACAACGCTTTGTTTAGAACTGCACCAACTGATAGCTCCACCGTTTAATGTAAACACATATCCGGTTTGCGATTTAGAATCGTCCGGATCAGTGTCAAAGCTTGCATCAACGTAACCATTTACGATGAGCTCTTTGTCACCTCCATATATGAGAAACATATCCTTAGTCCTTTTCAGGTATTTCAGGATGTTCTTGACCGTTGTCCAGTGATCCACTCCTGGATTACTTTGGTACCTCCCTGCTAGACTTATAGCAAGACACACATCAGGTCTGGTACACAGCATTGCATACATGATACAGCCTATGGCTGAAGCATAGGGAACATCTTTCACTTTCTCTCTATCTTCTGCAGTGGTCGGGCATTGAGTCTTACTCAACTTCACACCTTGTAACACAGGTAAGAATCCTTTCTTAGCCTGATCCATTTTGAATTTCTTCAAAACTTTGTCAAGGTATGTACTTTGTGAAAGTCCAATTAAGCGTCTTGATCTATCTCTATAGATCTTAATGCCCAATATGTAAGCAGCTTCACCGAGGTCTTTCATTGAAAAACTCTTATTTAAGTAACCCTTTATGCTATCCAGAAATTCTATATCATTTCCGATTAGTAATATGTCATCCACATATAATATCAGAAATGCTACAGAGCTCCCACTCACTTTCTTGTAAATACAGGCTTCTCCAAAAGTCTGTACAAACCCAAATGCTTTGATCACACTATCAAAGCGTTTATTCCAACTCCGAGAGGCTTGCACCAGTTCATAAATGGATCGCTGGAGCTTGCACACTTTGTTAGCTCCCTTTGGATCGACAAAACCTTCTGGTTGCATCATATACAACTCTTCTTCCAGAAATCCATTCAGGAATGCAATTTTGACATCCATCTGCCAAATTTCATAATCATAAAATGCGGCAATTGCTAACATGATTCGGACAGACTTAAGCATCGCTACGGGTGAGAAGGTCTCATCGTAGTCAATCCCTTGAACTTGTCGAAAACCTTTTGCAACAAGTCGAGCTTTGTAGACAGTAACATTACCGTCAGCGTCAGTCTTCTTCTTAAAGATCCATTTATTCTCAATTGCTTGACGATCATTGGGCAAGTCAACCAAAGTCCACACTTTGTTCTCATACATGGATCCCATCTCAGATTTCATGGCCTCAAGCCATTTTGCGGAATCTGGGCTCACCATCGCTTCTTCATAGTTCGTAGGTTCATCATGATCTAGTAGCATGACTTCCAGAACAGGATTACCGTACCACTCTGGTGCGGATCTTACTCTAGTTGATCTACGAGGTTCAGTAGTAACTTGTTCTGAAGCTTCATGATCATTATCATTAGATTCCTCACTAATCGGTGTAGGTGTCACAGAAACCGGTTTCTGTGATGTACTACTTTCCAATAAGTGAGCAGGTACAGTTACCTCATCAAGTTCTACTTTCCTCCCACTCACTTCTTTCGAGAGAAACTCCTTCTATAGAAAGGATCCATTCTTGGCGACAAATGTCTTGCCTTCGGATCTGTGATAGAAGGTGTACCCAACAGTCTCCTTTGGGTATCCTATGAAGACACATTTCTCTGATTTGGGTTCGAGCTTATCAGGTTGAAGTTTTTTCACATAAGCATCGCAGCCCCAAACTTTCAGAAACGACAACTTTGGTTTCTTGCCAAACCACAGTTCATAAGGCGTCGTCTCAACGGATTTTGATGGTGCCCTATTTAACATGAATGCGGTCGTCTCTAAAGCATAACCCCAAAACGATAGCGGTAAATCTGTAAGAGACATCATAGATCGCACCATATCAAGTAAAGTACGATTACGACGTTCGGACACACCATTACGCTGTGGTGTCCCGGGTGGCGTGAGTTGCGAAACTATTCCGCATTGTTTCAAATGTAGACCAAACTCATAACTCAAATATTCTCCTCCACGATCAGATCGTAGAAACTTTATTTTTCTTGTTTCGATGATTTTCAACTTCACTCTGAAATTCTTTGAACTTTTCAAATGTTTTAGATTTATGTTTCATTAAGTAGATATACCCATATCTGCTTAAATCATCTGTGAAGGTGAGAAAATAACGATATCCGCCACGAGCCTCAACATTCATCGGACCACATACATCTGTATGTATGATTTCCAACAAATCTGTTGCTCTCTCCATAGTGCCGGAGAACGGCGTTTTAGTCATCTTGCCCATGAGGCATGGTTCGCAAGTACCAAGTGATTCATAATCAAGTGGTTCCAAAAGTCCATCAGTATGGAGTTTCTTCATGCGTTTTACACCGATATGACCTAAACGGCAGTGCCTCAAATAAGTTGCACTATCATTATGAACTCTGCATCTTTTGGCTTCAACATTATGAATATGTGTATCACTACTATCGAGATTCATCAAAAATAGACCACTCTTCAAGGGTGCATGACCATAAAAGATATTACTCATATAAATAGAACAACCATTATTCTTTGATTTAAATGAATAACCGTCTTGCATCAAACAAGATCTAGATATAATGTTCATGCTCAACGCTGGCACCAAATAACAATTATTTAGGTCTAATACTAATCCCGATGGTAGATGTAGAGGTAGTGTGCCAACCGCGATCACATCGACTTTGGAACCATTTCCCACGCGCATCATCACCTCGTCCTTCGCCAGTGTTCGCTTAATCCGTAGTCCCTATTTCGAGTTGCAAATATTAGCAACAGAACCAGTATCAAATACCCAGGTGCTACTGCGAGCTCTAGTAAGGTACACATCAATAACATGTATATCACATATACCTTTGTTCACCTTGCCATCCTTCTTATCCGCCAAATACTTCGGGCAGTTCCGCTTCCAGTGACCAGTCTGCTTGTAGTAGAAGCACTCAGTTTCAGGCTTAGGTCCAGATTTGGGTTTCTTCTCCTGAGCAGCAACTTGCTTGCTGTTCTTCTTGAAGTTCCCTTTCTTCTTCCCTTTGCCCCTTTTCTTGAAACCAGTGATCTTGTTGATCATCAACACTTGATGCTCCTTCTTGATTTCTACCTCCGCAGCTTTTAGCATTGCGAAGAGCTCGGGAATTGTCTTATCCATCCCTTGCATGTTATAGTTCATCACGAAGCTCTTGTAGCTAGGTGGAAGTGATTGGAGAATTCTGTCAATGACGCAATCATCCGGAAGATTAACTCCCAGTTGAATCAAGTGATTATTATACCCAGACATTTTGAGTATATGCTCACTGACAGAACTGTTCTCCTCCATCTTGCAGCTATAGAATTTATTGGAGACTTCATATCTCTCAATCCGGGCATTTGCTTGAAATATTAACTTCAACTCCTGGAACATCTCATATGCTCCATGACTTTCAAAACGTCGTTGAAGTCCCGATTCTAAGCCGTAAAGCATGGCACATTGAACTATCGAGTAGTCATCAGCTTTGCTATGCCAGATGTTCTTAACGTCGTCAGTTGCATCAGCAGCAGGCCTGGCACCTAGCGCTGCTTCCAGGACGTAACTTTTCTGTGCAGCAATGAGGACAATCCTCAAGTTACGGACCCAGTCCGTGTAATTGCTACCATCATCTTTCAACTTTGCTTTCTCAAGGAACGCATTAAAATTCAACGGAACAACAGCACGGGCCATCTATCTACAATCAAACATAAACAAGCAAGATACTATCAGGTACTGTAAGTGCATCTAGTGCCCCTTAGTGATTTTGGTGTATTGAAGACTTATAGGTTAAGTATCTAATGTGTTTATGAGTGTACATAGGCCTATAAGTCTATGAGGAGTTTGATATTTACAGAGAAAGTCGACCCCTAAAAATGAAGTTCTTCGACTGAAGACTTTGATATTTTGAAGACTTTCTGAAGACTTTGAAAGTGAAGAAATTGGTGTGACCTTGAAGACTTGGTATTCACTTGAGGAACATGAAGCGTGAAGACTTTTGTTTTCGTAGTTTCATTTTCTCTTTCTTGAGTCATAGGAAACACCGTACTGTTAAAGGGGGTCGAGGAAATACTAAGGAGAAAATTTCCATGTGATGCTCAACTCAAATCCTACACCTACCAATCCCTTCGAGTGAAGCCATTGGAAATCTCATACAGTTCAGTCAATTTCTTCAGTGACAGAGACGCAATTCTTCTGGTCACTGAGGACTTTGCTCTGACTGAGGAGTTAGGAATTCGCTAGTGTGAATTGCCTACACAGTGAGGAACATGATAGCCCTGAGGAATTTGTACCTCATTTCCGACCGTTGCTGTGCTACACGCCAGCTGTCCCAAAATATCATATCCACCTAACAGTCATATCATTGAAGGGCATTTATGTCTTATCATGTCGGGCTGCTCCCTAGGCTATAAATAGCCGCCCCCTACAACCACTAGCTGGTTGGCTGTTCTGCGAGAAACTGACACTTGTCATTGAGAGTTGAGCGAAAATCATCAAGTGAGGAAAATCTAAAACCCAAACCCAAACACCTACAAACCCAAAGTGATTGAGCATCACTGAAGAGATTGATCCTGCGTGGATCCGACGCTTGTTACCTTTGAAGACTGTGCTTCTTCCAGACGGTTAGGCGTCAAGGTCTAGAGCATCCAAGAGGAATTGTGGATCGCCGAGTGACCGAGTTTGTCAAGGTTCGGAAGTCACCTGAAGACTTACCACGAGTGATTGGGCGAGGACTGTGTGTCCTTAGCTCAAGGAGAATACGGTGAGGACTGTGTGTCCGGGACTGGGTGTCCTCGAGTTTAAATACTCAGCCACTCCAACCAGATGTACAACTGAGACAACAGTTGGAACTGGTCTACCAAATCATTGTCTTCACCAAGCTAACTGGTTCTATTTCCTCAACACTTTCATTTCCTCATTACTATGTCATGTGTTTGTTCATATCTGTGTTTGAAGACTTTGACTGAAGAATTTCTCAATTTCCTTAGTTCAATTTCTTCAGTCTGTTTGTCTTCATCTTGTGCTATCCTGTGTTTACGCTTTCTGTACTCTGTATTTGTATTCATTTCATCATGATGACCATGCATGTATTCTGCTATGTTTACTTCTGAGTACTTATTCCGCTGCTAGTAGTTCTTCGCTAAGGAATTTCATCACTAGCAAATTCCTCAGTGAAGAATTTCATAAAAATCGCCTATTCACCCCCCCTCTAGTCGATATAACGCACTTTCAATTGGTATCAGAGCAAGGTACTCCCTTGTTCTGTGTGATTTTGGTTTAACCGCCTAGAATTTTAGTTATGTCGACCGCAGGTATGATCAAGGTCTCTGCTGGGTGTCCTACCTTTGATGGGACGGACTACCCCTACTGGAAGAACAAGATGCGCATGCATCTTGAGGCAATTGATAACGATCTCTGGTACGTTGTGGAAAATGGTGTTCCCTCCGTCTCACCCTCACTGAACGCTACTGATGTGAAGAGATTCAAGCAACTCGATTCCCAAGCGAAGAATATCATATGTGGCCATCTGAGTAAAGGACAGTATGGTAGAGTGAGTGCTTTGGAAACTGCTAAGATTATCTGGGATAGGCTGTTCAAGGTCAATGAAGGAGTTTCAACTCAGCGTGACTCTCGAGTTGATGTTCTTCGCAGTCTCTTCAACCGCTTCAAAAGACTCGACAACGAAAATGTTCAGCAAACCTTCGATCGCCTCACTGGCATCTCAAATGAGCTTCAAGCACTTGGTGCCACTGAAATCACCAACCATGAGGTGGTGAAGAAATTGCTGAGATCGCTTGATTCCTCATTTGACACTCTGGCACTGATGATACAAGAGCGTGCTGATTATATTACAAGTCACTTGACCCCACTGATATCCTCGAGAGGCTTAACACTCATGAGTTCCAGCTTGCTGAAAAGAGAGATCTCTATGGTTCGAGCTATGGCAGATCACGTGCACTGAAGGCCAAGGCAGTATCAAAATCCGAAGATGAAGACTCTGGTAGCAGCCTTGGTGATCCTGAAGAACTGAGTCATGATCTAGCACTACTTGTGAAGAAATTTCAGAAGTTCTCAAGACGTGGTCATTGGAAAACCCTCAAGGAGTAATGATTCCTCATCCAGTGACTACAAGAAGAGGCTTTGTCACAAGTGCAAGGAACCAGGACATTACATTCAAGATTGTCCTTAGTGGGAAAAGGAATCAAAGAAGAAGAAATACAAGGATTACAGTTCTGATGATGCGAAGAAAAAGAAGAAGTCTTCAAAATCTTCATCGTCAAAATCCTCAAAGTCTTCATCTCACAAGAAGAGCAACTCCAAGAAGGCTCGGGCATTCATTGGCAAGGAAATGGACTCTGAAGCTGAATCTGAGGAACAAGAGGAAGAGGAGGCTTCTGAGGACTCTGAATCTGGTGTGGCAAGCCTAGCCCTCGCTACTGCATTCGTCAGCAAGTCTATCTTCAACTCTGAAGAAAATGACCTCCCCAACAAGGCTGATGAAGGCAACGATGACTACGCTCCCACCTATTGCTTCATGGCAAAGGGTGCCAAGGTACCTAGATATACCTCCTCTGAGTCTAGTGAAGATGAATCTGATGACAATCTTAAGCCTAGCTACTCTAAACTTGCTAAGATTGCTCTGAAACAACAAAAGGCTTTTGAAAAGGTTCAAAACATGCTAGACAAAAGTGATGATATGTTGGGTGAAGAAATGGATCGCACTAAAGCCTTGACTAAAAATCTTCAGAGACTTCAGACCAGGTTTGATAACCTTCAAGGTCATCATAACACTCTCTTATCTGATCATGAGAAGCTTTCTTATGAATTTCTTCAAAGAAAGCAAGATCTTGAGGAGCTAAGAGTGAGTTATGAGGATCTTCAGAAGGAGCACGATTCATTACTTGCTCAACAAATCAGCGCTGCTCAAGAAGAATTCATTCCTCCATGTTTAAAATGCATTGAACGAGAATCTGCTAATTCCTCACCTGAATGTTCAAATGCTTCTAATGTTACAAATTCTTCACCTGCCTCTACTATCACTAATTCCTCATCTGAGGACATTGCTAGTATCACTGACGATGCAGGGCTGAAGGAATTGTACATGATAGGCATGTACAAAAGCCTCAAAGGGCATCAGACTCTTTGTGATGTGCTTAAAAAGCAGATCCTCAACAGGAACCCTAGGAAAGAGGGTATTGCCTTTGAGAGGAAACTCAATGCTGATGGTACATATTGGAAGCCTGAGCAGTACCCCAAAACCTCATGGGTTGCTGCAAAGGGACCTCCAGTTGATCCATCTAATTTATCTGGCTATACATGTGAATCTTCTCATTCTTTTGATGAGTCATTTGACTCCAACTATAAACTGTTCAAAAATCAGAATGGTGAAGTATTTGCTAGATATGTTGGCACTAACTGCAGGAACGGTTCCCCTATGAAGAAAATCTGGGTTCCCAAAAGGTATCTTGAAAGTCTTCAGGTGAATGTCCTCATGACACCACCTGTGAAGAAAAGGAACCCCAGATCAAATTCTTCATATGGACCAAATTCTTCATATGGATCCAAGTCCTCATACGGACCAAATTCCTCAAGTGGATCAAATTCCTCAAAGGATCAAAGTCCTCATATGAACATCATCGTGCTAACAACTCTGTTTCGCAGGGAAGAGCCAAGGGCTATGAATATGAGCATTATTCTTCTAATCATTATGTTCATAAGTCCTCGAAGAATTTCTCTGCTTATTCATATGCTTACCCTAACCCCTCTTATGTGAAACGTAAATGGTTTGGCCTCTATGCCACCATTCTCATATGGAGCTCGCAGAGTGATGAACTCTTTGCCACCCCTTCAGATGTGGGTGGTGAAGAAAAAGAACTAATCTCTTATGCAGGGTCAGGTCTCCAGACGTGCTCAACGTCTGAAGAATTTGCTGGGGACCTGACAAATTGCCTGAAAGGACGCAGGCTAACCATGATGAAATGAACTTTCATTTCACACGTCCTCCCTCTGCTTTATCTGTCTTACTACTTGATGAAATTGATCTGATGAATTGTGATATCATATTCTTCACTGCTGAAGTATATGAGGTTCGTAAGTTGCACTAATTCATCTGCAGGATGATCAACCCAAAGCCACTGAGTGGGTCCTTGATAGTGGATGTACAAATCACATGACTGGTGACAGAATCTGTTGATGGATGCTCCCTTATCGTCATCACATCTGAAGCATATCATCTTCGCTGACAAGAGCAAAAGTCAGGTATTGGGTCTAGGTAAAGTTGCTATCACAAAGGATCGACACATGGACAAAGTCATGCTTGTTGAGTCCTTAGGATACAACCTTATGTCTGTCTCAATGCTTTGTGATCTTGATATGGTTGTTGTCTTTGGCAAGTATCGTTGTGTTGTGATTATGGAAGCTGACAAATCCAAAGTCTTCGAAGGCTTTAGGAGAGGAGACTTGTATATTGTTGATTTCTCTGCAGATTCACAACCAGCCGTGTGCCTACTTGCAAAAGCTTCAGAAGGATGGCTATGGCATCGACGACTTGGTCATGCAGGCATGAGGAATTTGCACACGCTTGCAAAGAAGAAGCATGTCATTGGCATTGAGAATGTCAAATTCCTCAAGGATCACTTATGCGGTGCCTGTGAAGCTGGAAAGATGACCAAGGCCAAGCATCCAGCGAAGACTATCATGACCACTACTCGTCCATTCGAATTGCTTCACATGGATCTCTTCGGTCCTAATCATTATTCCTCTGTTTCAAATGAAGCATCTCAATATGGCTTTGTTATTGTTGATGATTACTCTCGTTACACATGGGTACACCTTGTCTCTTACAAACATGAAGTGCAGGAAGTCTTCAAACGATTTTCCTCGAGGGCTTCAACCAACTTTGGTGTGAAGATCAAGCACATCAGAAGTGACAATGGCACTGAGTTCAAGAATTCGGGTCTCGATGACTATCTTGATGAACTTGGTATTACTCATGAGTTATCTGCTCCTTATACTCCTCAACAGAATGGCGTCGTGGAGCGCAAGAACAGGACTCTTGCTGAGATGGCTCGCACTATGCTCGATGAGTACAAAACCCCTCGTCGTTTCTGGGTTGATGCAATTGATACTGCGTGCCACATCATCAACAGAGTATATCTTCACAAATTCTTCAAGAAGACTGCCTATGAACTCCTCACTGACAAGAAACCCAATGTGAGTTATTTCAAAGTCTTCGGTGCTAAATGCTGGATTAGAGATCCTCATCACAACTCTAAATTTGCACCGAAAGCACATGAAGGTTTTATGCTTGGTTACGGAAAGGACTCGCACACCTACAGAGTCTTCAACAATGTTCTTCACAAGATTGTTGAAACTGTAGATGTGCGGTTCGATGAAACTAATGGCTCGCAAAGAGAGCACCTACCTTCTGTGTTAGATGAACCAGCACCTGAGGATTCTATCAAGCACAAGGCTACTGAAGATGTCATTCCTACTGAAGAATCTGCTGAAGAATTCATTCCAGAACGTGAAGAACGTCGAGCTGATGCACCTGAAGAAAATGCTGAGGAAATTGATGCTGAAGAAAATGCTGATCAAATTCCTCAACGACAACCAGCTCATCCTCGCGTTGCAAAAGAAGTGCAAGTGGAGAAGATCATCGATGACATTAGAGCACCAGGTCCTCTCACACGCTCAAAAGCTTCACATCTATCTAACTTTTGTGGGCACTTTGCTTTTGTCTCTATCACAGAGCCCACTAAGGTAGATGAAGCATTTCTGGAGCCTGAGTGGATTCAGGCCATGCAAGAAGAATTACATCAGTTCAAGCTCAACAATGTCTGGGAACTGGTCAATCGTCCCGATCCTCGCAAGCATAACATCATTGGCACAAAGTGGATCTACCGCAACAAGCAAGATGAAAATGGTGTTGTGGTGAGGAACAAGGCACGACTAGTAGCTCAAGGCTACACACAGGTTGAAGGAGTTGATTTCGATGAAACTTTTGCACCTGTTGCTAGACTTGAGGCTATTCGCATATTACTTGCTTATGCTAACCATCATGATATCATCTTATATCAAATGGATGTGAAAAGTGCATTCCTCAATGGTAAGCTTGAGGAAGAAGTATATGTTGCTCAACCCCCAGGTTTTGAAGATCCAAAACATCCTGACAAAGTCTTCAGACTTAACAAGGCCCTCTATGGCCTCAAGCAGGCCCCACGGGCGTGGTATGATACTTGAAGGAATTCTTCATGAAGAAAGGCTTCACACCCGGTTCACTCGATCCCACTCTCTTTACTAAATCTTATGATGGTGAACTGTTTGTGTGCCAAATATATGTTGATGATATCATCTTTGGCTGTACTGACCAACGTTATAGTGATGAATTTGCCTATATGATGAGTGAAGAATATCAAATGTCTATGATGGGAGAGTTGAAATTCTTCTTAGGTCTTCAAATTCGTCAACAGCGCAATGGCATATTCATATCTCAGGAGAAATACCTCAAGGATGTCCTGAAGAAATTCGGCATGCAAGATTGCAAAGGCATCAAAATTCCTATGCCCACAAATGGTCATCTATGCACTGATGAAAATGGTATTGACTTCGATCATAAGGTATACCGCTCCATGATTGGCTCTTTATTGTACTTATGTGCATCTAGGCCAGATATAATGCTTAGTGTTTGCATGTGTGCCCGATTTCAAGCTGCACCGAAGGAATCACACCATAAGGCTGTGAAGCATATTCTTCGATATCTAGCTCACACACCAACACTAGGATTATGGTATCCCAAGGGCTCGGATTTTGATCTCATTGGATATTCTGACTCTGACTATGCTGGTGATCGTGTGGACCGCAAGTCAACATCTGGTACTTGTCATTTCCTCGGACGATCCTTGGTCTGTTGGTCCTCGAAGAAACAGAACTGCGTATCACTGTCTACTGCTGAAGCTGAGTACATTGCTGCTGGTTCTTGCTGTGCTCAACTGCTATGGATGAAGCAAACACTCAAGGACTATGGCGTCAACGTGAAGAATGTGCCTCTCCTCTGTGACAATGAGAGTGCCATCAAGATTGCTCACAACCCAGTTCAGCACTCGAAGACAAAGCACATTCAGATTCGTCATCATTTTCTTCGTGATCATGTGTTGAAGGGCGACATTTCTATTGAGCATGTGAAGACTGAAGAACAGCTAGCCGATATCTTCACTAAGCCCTTGGATGAGAAGAGATTTAGCAAGTTGCGGTGTGAGCTAAATATCTTAGAGTCTTCGAATGTACTTTGAAAAGGCACTCATCCTAACACTTATGCAAAATTGATGACTTAGATGTGCAACACATGAAGAAACGTTTTTCTTCAATCAATGAAGAATAACACTCTAAGTGTGAAGAAATTAATGAAGAATTTGATTCTCAGAACCCTACGACAATTGTACGCGGTGTCTGAAATCATCATTCTTATACGGTGGGTCACGCCACCACAAAAGTTGAAAATCTTCAATTTGAGTTTTTCCTCAGTTTTGAAATTCCTCAGTTGTTCAAATTCTTCAACTTTGCAAAATCTTCACTTGTTCCATCGTTTTTCTTCATTGGCTATATATATATATATATGAGTTTATGTCCTCTACAGCATTCACTTATAGCTATTTCTTCAAGTTGGTTTTTCTGCTAAGTGAATGTGATCGGACCCTTCCCCTCTATGCTATACTCAATCCAATCTATTCACAAATTCTTCATGTGCGTTCTATTTGAAACTCGTTCAAAATCTTCACTGTGTCCTTGTCAGCTGAAGAAATTGCGAACGGAACGTTAAAACTAATCTTATCCAAATTTTCGGTTTTGCCGCTCAAACCGTTCCGCATCCCACGATGCATTATTCTATTCACCCACGATCTTACACGATCTCCACTACACAGTACGTGGGTGACACATGTCGTGAGAAGGAGAACGGGTCAGGGGCACGTTCGTCCCAAATCTTCGGGCGAACAGTTTTTCACCGTGGCTATAAATACCCCTGTCCCCTTCCTCACTTCTTTTACTCCGCTCGATCTCTCTCTCCCGCTCGAGCTTCCCAAACCCTAGCGCCGCCGCTACTCCATCGTCGCCGGTGAGGAAGAGCTTCACTGCCTCGACCTCGTCGCCGTCGTACTCGCGCCGACCGCGGAAATCTTCACCTCCGCCGCCGCCGTAGACGTCTTCCTCCGCCAAGTTAGGGCGTGGAAGATCTGCATTGACGAACTTCACTGTTTCAACTCACAGTTCGTCGTGTTCTTCGTTCAGGGTAATTAAAAGTTACTTTTACTGCCCTCTTTGATTCGAAACTTTTCTACAAAATCTTCAAAAGGTGTTTTATTCTTCAAATCTTCACACACAAAACACCTCACATGTCATCTGTTCTTGATTCATTTCCCTAAGCATCATTTTCTTCAAGATTCCTCAATTGTGTGGATCATCGATCTATATAACTCTGGAACCTAAGATAAAGCGCGCTTAGTGAAATTCCTCAAGACGCATCTGGTCAAATTCCTCAAACTCGTTCTTTTTGAAAAACCTTCTGAGAACGCATATGACCTCTCCAAATTCCTCGCAACTATACTCTGTTCACAGGTACACATGTCCGCTGCTGAATCATTAGGTTCTCATCAACTTAACTCGTTTGCAGTGTTCCTCGAAGAAAAACTGCACACTTCTTCAGAGAATTCAATTGTTCAAATTCCTCAACTAAAGAACATGGCAGATGGTAAGAAGCCTCAGAAAGGAGGAAAGAAACCTGAGGTCATGACTGCTTTTGAGATCCCTGAGGATATATATGCTGAGTATTGCACGTCTGATGAAGCCAAGTTTGGCAAAGAGAACAAAAATCAGCGCAAGGTGCGCATTCAGAGGATTGAACGGAGATGGGCACGTATGGAGAGAGTACAGATACGTCACTCCAAAGTATATGAAGAAATTCGCACTAAATCCCCCTTGCCCAAGAGCCCCATTGACACCTGGCCAAGTGGCTGATCCCACTAGCGTCAAACGCGGTGAGGATTTTCCTGAAGAATGGGCCAAGCGCCAAGCCAAACTGGCGAGACAAGCCAGAGAAGCAGTGAGGAAATTCAATGAAGATTCTGCTGCTGCTGCCACTGAGGCCTCTGTCAAGCCGAGGAAATCAATGATAAAGAAGCCCGCTCGTAGGCCAAGTGCTTCACCAACAATGCCCTCAAGGCCAAGTTCCTCAGCTGCGCCTTCACGGCCTGAAACTTCAAAATCTTCAAGGCAAATTCCTCAAGCTGCCCCTGCTCCTCCGAAATCCTCAGCACCTCCTCCAAAGTCCTCAACTATTCTGACAAAGTCCTCAGCACCTGTGCATCTGGCCTCGTGCCAAAGGACTGTAGGCATCTCTATTGCCTCTGGTGTCTCAGCAAGTTCCTCAGCCGCGCCAAATTATTCATCTGGCCAAACTTTGCTGAAGACTAAAGCAACTACTGGACGAGGTACTCGCCCTAGTCCGAAGAAGAAACAGGTCGCCTTTCAAGAGCCACCTGAAGATGATGAGGCTGATGATGATGAACTTGCGGAAATCATCAGAGACCGACAAGTCAGGGCCGCTAAAGCCAAAGGCACACCCGTGCCACTGCTATTGGATCCACGGGCGATCCTTGATTACATTGATCTCTGGCATAAGGATCCCAACACACCTATGCCAGACTTTAAGCTGACACCTGGCCAAAATCACATGCTGACTCACTTCATCCAAGAGGAGAAGTGGAAATATGATAAGGCTAGAGAGATCAAGAAATCACAGTACCGAAAAGAGAAACTGCTAAAGAAAAATGTTGTCAAAATGACAACTGAAGAACTCATAAAGATGCAGGCTGAAATCAAAGCCCTCAGCGACAACTTCAATTCATACTATGCTGATTGGCAAGGGGCCAAGGTCAGATTTGTGAAGCTGACTGAGACATTCACCAAGGTTGCATCCCCAACGCAACAAGAAGTTTCTCAAACTGAAGCATCTGTTCAGCAAACTGAAGAACATGCCAGCACCGCTGATGATTTTCAGGCTGCTGAAGAAAATGCTAGTTCCAGGGCTGATGACTCCATTCCAGCCGCTGAAGAAATTGCTAGGGCATCCACTAGTGGTGCGCCTGATGAAACTGAAGAAATCAGGGCAACTGCATCAGTTGTGCCTGAGGAAGTACAACCAGATTCCTCAGCTCCACCTGCGCCTACACCAACTCCAATTCTTCCTTCTGCATTAGATGTGAAGAAAACCAAGGCTGCAGAACGAGCTGCAGTGAAGAAAAGGAAAGCATCAAGTGCTTCAGAATCTTCAGCCCCAAAGAAGATGAAGCCCATGACCAGCTCGTTTGACAATCCAATTGATGTTGTTCCAATTTCAGAACCATGCCATCAAAGGACCTTATTCCTTTTGGTGAAGAATATGCGATCCCAAGCAGATCTGATGAAGAAACTCAATTTGCTGCTTCGTCAGAGCAGATTGATGAAGAAATTGAAGTGGATGCAATCCCTTCAACCCCAATGGTCTCATCACCATTGCCTCAGTTTGATGCTGAAGAGGCTGGTGTTGAAGAAATTGATGATGAAGATGTGGACATTGGAAGCACAACTCCGTTGATGAATGACGACTTTTGGGAAAGTTAGCATCCCAATTCCCCACTCTTCACCCCACTGCAGCAAATCCCTCACTCTCCTGCACCAACAGTACAATTGGGCTCTGAAGAAACTCATCCCACTGCATCTGTGCATGAAGAAATTCCAGCCACTAGTGCTGAAGAAACTGCTGCTGATACTGCAAATGTGACTACACCTGAGGAGGAACCAGAAATTCCTCAGCCTGCAGAACCTGAGATCGTGATTCCTGAGGTAGTGATGCAACTCACTGACACTCCTCTGCCAAAGCCAAAGGATCCATTCTCAAGGAAGCAAAAATTCAAGGCTGAAGACTTCTTTGGTGAGCACGTGTTCTTCACTGAATACAATCCTTATGACTCTGCTCGCATAAGGAAGAGGCGTTTCTGGACAGCTAGTCAAGCAAACTTCTATTCCTTAGTGCTATTCAACAAAGACAAAGTCTTCGATCATGCTCATATTTCTCACGTGGATATGGAGTCCATGCCATGCTTCACGCCAGTCCTCAGTGTTCTCTATGACACTGGGCTGCTCAACTTCTGCACTGACATCTGCGATTGGGATGAAGAGCTCATTCTTCAGTTCTATGCAACGCTGCACATCACCGGCAACTCTGAAGATGTGAATTCATGGGTTCTGGACTGGATGACTGAGAACACACATTATAAGGCCCCGGCATCTGAATTGCTTCGTGCCCTTCCTCTAAGTCCTCCCCTTGAAGATGCACGTTGTGTTTACAACGAACCTGAGCTTTCAAATCACTATATGCAAGTGTTGATGAAGCCTTTGAAGCCAGGGCAGGCCCCTCGAACCAAATTCCTCGTCAAGGAATTGTTGTATGTGCCTCGGACCGTCTATCGCATCATGTCGAAGACTATGAGTCCTATCAAAGGCCACGCCTCAAATGATGAAGAAGTCGTTGGTATCATGAAGAACATGCTTTTCAACATCTGTCATGGCGTTCCCGTCAACTTCCATGATTTCTTCATGAGGACTCTGGCCAACATTGCTATGTCACCTTTTGAGCTGAAGCCTTATGCGCCATGGATTATGAGATTCATCAGGACAAGGTCTTCACTCAACTACAAAGCTGAAACTCTCAACCACTTCAGCTACTTGCCCCCTATTGAAGTCCTCAAAAGGACATTTTCCTCAGCTGAAGAAAAGGGCAAGGCCACTGCTATGATAGATGAAGGCATTCGTCCATTGGATGGTCAATTTCGCAAGGCTGCTTCTTATTCCACCAATGATGACTCTGCCACACATGACTCTGCCGCCAACAATGCCAAGCCAAATCCTCAAGCCACAACACCCAGGGTGATGACTGATCGTGAGTTACTCCTCAGTCTTCATCAAAAGGTTGATCGCAATCACAAATGGGTCAAGCGTCAGTTTGGTTCAATTCTTCACAACATGACTTCAACACACAATGCAGTGAAGAAAAACCATTACTACCTTCATGAAACCCTCAACCGCACCTGGGCTGTTCTGTCTCAAGTCTACAGCGCTGAAGATCTGGAGAAAATGGGTCTCAAAGAAGCATTTGACTGGTCTGCACCTCCTCTGAAGAAATACAAGAAGGTCAAGGTTCCTTCTTTGGTGGCCAGCTCATATTCTTCATCACGTGAGACTGATGAAAATGAAGACTTGGACGACACTGCGGCAGGCCCTACTTCAATGACCGACCCCAACAACGCTGGCGCTCCTTCCTCAACTTGAGTATCTTCAGGGGCGTTAGTCCTCATTTTCGATCCTTTTGGTCATTTGATGACAAAGGGGGAGAAATCTGAGTTAGTCTTCAAGCGGGTCTACTATATGGGCATTTTTTTTGCTAAGTTACAACTCTCGTTCTTCCGAAACTTTTATTGGATCGAGTTGTAATCTTAAACCCGATGGTGCGCTGATACTTTTGATGCACTGTGCTCTGATACGTTTGATGCGCTATTCTGCATGCTTATTCCTCATTAATATTATTCATGCATGCTGAATTACATCAGGCACCATATTTTATCATGCATTTCAAATTCTTCATATTATATATCAAATGCGTGTATGAATTACAAGATATAGGGGGAGATCTCCATGGTTTAACTCTTCAAGTGTGCATTGCTTCAAAAGCAAATTCCTCACTATGCACATCTTCAGGGGGAGTTCTTCTATATCTTGCAATCAAATTCCTCAATATCAGTATTTACACTTCATATGTTTATCACCATTGAAAACTTAACCTATATTGTCATCAATCACCAAAAAGGGGGAGATTGTAAGTGCATCTAGTGCCCCTTAGTGATTTTGGTGTATTGAAGACTTATAGGTTAAGGATCTAATGTGTTTATGAGTGTACACAGGTCTATAAGTCTATGAGGAGTTTGATATTTACAGAGAAAGTCGACCCCTAAAAATGAAGTTCTTCGACTGAAGACTTTGATATTCTGAAGACTTTCTGAAGACTTTGAAAGTGAAGAAATTGGTGTGACCTTGAAGACTTGGTATTCATTCGAGGAACATGAAGCGTGAAGACTTTTGTTTTTGTTGTTTCATTTTCTCTTTCTGGAGTCATAGGAAATACCGTACTGTTAAAGGGGGTCGAGGAAATACTAAGGAGAAAATTTCCATGTGATGCTCAACTCAAATCCTACACCTACCAATCCCTTCGAGTGAAGCCATTGGAAATCTCATACAGTTCAGTCAATTTCTTCAGTGACAGAGACGCAGTTCTTCTGGTCACTGAGGACTTTGTTCTGACTGAGGAGTTAGGAATTCGCCAGTGCGAATTGCCTACACTGTGAGGAACATGATAGCCCTGAGGAATTTGTACCTCAAATTTCCGACCGTTGCTGTGCTACGCGCCGGCTGTCCCAAAATATCTTATCCACCTAACGGTCATATCATTGAAGGGCATTTATGTCTTATCATGTCGGGCTGCTCCCTAGGCTATAAATAGCCGCCCCCTACAACCACTAGCTGGTTGGCTGCTCCGCGAGAAACTGACACTTGTCATTTGAGAGCAACCCATCCTCCGAGGACTTTGAGCGAAAATCATCAAGTGAGGAAAATCCAAACCCAAACCCAAACACCTACAAACCCAAAGTGATTGAGCATCACTGAAGAGATTGATCCTGCGTGGATCCGACGCTTGTTACCTTTGAAGACTGTGCTTCTTCCAGACGGTTAGGCGTCATGGTCTAGAGCATCCAAGAGGAATTGTGGATCGCCGAGTGACCGAGTTTGTCAAGGTTCGGAAGTCACCTGAAGACTTACCACGAGTGATTGGGCGAGGACTGTGTGTCCTTAGCTCAAGGAGAATACAGTGAGGACTGTGTGTCCGGGACTGGGTGTCCTCGAGTTTAAATACTCAGCCGCTCCAACCAGATGTACAACTGAGACAGCAGTTGGAACTGGTCTACCAAATCATTGTCTTCACCAAGCTAACTGGTTCTATTTCCTCAACACTTTCATTTCCTCATTACTGTGTCGTGTGTTTGTTCATATCTGTGTTTGAAGACTTTGACTGAAGACTTTCTCAATTTCCTCAGTTCAATTTCTTTAGTCTGTTTGTCTTCATCTTGTGCTATCCTTTGTTTACGCTTTCTGTACTCTGTGTTTGTATTCATTTCATCATGATGACCATGCATGTATTCTGCTATGTTTACTTCTGAGTACTTATTCCGCTGCTAGTAGTTCTTCGCTAAGGAATTTCCTCACTAGCAAATTCCTCAGTGAAGAATTTCATAAAAATCGCCTATTCACCCCCCTCTAGTCGATATAATGCACTTTCAGGTACTAAGTTCATGATAAATTTAAGTTCAATTAATCATATTACTTAAGAACTCCCACTTAGAAAGACATCCCTCTAATCTTCTAAGTGATCACGTGATCCAAATCAACTAAACCATAACCGATCATCACGTGAAATGGAGGAGTTTTCAATGGTGAACATCGCTATGTTGATCATATCTACTATATGATTCACGCTCGACCTTTCGGTCTCAGTGTTCCGAGGTCATATCTGCATATGCTAGGCTCGTCAAGTTTAACCTGAGCGTGGTGTCTGGGCACGACGTACTTTGGCAACGGTGCATACTCAGGGAGAACACTTTTATCTTGAAATTTAGTGAGAGATCATCTTATAATGCTACCGTCAATCAAAGCAAGATAAGATGCATAAAAGATAAACATCACATGCAATCAATATAAGTGATATGATATGGCCATCATCATCTTGTGCTTGTGATCTCCATCTCCGAAGCATCGTCATGATCACCATCGTCACTGGCGCGACACCTTGATCTCCATCGTAGCACCGTTTGTCGTTTCACCAATCTTATGCTTCTATGACTATCGCTATCGCTTAGTGATAAAGTAAAGCATTACAGGGCGATTGCATTGCATACAATAAAGTGACAACCATATGGCTCCTGCCAGTTGCCGATAACTCGGTTACAAAACATGATCATCTCATACAATAAAATTTAGCATCATGTCTTGACCATATCACATCACAACATGCCCTGCAAAAACAAGTTAGACGTCCTCTACTTTGTTTGTTGCAAGTTTTACGTGGCTGCTACGGGCTTAAGCAAGAACCAATCTTACCTACGCATCAAAACCACAACGATAGTTTGTCAAGTTGGTGTTGTTTTAACCTTCGCAAGGACCGGGCGTAGCCACACTCGGTTCAACTAAAGTTGGAGAAACTGACAACCGCCAGCCACCTGTGTGCAAAGCACGTCGGTAGAACCAGTCTCGCGTAAGCGTACGCGTAATGTCGGTCCAGGCCGCTTCATCCAACAATACCGCCGAACCGAAGTATGACATGCTGGTAAGCAGTATGACTTATATCGCCCACAACTCACTTGTGTTCTACTTGTGCATATAACATCAACACATAAAACCTAGGCTCGGATGCCACTGTTGGGGAACGTAGTAATTTCAAAAAAAATCCTACGCACACACAAGATCATGGTGATGCATAGCAACGAGAGGGGGGAGTGTTGTCCACATACCCACGTAGACCAAAAGCGGAAGCGTTATAACAACGCGGTTGATGTAGTCGTACGTCTTCATGATCCGACCAATCCAAGCACCGAAACTACGGCACCTCCGAGTTCTTGGCACACGTTCAGCTCGATGACGATCCCCGGACTCCGATCCAGCAAAGTGTCGAGGATGAGTTCCGTCAGCACGACGGCGTGGTGACGATCTTGATGTTCTACCGTCGCAGGGCTTCCCCTAAGCACCGCTACAATATTATCAAGGATTATGGTGGAGGGGGGCACCGCACACGGCTAAGAGATCGATCACGAAGATCAACTTGTGTGTCTAGAGGTGCCCCCTTGCCCCCGTATATAAAGGAGCAAGGGGGAGGGGCGGCCGGCCAGGAGGGGCGCACCAGGGAGGAGTCCTACTCCTACCGGGAGTAGGACTCCCTCCTTTTCCTTGTCCAAGTAGGAGAGGGGGAAGGAAGGGAGAGAGGAGAGGAAGGAAAGGGGGGGCGCCGCCCCCCTCCTTGTCCAATTCGGACTAGAGGGGGAGGGGGCGCGCGGCCTGCCCTGGCCGCCCCTCCTCTTCTCCACTTTAGGCCCATAAGGCCCATTAACCCCCGGGGGGTTCCGGTAACCCCCCGGTACTCCGTTTTTATCAGAAACTTCTCTGGAACACTTCCGGTGTCCGAATATAGTCGTCCAATATATCAATATTTATGTCTCGACCATTTCGAGACTCCTCGTCATGTCCGTGATCACATCCGGGACTCTGAACAAACTTCGGTACACCAAAATATATAAAATCATAATGAAACTGTCATCGTAACGTTAAGCGTGCGGACCCTACGGTTCGAGAACAATGTAGACATGACCGAGACATGTCTCTGGTCAATAACCAATAGCGGAAACTGGATGCTCATATTGGCTCCTACATATTCTACGAAGATCTTTATCGGTCAGACCGCATAACAACATACGTTGTTCCCTTTGTCATCGGTATGTTAGTTGCCCGAGATTCGATCGTCGGTATCTCAATACCTAGTTCAATCTCGTTACCGGGAAGTCTCTTTACTCATTCCGTAATACATCATCTCGCAACTAACTCATTAGTTGCAATGCTTGCAAGGCTTATGTGATGTGCATTACCGAGAGGGCCCAGAGATACCTCTTCGACAATCGGAGTGACAAATCCTAATCTCGAAATACGCAAACCCAACATGTACCTTTGGAGACACCTGTAGAGCACCTTTATAATCACCCAATTACGTTGTGATGTTTGGTAGCACACAAAGTGTTCCTCCGGTAAATGGGAGTTGCATAATCTCATAGTCATAGGAACATGTATAAGTCATGAAGAAAGCAATAGCAACATACTAAACGATCGGGTGCTAAGCTAATGAAATGTGTCATGTCAATCACATCATTCTTCTAATGATGTGATCCCGTTAATCAAATGACAACACATGTCTATGGTTAGGAAACATAACCATCTTCGATTAACAAGCTAGTCAAGTTGAGGCATACTAGTGACATTTAGTTTGTCTATGTATTCACACAAGTATTATGTTTCCGGTTAATACAATTCTAGCATGAATAATAAACATTTATCACGATCTAATGAAATAAAATAATAGCTTTATTATTGCCTCTAGGGCATATTTCCTTCACCACAAGTATAGGGGATCTATCGTAGTCCTTTAGATAAGTAAGAGTATCGAACCCAACGAGGAGCAGAAGGAAATGATAAACGGTTTTCAGCAAGGTATTCTCTGCAACTACTGAAATAAGTGGTAACAGATAGTTTTGTGATAAGATAATTTGTAGCGAGCAACAAGTAACAAAAGTAAATAATGTGCAGCAAGGTGGCCCAATCCTTTTGTAGCAAAGGACAAGGCTGGACAAACTCTTATATAAGAAAAAGCGCTCCCGAGGACACATGGGAATATCGTCAAGCTAGTTTTCATCACGTTCATATGATTCACGTTCGGTACTTTGATAATTTGATATGTGGGTGGACCGGTGCTTGGGTGCTGTTCTTACTTGAACAAGCATCCCACTTATGATTAACCTCTATTGCAAACATCTGCAACTACAACAAAAGTATTAAGGTAAACCCATTGTTGAGGAAATCGTTAATTGGTAGCTGCTCGGTCGGCTGGTGAGTAGGGGATTAATAGGCTAATCGGCAAGTTTATCGGGTAATCGGCTACTCGGGGACCCTATGAGTAGGGATTAATCGACAAGTTAACTGGTTAATCGGATGAATTCTTGAACATGGGGTAAACCTAACCATAGCATGAAACAAGTGGATCCAAATCAGCCCCTTACGAAGCAACGCATAAACTAGGGTTTAAGCTTCTGTCACTCTAGCAACCCATCATCTACTTATTACTTCCCAATGCCTTCCTCTAGGCCCAAATAATTGTGAAGTGTTATGTAGTCGACGTTCACATAACACCACTAGAGGCTAGACAACATACATCTTATCAAAATATCGAACGAATACCAAATTCACATGACTACTAATAGCAAGACTTCTCCCTTGTCCTCAGGAACAAACGTAACTACTCACAAAGCATATTCATGTTCATAATTAGAGGGGTAATAATATGCATAAAGGATCTGAACATATGATCTTCCACCAAATAAACCAACTAGCATCAACTACAAGGAGTAATCAACACTACTAGCAACCTACTAGCACCAATCCCGGACTTTGAGACAAGAATTGGATACAAGAGATGAACTAGGGTTTGGAGATGAGATGGTGCTGGTGAAGATGTTGATGGAGATTGCCCTCTCCCGATGAGAGGAGCGTTGGTGATGACGATGGTGATGATTTCCCCCTCCCTGAGGGAAGTGTCCCCGGCAGAACAGCTCTGCCGGAGCCCTAGATTGGTTCCGCCTCGTGGCGGCGGAGTTTCATCCCGAAAGGTTGCTTACTATTTTTTTCTCGACGAAAGACTTCATATAGCAAAAGATGGGCATCGGAGAGCCACCAGGGGGCCCACGAGGTAGGGGGCGCGCCCTAGGGGGGGCGCCCCCACCCTCGTGGACAGGGTGTGGGCCCCCTGGCCTTCATCTTTGGCAGTTATTTTTCATTATTTATTATAAGATATTCCGTGGAGTTTCAGGACTTTTGGAGTTGCGCAGAATAGGTCGCTAATATTTGCTCCTTTTCCAGCCCAGAATTCCAGCTGCCGACATTCTCCCTCCTTATGTAAACCTTGTAAAATAAGAGAGAATAGCCATAAGTATTGTGACGTAATGTGAAATAACAACCCATAATGCAATAAATATCGATATAAAAGCATGATGCAAAATGGACGTATCAACTCCCCCAAGCTTAGACCTCGCTTGTCCTCAAGCGAAAGCCGATAACAATAAATATGTCCCCATGTTTAGAGGTAGAGGTGTCGATAAAAATAAAATACGGACATGAGGGCATCATGATTATTCTCATAAGAACAACATATATAGATTTTGTCGTATGATTACTTATGTTCAAGTGATGATCCATTCACAATGCAAAAGTATGAATCAGAAACCTTATTGAGAACCAACAAACTATAATCTCAGTCATTGAAGCAATTGCAATTTATCATAACATCGGAAGGAGTCTATGTCAGAGCTAAAAAGCAAGTCCACATACTCAACTATCATCTAGTCCTTCATAATTGCTAATACTCACGCAATACTTGTGGTTACAAAGTTTTAATCGGACACAGAGGAAGATAGGGGCTTATAATTTTGCCCCACAACCTTTTACCTCAAGGGTAATGTCAACAATAATAACTCATGCTCCCCTACATCCAATTAGATATATATATCATGTTCTTTCCAACATGCTGGGCTTGCCAAAGGATAAAATGAAAAAGGAAAGGTGAAGATCACCGTGACTCTTGCATAAGGTAGAAGATAATAAAAGATAAGCCCTTCGCAGAGGGAAGCAGAGGTTGCCATGCGCTTTTATGGTTGGATGCACAAAATCTCAATGCGAAAGAACGTCACATTATATTGCCCCTTGTGATATGAACCTTTATTATGCAGTCCGTCGCTTTTATTACTTCCACATCACAAGATCGTATAAAGCTTATTTCTCCCACACCAATCAATCATACATATCTAGAGAAATATTTTTTGCTTTGCACCGATGACAACTTACTTGAAGGATCTTACTCAATCCATAGGTAGATATGGTGGACTCTCATGGCAAAACTGGTTTAAGGGTTTTTGGAAGCACAAGTAGTATCTCTACTTGGTGCTGAGAATTTGGCTAGCATGAGGGGGAAAGGCGAGCTCAACATGTTAGAGGATCCATGACAACATACTTTATCTCAGATATAAGAAAACATAATTCATTACGTTGTCTTCCTTGTCCAACATCAACTCTTTAGCATTTCATATTTTAATGAGTGCTCCCAATCATAAAAGATGTCAATGATAATATATCTATAAGTGAAACCTCTCTTTCCTTATTACTTCCTATTAATTGCAATGATGACCAAAGCTATGTCTGCCAACTCCCAACAACTTTTAATCATCATACTCTTTCTATGTGAAGTCATTACTCTCAATAAGATCAATATGAACTTTTGTTTCTTTTTATTCTTTTGCTCTTTTTTCTTTTATTCACCCAAGATCATGGAAAAATAATCAAGCCCTTGACTCAGCACTAATCTTTATTATATAGCTCATGGACTCGATTACATAGGGAGATCAGAAGGCAAAACTTAAAACTAGATCATGCCATAAACTTTATTCTACTAGATCAATATACTACTAATAGGATCGAACTCAGAAAAACGGTAAAGATAGGAGTGTGATGGTGATACGATACCGGGGCACCTCCCCCAAGCTTGGCAGTTGCCAAGGGGAGTGCCCATACCCATGTGATTATATCTCCTTTGTTGGTGAAGAAGGTGAAGGTGTTGATGGATAGTCGCACATAAAGCGTAAGAGGTCCTCCAGCTTGCGGATAATGCCCTTGAGTGCAACAATATGCTCCTTCAACAAAATATTTTCACGTGTGAGATACTTGTTCTGTATACAAGCTAACTCAATCATCTTGAAAGCTTTGATCTCAGTTGGGGTAAGAAGATTATGATCAAGTTGAAGGACGTCTTCTGCTGCCGGAGCTTGATCCTCCGTGGCCTTCTTGATCCTTTCATCCTTGTTGATCTTCACGGGTTCTTCCCTCTTCAGATCTATCTTCATTAGCCAAGCATCATTGTCACCATTGTTGGAGGAGGGGGACGACATGATGCCTAGCCTTGAAAACCATGACATAAAACAACTCGAAACAAGAACAGAGGAGATTTGCGTGATACAGGAGTCAAAACCTTCGGGAGAATATATAATGAATTTTTACCGACCAAAATACGTATCGTGCAAGAAAACGGAGTCCGGAAGGCACACTAGGTGCTCATGAGGTAGGGGGGCGCGCCCAGGGGGGTAGGGCGCGCCCACCACCCTTATGGGGCCCTCGTGTCCTTCCTGGACTGCTACTTATTTTTCTATTTTTCTAAATAATCCAAAACGGAGAAATATTGCCTTAAAAATGTTTTGGAGTCGGTTTACTTACCGTACCACATACCTATTCCTTTTCGGAGTCTGAAACGTTCTGGAAAGTGTCTCTTATGTATTCCTCCGGGGTTACGGTTTCAATAATATTGGTTTCAACATTTATGGGATTACCTGAGATATAATGTTTAATTCTTTGACCGTTTACCACCTTCGGATTTGTACCTTCGGATTTGTACCTTCGAAGTTGTTGATTTTTATGGCACCGGAATGATAGACCTCCTCGATGACGTAGGGGCCTTCCCATTTAGAGAGAAGTTTTCCTGCAAAAAATCTTAAATGAGAGTTGTATAGCAATACATAATCACCTACGTTAAACTCACACTTTTGTATCCTTTTGTCATGCCATCTTTTAACATTTTCTTTAAACAACTTGGCATTTTCATAAGCTTGGGTTCTCCATTCATCAAGTGAGCTAATATCAAATAACCTCTTCTCACCGGCAAGTTTGAAATCATAGTTGAGCTCTTTAATAGCCCAATAAGCCTTATGTTCTAGTTCAAGAGGTAAGTGACATGCTTTTCCATAAACCATTTTATACGGAGACATACCCATAGGATTTTTATATGCGGTTCTATAGGCCCATAATGCATCATGAAGTTTCTTAGACCAATTCTTTCTAGATCTATTAACAGTCTTTTGCAAAATTAATTTGAGTTCTCTGTTACTCAATTCTACTTGACCACTAGACTGTGGGTGATATGGAGATGAAATTCTATGATTAACATCATACTTAGCAAGCATTTTACGTTAAGCACGATGAATAAAATGTGAACCACCATTAGTCATTAAATATCTAGGGACTCCAAACCTCGGAAAAATAACTTCTTTAAGCATTTTAATATAAGTGTTATGATCAGCACTACTAGTTGGAATAGCTTCTACCCACTTAGTAACGTAATCGACAACAACTAAAATATGTGTATATCCATTAGAGGCAGGAAAAGGTCCCATATAATCAAAGCCCCAAACATCAAATGGTTCGATAACAAGTGAATAATTCATAGGCATTTCTTGACGTCTACTAATATTACCAATTCTTTGACATTCATCACATGACAAGACAAACTTACGGGCATCCTTGAAGAGAGTAGGCCAATAAAAACCGGATTGCAATACCTTATGTGCAGTTCTATCTCCAGCATGGTGTCCTCCATAGGCTTCGGAGTGACACTTGCATAGGATCTGTTCCTATTCATGCTCAGGTACACAACGTCTAATAACACCATCTACTCCTTCTTTATAAAGATGTGGGTCATCCCAAAAGTAATGTCTCAAATCATAGAAGAACTTTTTCTTTTGTTGGTATGTGAAACTAGGTGGTATGAATTTAGCAACAATGTAATTAGCATAATCAGCATACCAAGTAGTACTATGAGAAGTACTTATAACATTTAATTGCTCATCAGGAAAGCTATCATCAATAGGTATTGGGTCATCAAGAACATTTTCTAACCTAGACAAGTTGTCTACAACGGGGTTCTCAGCTCCCTTCCTATCAACAATATGCAAATCAAATTCTTGTAGCAAGAGAACCCATCTAATAAGTCTAGGTTTAGCATCCTTCTTTTCCATAAGATATTCAATAGCAGCATGATCAGTGTGAATAGTTACTTTGGAATCAACAATATAAGGTCTGAACTTATCACAAGCAAATACAACTGCTAAAAGTTCTTTTTCAGTAGTAGCATAATTTCTTTGAGCATTGTCTAGAGTCTTACTAGCATAATGGATAACATTTAATTTATTATCAACTCTTTGCCCTAGAACATCACCTACAGCATAATCACTAGCATCACACATAATTTCAAAGGGTAAATTCCAATCAGGTGGCTGAACAACAGGTGCAGAGACTAATGCTTTCTTAAGTATTTCAAATGCTTCTACACAATCATCATCAAAGACAAATGGTATATCTTTTTGTAATAAATTAGTCAGAGGCCGAGAGATTTTTGAGAAGTCCTTAATGAACCTCCTATAAAACCCGGCATGACCAAGGAAACTTCTTATACCTTTGATGTCCTTGGGACATGGCATCTTTTCAATAGCATCAACCTTGGCTTTATCAACTTCAATACCTCTTTCAGAAACTTTATGCCCCAAGACAATACCTTCATTAACCATAAAGTGGCACTTTTCCAATTCAAGACAAGATTAGTTTCTTCACATCTCTGCAAAACTCGATCAAGATTGCTCAAGCAATCATCAAAAGAGGAACCATAGACAGAAAAGTCGTCCATGAAAACCTTGCAAATCTTTTCACAAAAGTCAGAGAATATAACCATCATGCATCTTTGAAAGGTAGCAGGTGCATTACATAAACCAAAAGGCATACATCTATAAGCAAAAGTACCAAAAGGGCATGTAAAAGTAGTCTTTGATTGATCTTTAGCCGACACAGGTATTTGAGAGAAACCAGAATAACCATCTAGAAAGCAGTAATGTGTATGTTTGCATAATCTTTCTAGCATTTGATCAATAAAAGGTAAGGGGTAATGATCTTTCTTAGTAGCCTTATTTAATTTGCGGAAATCAATTACCATCCTATAACCTGTGATAATTCTTTGTGGAATCATTCATCTTTATCATTAGGAACAACAATAATACCTCCCTTCTTAGGAACACAATGGATAGGGATTACCCACTGACTATCAGCAACGGGATAAATTATACCTGCCTCCAAAAGCTTGAGTATTTCTTTTCTTACCACTTCTTTCATTTTAGGATTCAGACGTCGTTGAGGATCACGAACTGGTTTGGCATCTGCTTCCAAATTTATTTTATGTTGACATAGAGTGGGACTAATGCCCTTAAGATCATCAAGAGTATATCCAATAGCGGCACGATGCTTCTTCAGGGTTTTCAATAATCTTTCTTCTTCATGCTCTGAAAGGTTAGCACTAACAATAACAGGATATATCTTCTTTTCATCAAGATAAGCATATTTAAGATTATCAGGCAACGGTTTAAGCTCAAACACGGGATCACCCTTGGGTGGAGGAGGATCCCCTAAAATTTCAACAGGCAAATTGTGTTGCAGAATAGGTTCTTGTTTAAAGAATACTTCATATATTTCCCTTCTTTCATTCATGAACATATCATTTTCATGGTCTATCAAATAATGTTCTAAAGGATCGCTAGGGGGTACGGCAATAGAAGCACGACCAATAATTTCATCCTTACTAGGCAATTCTTCCTCACGATGCTGTTTACTATATTTAGAGAAATTAAACTCATGAACCATATGATCCAAGCCAATAGTAACAACATTCTTTTCGCATTCTATCTTAGCATTAACAGTGTTCAAGAAGGGTCTACCAAATATAATGGGACAAAAGTTATCTTGTGGAGAAGTGAGAACAAGAAAATCAGCAGGATATTTAGTTTTCCCACACAAGACTTCAACATCTCTAACAATCCCAATCGGTGAAATAGTATCTCTATTGGCAAGTTTAATTGTGACATCAATACCTTCTAACTTAGCAGGTGCAATTTCATTCTTAATTTCTTCGTATAGAGTATGCGGTATAACACTAGCACTCGCACCCATATCACATAAGCCATGATAACAATGATCTCCTATTTTAACAGAAATAACAGGCGCGCCTACCACAGGTCTATGTTTATCCTTAGCACAAGGTTTCGCAATTCTAGTAGTTTCACCTCTGAACTAAATAACATGCCCATCAATATTATCAGACAAGATCTTTAACAATAGCAATATTAGGTTCTACTTTAACTTGCTCAAGAGGTGTATAAGTTCTAATATTGCTTTTACGAACAACAGTTGAAGTTTTAGCATGATCCTTTATTCTAACAGGGAAAGGTGGTTTCTCAACATAAGAAGTAGGAACAATAGAATCATTATAAGTGACAGTCTTTTCTTTAACTTTAATAGGTGCAGCTACTTTTACTTATATGGGAGGATTATATTTAAACCACTTCTCCTTGGGGAGATCAACAAAGTAGCAAAAGATTCACAGAAAGAAGCTACTATCTCAGAGTACGGTCCATATTTACTGCTAAACTTACGGAAAACATCGGTATCCAAAAAAGATTTTACACAATCAAACTTAGGTGTCATACATGACTCCTTACCTTCGTCGAGGTCCCAATCTTCAGAGTTGCGTTTAATTCTATCCAATAAGTCCCATTTGAATTCAATAGTCTTCATCATAAAAGAGCCAGCACAAGAAGTATCGAGCATGGTGCGATTGTTTTCAGAAAGCCGAGCATACAAATTTTTAATAATTGTTTCCCTTGCAAACCCATGATTGGGGCATGAATATAACATTGATTTAAGCCTCCCCCAAGCTTGAGCGATGCTTTCTCCTTCGCGAGGCCAAAACTTATATATGTAATTGCGATCATGATGAACAAGATGCATAGGGTAATACTTTTGATGAAATTCCAATTTCAATCTTTTATAGTTCCATGATCTCGTATCACATAGCCTATACCATATCAATGCGTCTCCCTTCAAAGATAAAGGGAAGACCTTCTTCTTAGCAACATCATCGGGTATACCTACAAGCTTAAATAATCCACAAACTTCATCCACATATATTAACTGCTCATCAGTATGCTTTGTTCCATCTACTGTAAAAGGGTTAGCTAGCAGTTTTTCCATCATACCCGAAGGAAGTTCAAAGGGAGTTTCATTTTCAATAGGTTCAGTAGGTTGAGGAGCAACTCTTTGCTCTACTGGACGGGGTGAAGATACCCCGAACAAGCCGCTCAGAGAATTACTTTCCATAGTAACAAGTGACAGTAAATTTCAGCACACTATATAAAATTTTCCTTACAGTATTCCACCTACCAGAAGCCCTACACTGCCCGGCAACGGCGCCAGAAAAGAGTCTTGATGACCCACAAGTATAGGGGATCTATCGTGGTCCTTTCAATAAGTAAGAGTGTCGACCCCAACGAGGAGCAGAAGGAAATGATAAGCGGTTTTCAGCAAGGTATTCTCTGCAAGTACTGAAATAAGTGGTAACAGATAGTTTGGTGACAAGAAAAGATAAATTGTAACGAGCAACAAGTAACAAAAGTAAATAAAGTTCAGCAAGGTGGCCCAATCCTTTTTGTAGCAAAGGACAAGCCGTAACAAACTCTTATAATAGGAAAAGCGCTCCCGAGGACACATGGGAATATCGTCAAGCTAGTTTTCATCACGTTCATATGATTCGTGTTCGGTACTTTGATAATTTGATATGTGGGTGGACCGGTGCTTGGGTGTTGTTCTTACTTGAACAAGCATCCCACTTATGATTAACCTCTATTGCAAACATCTGCAACTACAACAAAAGTATTAAGGTAAACCTAACCATAGCATGAAACAAGTGGATCCAAATCAGCCCCTTACGAAGCAACACATAAACTAGGGTTTAAGCTTCTGTCACTCTAGCAACCCATCATCTACTTATTACTTCCCAATGCCTTCCTCTAGGCCCAAATAATTGTGAAGTGTTATGTAGTCGACGTTCACATAACACCACTAGAGGCTAGACAACATACATCTTATCAAAATATCAAACGAATACCAAATTCACATGACTACTAATAGCAAGACTTCTCCCTTGTCCTCAGGAACAAACGTAACTACTCACAAAGCATATTCATGTTCATAATCAGAGGGGTAATAATATGCATAAAGGATCTGAACATATGATCTTCCACCAAATAAAACAACTAGAATCAACTACAAGGAGTAATCAACACTACTAGCAACCTACTAGCACCAATCCTGGACTTTGAGACAAGAATTGGATACAAGAGATGAACTAGGGTTTGGAGATGAGATGGTGCTGGTGAAGATGTTGATGGAGATTGCCCTCTCCCGATGAGAGGAGCGTTGGTGATGATGATGGCGATGATTTCCCCCTCCCGGAGGGAAGTGTCCCCGGCAGAACAACGCTGCCGGAGCCCTAGATTGGTTCCGCCTCGTGGCGGCGGAGTTTCGTCCCGAAAGGTTGCTTCTTATTCTTTTCTCATCGAAAGACTTCATATAGGAGAAGATGGGCATCGGAGAGCCACCAGGGGGCCCATGATGTAGGGGGGCGCGCCCCCCACCCTCGTGAGCAGGGTGTGGGGCCCCTGGCCTTCATCTTTGGTGAGGATTTTTCTTTATTTATTTTAAGATGTTCCGTGGAGTTTCAGGACTTTTGGAGTTGCGTAGAATAGGTCTCTAATATTTTCTCCTTTTCCAACCCAGAATTCCAGCTGCCGGCATTCTCCCTCCTTGTGTAAACCTTGTAAAATAAGAGAGAATAGCCATAAGTATTGTGACATAACGTGAAATAACAACCCATAATGCAATAAATATCGATATAAAAGCATGATGCAAAATGGACGTATCAGCATCGCAGCCCCAAACTTTAAGAAACGACAACTTTGGTTTCTTGCCAAACCACAGTTCATAAGGCGTCGTCTCAACGGATTTCCATGGTGCCCTATTTAACGTGAATGCGGCCGTCTCTAAAGGATAACCCCAAAACGATAGCGGTAAATCAGTAAGAGACATCATAGATCGCACCATATCTAGTAAAGTACGATTACGACGTTCGGACACACCATTTCGCTGTGGTGTTCCAGGTGGTGTGAGTTGCGAAATTATTCCGCATTGTTTCAAATGAAGACCAAACTCATAACTCAAATATTCTCCTCCACGATCAGATCGTAGAAACTTTATTTTCTTGTTACGATGATTTTCAACTTCACTCTGAAATTCTTTGAACTTTTCAAACGTTTCAGACTTATGTTTCATTAAGTAGATATACCCATATCTGCTTAAATCATCTGTGAAGGTGAGAAAATAACGATATCCACCATGAGCCTCAACATTCATCAGACCACATACATCTGTATGTATGATTTCTAACAAATCTGTTGCTCTCTCCATAGTTCCGGAGAACGGCGTCACCAGGGGGTAGGCACGCCAGGTAACTTGTGGGCCCCTCGTTTCTTCGGTTGACCTAATTCCAGCTCTATAAATTCTCCAAAATTCAGAAACCAACAAAGAGCCACCCAACATACTTTTCCCGCTGCTGCAAGCCTCTGTTCTTGCGAGATCCCATCTGGAGGTCTTTTCCGGTACTCTGCCAGAGGGGGAATCGACCACGAAGGGCTTCTACATCAACCTACTGCCCTTCTGATGATTTATTGGTAGTTTACCATAGTCCTACGGGTCCATAGCTAGTGGCTAGATGGCTTCTTCCCTCTTTTTGATCTTCAACACAATGTTCTCCTTGATGTTCTTAGAGAACTATTTGATGTAATCTTCTTTTGCGGTGTGTTTGTTGGGATCCGAGGAATTATGGTTTATGATCAGATTATCCATGAATATTATTTGAGTCTTCTCTGAACTCTTTTATGCATGATTATTATAGCTTTGTATTTCTCTCTGATCTACCCGTTTAATTTGGCCAACTAGATTGATTTATCTTGCAATGGGAGAGGTGCTTTATGATGGGTTCAATCTTGCAGTGCTCTATATCCCAGTGACAAAGTAGGGGACAAGACACATATTTGTATTGTTTTCATTAAGGATAAAACGATGGGGTTTATTCATATTGATTGAGTTTATTTTATGTACATCATCTCATCTTGCTTAAGGCGTTACTCCTTGACGAAGCGCTTGGGCGGCAGCGAGCAGTGCTCCTCCTTCACGACGTGCCGGTGCGGCGGCGAGAGCCGCTCTTCCTTGATGCGCTGGGCCGGAGGCGAGGGCCGCTCTTCCTTCACGCAGCGTCCGATTTGGACACCTTGGCTGCGCGGTGGCGGAGACCGTGGAGAGGATGCCGGCTCCGGATTCACGGGGAGGAGCGCCCCCAGTGGCGGAGCCGGGACATTGGTGTGAACGACAGAGCGACGGAGCATCAACGCCATCTGCTCCCCGAACTTCATGTCGGTGCCGACTTAGACCTGGCCCGGCACTGCCGGCGCGGACTGCTGCGACAACGGCTGCTGGTCCTCCTCGTCACCGGAGGAGATTATGATCTCCGCCCGCGTCGAGTCGCCGCCAGCCGATAGGGATGACGGCCCTGGAATTCGAGGGCGGGGTCGCCACAATCCGCCAGACCCTGTCCCGGAACTGCCTGCCGGTGCTGACGCCAAGGACTTGCCCATGGCCGAAGATGTGGAGGGGGAGGAGGAGGAGGAGGACGATGCAATGTGGACGGCCCGGAGCGTGACTTAATAGCCGCGGCCAGGCCATGCAAAGGGCTAGTCATCTGCTTCAATGCGGTGTAGCGGTCAGAGTTGGTTCCCCGGGAACCTGCGTCCGCATTGAAACGGCGGCTGCCGAGAGGTCGCGTCGGTCAGGGCCGCCCTCCATCCCTCCGGTCACATTGCGGCATCAATGCTGGCCTCCGCGTGCTCTGGGCCGGCATGAATGCAGCGCGGTTAGCGGCGTGTGCATCAGAAGGAAAGCGTGCGAGGGGCGGATGACAGGTATTGGTGGGTCAGGGCGGTCAGAAGCGGGCGTGGGATCGGTCCGGACTCGCGCAAACCTCCCCTGTGTTTGTATCTGATTTATGGAAGAAAACATGTCCAGCCCACGCCTCGGACCGATACATGACCGTGTTGGATGACTTCCGCGATCCGGACAGAGTGGTCCGGACAGATACGGGCGGTTTGCGGGTCCGCTTTGGAGATGCCCTAACCCCCTGTTTCACAACAAAATTTGCTAGTAATGGCAGTTATGCTAAGTTGCTAACAACCTAATACACAGATGGCAGATCTCAGTCAACTTGCTTGGTGAGCTCATATCAGCGTCGATGCCGTCAACAGTGGCCACCTGTGCTGCATTGGTAAAGATATTTTCGCTTGCATAGCTTGAAAAGGCTATTGATGGTTTTATTTCAAGAAGAGTTTTTTTGTGTGAAGGTGGTTTTGGACGTGTTTATCACGGGAGCATGGATGATGGTCTCGTTGTTGAAACCCTCACAAGAGAGGACATGAGTGGTGACCGTGAGTTCATTGCGGAGGTGGAAATGCTCAGTCGATTGCACCATCGTAAGAGCATCTATAACCACAACGCTCATAAACCAGCCTTCAAACCTCCGCGAATGCGCCCGAACGCGTCCGCGAAGAGTGATCAGTCAGGTTTTAAATTTTGGTATTTGCAACAACAATCCTATTTCTAAAACACCATATCCATGCAAACACATGTACATCGATTATTTTGACCAAACATAGTTCAATGCACACAAATACAAATTGTCGGTACTTAATAGTACATAATTTAAATATAGCTTGAACATAAATATTGTTCATAGTGCATGATTGATAAACTAAAAACAAAGTTTACTGATATTTAGTATGGACCCACATATGCTTCACAAGATCATCCAGAAGTTGCATATGCACCTGTTGATCTCGCAGTTGTCGATGTATCTCTAGAAAGTTGGCAATGCTCTCTGTCTCTTTTTCTGGGAGGCGGACTTGAACACATGGCTTCTTGTAATCATGTGTGCGCTGCCCCTTCACCCTCATCCTCGACAATCATTTTGTGCAAGATTACACAACATGTCATGAGTTGTAAAAGTGTCTCTTGTTCTCACGTCATCGCAGCTCCACGAACAATACCCAAACGAGCTTGGAGCACTCCAAATGCCCTCTCCACATCCTTCCTAGATGCCTCTTGCATGTTGTAAAGCGGGTTTGTTTATTGCCTTGGGAATCAGATATGGTCTTCACAAACGCCGCTCACTGAGAATTGATACCATCGGCAAGATAGTATCCCATAGTGTAGTTGTGTCTGTTGATGGTATAGTTGCGCAGTGGAGATTCCCCATAACAGAGTCGCTTGATCAAAGGAGATCGTTCGAGCACACTGATGTCATTGCATGATTCTGGTGTGCGTGGCATGAAGTCTACCTAGAGTAGAACATGTTATGTACCTGAATCCACCCAGCATAACCGTTAAGAGTAGCTCAAGTATCCAGACAATATTATGTCAATGCATAGGTTGTGTTAGAAACATGCCAACGAGAATCTAGACTCTGAGAATGCCTTAATCCTCTTAAGTTCCACTTGTTACTCGTGCTATTGTTTTTACTACTTTTTATGTTATTTACTTTCAGTTTGCTCTTCACTGAAAATAATCATATATTTCCGCCCTCACTTTATTTGGAGTCTACAATTACTTGCAGGCACAAATCCATAATTCATTACAACTGGCAGCGCCTATTTAGTGCTCGTTGTGGGATTGATACTCTTACTTCGAAAAGGCTACAACTAAAACTGGTGCACTTGTAGGCCATCGTGAAGAAGTCGTCTTTTGTGGAGTGTGCGCTTGATCCATATATAGACCGTAGTTATCTTGAAGTGGGAGTCGGAGTTAAGGACGACGACATCCGCCGAGAGACAAAACTTAGAGGTGACAACATTGGAGATCTGAACAGAATTACCGTCCCAAAGCATTAAGGATCCCGCCACGGGCCGGTAGCCAACCTTTGGGCAAAATGTTTTAGCATGTGGCCGCCAAGATAAGATGCGGTGAAGCGGTCAATGTCTTCAATCTTAGTCTCATGGAGGCAAACAATTTGGCATGTAGTTGCAACAATTGTTTCGTGTACAACAGCTCATCGATCTGGGCAGTTTAGGCCCCTCACATTCCAACACAGAAAGTTAATTGTCTGCTCATTGAACATTCATACACCCTTGATCATGGTGGTTGAATGCCAACAAAGAAAACAAACAGTACAAGGTGCAACCACAACTACTAAACCATCCTTTCAAACCCAAACTAGCTAGGTGCACTAGGATTTCTAGATGGCTCAATGATTGAATTGTTTTGCTTGAAAACAGGAAAACGGAAGAAGACTAGAGTGGGTGGTAAGAATGCTCAATTAGAAAACCAGTGATGTGTTTCACACTGTTCAGGGATGGAGTTTTCATGTGCTCGGGATACAATGAAGGTCTATTTGAAGATGATCCAGGACGATACTTTTGGTCCTTGTTGCTTACTTCTGTGTCTATGATTGCTCGTATCTGTGTTGGTAATTCCCCGAAGAGGAGAGGATGATGCAGCACAAAAATGATAAGTATTTTCCTCAGTTATGAAACCAAGGTTATCAATCCAGTAGGAGAACCAAGCAACACTATGTAAACAGCACCTGCACACAAACAAAAAATACTAGCAACCGAACGCGTAAGAGGGGTTGTCAATCCCTCCTCGGTATTGATAGATTAAACTGCATGAGATTGGATAAATTGATCTAGCAAAAACACAAAATAAAAAAAAATAAAAAAGTGCAGCAAGGTATTTTTGGTTTTAATATGATAGGAATAGACCCGGGGGTCGTAGATTGCACTAGAGGTTTCTCTCGAGAAAATAACATACGGTGGGTAAACAAATTACTGTTGGGCAATTGACAGAAGAGCAAATAATTATGACAATATCCAAGGAAATGATCATGTATATAGGCATCACGTCCAAGATTAGTAGACCGACTCCTTCCTACATCTACTACTATTACTCCACACATCGACCGCTATCTAGCATGCATCTAGTGCATTAAGTTTATGGGAAAACGAAGTAATGCAATAAGAACAATGACACGATGTAGACAAGGTCTATGCATGTAGGAATATACCCCATCTTTTTATCCTTAATGACAATGATAAATGCGTATCATGTCTCCTTCTGTCACTAAGATTGAGCACCGCAAGATCGAATCAATCACAAAGCACATCTTCCCATGGCAAGAAAAATCAATCTAGTTGACCAAACCAAACCAAAGTTTTGGAAAAGAAATATGAGGCTATAACAATCATGCA
Organism: Triticum aestivum; assembly: GCF_018294505.1. Taxonomy (NCBI): domain Eukaryota; kingdom Viridiplantae; phylum Streptophyta; class Magnoliopsida; order Poales; family Poaceae; genus Triticum; species Triticum aestivum. Next base: position 606,376,152 of record NC_057809.1, read on the forward strand.
TATAAGAGTTCAACAAACACTCAGATAATATTCATGAATAGATCTGATCATAAACTCACAATTCATCGGATCCCAACAAACACACCGCAAGTCATTACATCAAACAGATCTCCAACAACATCGAGGAGAACATTGTATTAAAGATCAAAAAAAGAGAAGAAGACAGCTAGCTACTGCCTATGGACCCGTAGGTCTGTGGTAAACAACTCACGCATCATCGGAGGGGCAAGGGTGATGATGAAGAACCCCTCCGTGATCGTTGACCCTTTGGCAGAGTGCCGAAAAAGGCCTCTAGATTGGATCTCATGGTTCTGGAACTTGCCGCAGCTGGAATTGTGTTTTGTCGACTCCCCTAGGTTTTTTGGTATTTTAGAGTATTTATAGAGGCAGAGGTCGGTGGAGGGGGTGTTTGTGGGCTCCACTACATAGCAGGGCGCGCCTGGGGGCCCTCGCGCGCCCTGGTGCCTAGTGGGCCCCACAGGCCTCCTCTAGTGCACTTCTTGGGCCTCTTGGGTGTCTTCTGTCCAGAAAAAAATCTCTAAAAAGTTTTGTGGCATTTGGACTTCGTTTGGTATTGATATTCTACAAAGTAAAAAGCAAGCAAAAATAACAACTGGCACTAGGCACTGTTTCAATAGGTTAGTCCCAAAAAATGATATAAAGTTGCTTGTAAATGAGTATAAAACTTCCAAGAATGATACTTTAATTGCATGGAACAATAAAAAATTATAGATATGTTGGAGACATATAGTCTATTCTTGATACTGAAACCTATAATAGTGTGATGTGCTAGTCTCCTGTAAAAGAAATGTTTCAAATGTTGCTTCCATCGTCCTGGACGCCTACTGATGATACGTTGAAGCCTAGTGGTTCTTCAACTTGATATAGTTTAGGCGGTCTAGGTTATTTATTGTGGTGTTGCTTTCCTTTTTTGTTTAGTAGATGTAAAGGATATTATGATAAAGTGACAATTAGAGCATCTATAGTCGGGCACCTAAAACCTCCCTAAAATGATCGGGTAGACGACCCGGTCACTAACCGGTCAAAAAAACCTGACCCATATGGGTGCCTCAAAGGCCTAGGCTGACCGACACCCCTCATATCCAGCCCAAATCTGGGGCGGATATGGAGAGTCCCGGGTGCGACCAGGCATGTCCGCCACGTCGGACCCCTAACACCCCGTCCCCATCACAAATTGCAACAAATCCACCAAACCCGCCGCCCTTCTCCCGCATCCCTCCACCAATTCCCATGTCCGAGCCCTCGCCGTCGGCCACGCTTGCTCCCCATCCACCGCCGCCCCCATCCACCACCCTAGATGTCGTCCAGCACGGCCCCACCCTGCGACAGATGCTGCATCGGCGTCGGTCCTCATTGTCCCGTCCTCGGGTACACCGTGCAAGCCGGAGAATATTGTCTGGAGGGACCAGCGACGGAGGCAGCGGGAGATGGGAGCGGCATCACAGGGAGCGAATGCGGACCTCGCGGAGCAGTTGTCCCTCCCATTGCGTCGGGTACTCCGCACCCTGTCCATCCAGCCGCCAACAAGGATCACACCGTCGGACCAGGTTGGGAGGAGGATTTGACGGCCAGTTGGGTCATTCCAGAGAGCTTTCCGCCAAAGCAGATACCGCCAGTGGACGTCTGGCAGTCGCCGCATCTCGTTCAGGCATGGACAAGCACGGGCATCGACAGCGCCCGGGCTGCCCGTGACCCGTTTGAAGGAATGACACAACAAGACTCGGTATGTTCTTTTTGCTCCTCTTCGATCAACTCTTCATATGCCATGATCATTGTTTTGCACAGACTGTTAGTTCATTTGGGACATGATCCTTGCAAACCATGATAATTTTTAGGAGTTTATCATGTCGGACATGATCAATGATAGTCATGATCGGGCTCCAAATGGACTATGAGTTGGAGCATCCAACTTGCCCTTGATTTGAAGTTGGGGCAACATCAAATCCACATCCAAGCAAGAAGAAAAAGAAACTAAAGACGGCAAAGGCAAGAGGTCCGGCATTCTCATTTTTCAAAGATATCTTGTTGGTTAAATCTTGGTTGGCCACAACAATGGATCCTATATGTGGTACAAAGCAAAAGGGGAATAAGTATTGGGAGAAGATTTGGAAGGAGTATCATGAAAAAAACAATATGTGGAGTCGCATCCTATCGTCACCAACTGCAATGTGGCATCTCTCCAACATCTATGGGGGATCATTCAAGGGGAAGTGAACAAGTACGTCGGATACTATTCACAAGTGCTTGGTCGCCCTCAAAGTGGGATGGGAGTGGCGACTCACATAAGCTAAATTACTTCACCTTGTCATTATTTGCATATGCTTGTTTTATGTTGCATTCTCATTGTCATACATATTTATTTTTTGCTAGACGGTGGTGGCCACTGTATATCAAGAAAAAGAGAAGAAGCCATTTGGTTTTAGCCATTGTTGGGTGATATTGAATGGCAAGGAAATGTGGACACAACTTGTGGTTGATCTCAAGGCCGGCAAGAAGAGGAATGGTGGTTCAAGCTCCCACCAATCAATCAGGTTAGATGGAGAAGAGGAAAATATTGTAGGGTAGAATGGAAGAGACACCATGCCAAAGGATAACCAGGAAGTAATGGGAAACAAGTGGGAGAAGGCGAGGGCCTCCCGTGATGTCGCAACTACAAAATGTCCTCCACATGGATGTGCATTTTTTTCTTTTAGAGAGAACAAGAAAGATGAGAGGTACAAGCTCATGTTGGATGCACAAAACGAGAAGATGGATTGGGATCGGGAGAGGGCGAATAAGAAGCTGCAAATTGAGAGGGAGAAGATCGAATTGAAGAATAAAGAAGCGGCAATCAAATGAGAGCTCGAGAAGGCTAAAACATTTGAAGAAGAGGTTGCAAATCACACGAGACGCGGAAGATGCCAAGATAATGTTGACAGACAAAAGCCTCTTGGATGAGCATGCGAAAAAATGATTTATAGGGATGAATGAGATCAATGAACGTAGAGAGTACGAGGCGACGAGGGTAGCTATGGCAGTAGCGAAAGAGGAGGCAAAGATGTAGGCGGAGCAAGAGGCAAGGATGGCCGACGAGCAGGCGGCATGGATGGCGTCCGACAAGTGATCCCTCACGCTCAGACCTTAATTTCATTCTAACATGTCCGGATCGTTGAACTATATTTGTTTTGCTTTGTCGTATTTGTTTTGAACTACTGTATTGTGATAAATTTGTATCATATGATCGATCTACATGGATTGCATAGAATTGATGATCCACATTTAAGATCTAAGATGTGTGGATGTACGGCATACCAAATGAGGGACTACCCGGCGCTGTCCGCCAACGTGGCCGAATACATCCATCGGGTATAGGAGGCTGGATTTGACAAATCTGGCTGTAGATGTTCCTAACAAATATGTAATTTGTACCCGAAAAAAAATGTAATTTGGATCGGACTCCACGCGGGAAAAACATTCGTGCGATTATTTGTGCTAGTACTACATCGGACCAAGCAAGGCATACAAGTACCAAGTTGGAGTGGTACTGTACGATTTATTTGATGCATAGTAGTAGATGCGATTGGGGTAGCAGTATACTCGTGGTCTTCCCCTCGTCAACATATTTTACCTTTGACCGGCTGCGTGTACTATAGTGTCAAGAGAGGCCACAGCTCGAACAAGCCAAGCACGCGCGACCTTGGATTGGAGCAACGACCCAGCCGCTGCCTTGTAATAAGCCCGCCACACCATGACCCCACAGGCAGAGAAGAGTGCGCAGATTGCAACGGAAACAATGGAAGCAGGTAGAGCGGGTGCTACAGTGCGTCGGGAGCGTGCGCCCCGATGACCCCTACAAAAACCCCCTCCTCCTCTCCTCGGCTTCTCCCCCACCTTTCCCCTCACTCGCTCCCTCCAAAGAAATCCAAATCCCTAGCGAAGCAAAAGATGGTGGCGTTCGCTATGGTTCCAGCCCTCCGCGCTGGACGCAGGCTAGTGCATTTACTGTCGAATAAGGCTTTGTCTAACCGGCTGTGCGCGTAACTTGTATCTCTGCCGCTTGCTGCTTCATATGGATCCACACCCTTTGCATGTGCATGGCCCTTCTTCCTGTCCTTTTTTCTGCTCACTGCCACATGCATGCCTACATGAACACATGCATGCATACAACATCTTTCCTCTCTCCTCAAAACTCATTACTTTTAGTTTTCTTTTGACAGTTTAGATGGTTCATATCTTAAAAATAAGATTTTTGTTTTTGAATTTTTTATATATATTTGATCTTCCGGCGTTAAGATCTTTAGAACAAGATCAGTCTTGCATAAATTTTAAACACATTTTTGTTAACCGAAACTGAAATACAATTTTATAGTAGCTTATCAGTGTTTTTAGTGAGGAACTTTGCTGGAAACAATGAAGAACTTATAATTTTTATTGTAAAGTTCTAAATAAGTAGAATAGGAGTTGAAGAACTTTCTAAATATTGGGTCTGCACTTTGTAAGAAATACTAAAGAACTTTCCGAAAAATGTATTTGGACCTGAAGAATTTTATGAACAGCTTGTTTGAACTTTTATGAGAAGTTTATGGAACTTTGTTAGAAATATATTGATATTGGACTTGTTTCGTAGAGCTGGTTATGATAAACTCAAATACATAAATGAATTTAAATTTTGCACAATTTATATAGAAGTTTCTCTACCAATATGGTGCAGTAGCTAATTAGTACATGAGGCTGAAAAGGCTAGTGAGATTCTTTGTACCCGACCATAGGGTCTATTGATTTGACCTGCATGCATGCTTGATGGATGTACTGATTTGACATGCATGCATGCTTGATGGATGGATAGGATATGGGTTGCGCGGGCAAGCAGTTAGACAAAATCCACACTCATTTACTGTCCTCTTTGTAGGTTTCAACAATGTCAGACATCCAGATAGGTATAGCAGTAGACATAGCTTGGCAACTACTCTCCGCGCTGGACATTTTCGCTTTGAGATTGTGTGCTCTCAAGATTTCAAGGACAATTTTCAGTTGTCTTTGATGCTCTTCCGTATCTTCACTGAAAATCAGAATATCATCAAAGAACACAAGGACAAACTTTCTCATGTATTTTTCAAAGATTTTGTTCATTAGTTCTTGGAAAGTAGCTGGAGCATTAGTAAGCCCGGAAGGCATACTAGATATTCATAGTGGCCCATGTGTATTCTAAATGCAGTCTTCATTATGTCTTCTTTGATCATTCTAATCTGGTGATAGGCAGATCTCACACACAAGCTCCTTGTAATTCATCGAATAGGTCCTCAATGATAGGTAGGGCACCGCGTCCGCACGTCCACACCAGCCTCCGATACACATCGTTTTGGTCGATGGCGGAAGGCTCGTGCCATGGACTCCAGGTCTCGACTCTATCCAGTTGGCCTTAGGTTGCCAAATTGGTGGATTAGTATCATAACATCCTCTTTGATGGTGTCCCAACACCTCTTGAAGAACAATTCGGTGAAGCCATCCGGACCGCGTGATTTGTCATTGGGCATTTGATTTATGGCATTGCGCTCTTCCTCCATGGTGAAGGAATCATAAATGGAAGCAATGTCGCAAATGTTGAAGTGGATCTCATCCCAATTGAAATATTTCGTTCTAGCTTTAGCTTTTTCCCCTAATGTCGTAAAAGAGCTCATGGGTAATATCTTCCTTTTTCTCATGCTCTTTGACCCAACCATTGTTGTGCTTCTACTGATGAATGTGGGTTTTACGCCTCCTAGCATTAATCCGGCTATGGAAGTACTTGGTGTTCACATCCCCCCTCCTTCAAGTTTGTGATGGGCATATTCCTTTTTCGCCCTCTTGAGCACCACCAAGCCAACCACCCTTTTTTATGTCTTGCCCGGAAGTCTTGCTTGGTGTGGCTAAGGTCCCATGATTCTTGGGCAACATCAAGCTTGAAAGATCGTGGATGTCGCCTAGAGGGGGGGGGGGGGGAATAGGCGCTTTAAAATAATTACGGTTTAGGCTTGAACAAATGCGGAATAAACCTAACGGTTAATTTGTCAAGCACAAAACCTAAAACAACTAGGCTCACCTATGTGCACCAACAACTTATGCTAAGAAAGATAAACTACTTAGGTGATAGCAAGATATAGGACAAGAAACAATATGGCTATCACAAAGTAAAGTGCATGAGTAAAGGGCTCGGGTAAGAGATAACCGAAGCACGCGGAGACGACGATGTATCCCGAAGTTCACACCCTTGCGGATGCTAATCTCCGTTTGGAGCGGTGTGGAGGCACAATACCCCCCAAGAAGCCACTAGGGCCACCGTAATCTCCTCACGCCCTCGCACAATGCAAGATGCCGTGATTCCACTAAGGGACCCTTGAGGGCGGTCACCGAACCCGTACAAATGGCAACCCTTGGGGGCGGTCACCGAACCCGTACACTTTGGCAACCCTTGGGGGCGGTCACCGGTACCCGTCAAATTACTCAGGGCGATCTCCACAACCTAATTGGAGACCCTGAAGCTTGCCCGGAGCTTTACACCACAATGATTGAGCTCCGAACACCACCAACCTTCTAGGGCGCCCAAGCACCCAAGAGGAACAAGCTCAAGGGTACCAAGCACCCAAGAGTAATAAGCTTCTCAACTTGTAACTTCCACGTATCACCGTGGAGAACTCAAACCGATGCACCAAATGCAATGGCAAGGGCACACGGAGTGCCCAAGTCCTTCTCTCTCAAATCCCACGGAAGCAACTAGTGCTAGGGAGGAAAATGAGAGGAAGAACAAGAAGGAGAACACCAAGAACTCCAAGATCTAGATCCAAGGGGTTCCCCTCACAAAGAGGAGAAAGTGATTGGTGGAAACGTGGATCTAGATCTCCTCTCTCTTTTCCCTCAAGAACTAGCAAGAATCATTGGAGGGATTGAGAGTTAGAAAGCTCGAAGAAGGTCAACAATGGAGGAAGAACACGAGCTCAAAGGATTAAGTCCAATGGGGAAGAAGACCCCCTTTTATAGGTGGGGAAAAAATCCAACCGTTACCCACCTACCAGCCCGCGGCCAGTGGTACTACCGCGCATGGCCAGCGGTACTACCGCAAGGCCGCGCGGTAGTACTGCTTGCAACCAAGCGGTACTACCACACGGTAGTGCGGTACTACCGTACCACCCTACGGTACTTCCGTGACCCCCAGCCAGGGAAACAGACGCAAGCTGGGGCGGTACTTCCGCACGCGCGGTACTACCGCGCCCTCAGCGCGGTACTACCGTGAGGCAAAAAGTCCCGGTAGGGGGAAAGGGAACTTCCGTGCATACTTCCGCAAAAGAACGGAAGTAGCAAAAACTCGACACAGTAGTACTGCCGAGGGGCGGTACTACTGCCTGGCCGCCTAGCGCGGTACTACCGCACGACAAAAGCGGTACTACCACGGCAGGTGCGGATGTAATTTTTTTACATCCGCTCCTACTACCGCAACCGGGCGGCACTAGTCTGGTGGGCAGCGGTAGTACGGCTCCAGGGGAGCGGTACTACCGTGAGCACCAGCGGTACTACCGCGCGCCTGCGCGGTACTACCGTGGATGCCCACGGTACTACCGTTGCTCCTGGAGCGGTACTACCGCAACCACACAAGCAGCCAGTCAACTGAGGCGGGAAAACAGAGGAAGCTCCAAGGAAGAAGGAGGGGATAAAAAGAGACGAGTACGAGATGAAACCACCCAAACCTTTCCAACGCGGACCCTGACAAAACCACACTCAAGAGAACAAGAACTGACATAACTTCTGCATATGAGCTCCGAATTGAGCAAACTCAAGCTTGTTGAAAACAAGACGACGAGTAGCATCAAAACAGCGAGTGGTTATAGTAAGAAGAGGCAGGGGAGGTATGCCAACAAATAGAGGAGTGAAACCTCCAACCGAGAAGAACCGGCAAAACCTCCAACAACGAAAACATCATAGAGTATGCAAGCGAACTCCGTTTTCGATGAACTCAAACTTGTCATCAAGATGACCAAAAGCTCTAAGACTCTCAAAGAGAACCAAACAAGAACCAAGAAAGATGATGCAGGGATGCAATGGTTTGAGCTCTCAGCGAACGATACGATCAAGCTACTCAACGAGAGCCCCCCTTGATAGTACGGCAATCGATCCTATAACCCAGTCTCCCAACTACCATCATGAGACCGGTAAAATAGAAAACCTATCAAGGGCAAACCTTTGCCTTGCACATGGTCCACTTGAGCTAGATGAAGACGATCTTGACTCCCTCAAGTTGGACCACCTTTCTTGAACTTGCACACCGCAACCTAACCCCACAAAGAACCCTCACGGAGACCATGGGTTAGTACACGAAGCATAATTGACAATGCTTACCATACCATGGGATCACTTGATCCCTCTCGGTACATCTTCTACGCTTTGTGAGTTGATCAACTTGATTCACTCTTGACTTAGTCTTGATCAACCTTGAATCTTTAGGTAATTCCTTGAATAGCACCTTGGTCGACACAAACTCTTCTTGAAACCAACACATGTACTCCAAGAAAAGCCTATGGACAAAAACCTTCAAATATAACTCAAGGCAACCATTAGTCCATAGAGATTGTCATCAATTACCAAAACCAAACATGGGGGCACCGCATGTTCTTTCAAAGCTCCAGGATGACCATAAGTGCGGCATGAAGGTGAAGCTTGGATTTGGAGAAGAGGCTTCTCCATTCTGGGAGCCAATTACCAGTCTTTTTGAGCTTATGTAATAACACTTAGTATGGTTCAGTTTGCTTGGTGGGTTCATTCCATTCGTTATGCACAATGTCGCGGAAGCCCAACATGGAAGGCCAGAAGTCTCGAAATTGAAGCATTGTGACTCCAGGAGCCACTATCATCAGTGAGTAGTAGCGGGCAATGGTAGGAGAGGGACGATGACAAGGCATGGAGCACACGCGTGTTGAAGTGGATGTCGCAAAATGAGTCAAGATTGCACAAGGTGGGTTTGATCCTCTCGTTGTTCCAAGTGAATCTACGGTTTAGAGATGGATCTCTTTTAGCTCGCAAGTTTGAAGGGCATTGCGGAATCGTTTGATGCGACTTCTATTAATGTCGCGCTTGTTTTCTCTCGGGCGCGGTAGATTTGGTTGAAATCACCTAGAGCAAGCCACTTGATCTCGCTGGGATTTTTTTAGTGATCAACTCCGAGAAGAAATCATCTTTCCTCAGAGAGGTGGAGGGCCCATATACGGTTATGATTTTGAAACTTGTAGTTGATTCGCGTAAGGTCATGGTCACGGAGAGGCACAATTTGAGAGCCACAATGTCAGAGATGTCCAAAACCCCTTCATCCCACAACATCAACATGACACCGCGGGTGCCTATGGCGGGATGCTACACGTGATTGCGTAGGTGAAAGCCACCCAGAAAGGTGGCCATGAACTGATCAATGGGGTCCATCTTTGTTTCTTGGAGGGACACGATTGTCCTGTGGTCCGGGCAATTTAAACACCTCACGTTCCAGCACAGGATATTAATTGGCTGTTCTAAAAACATGATTAGATCCTTGGGTACAATCGGCAAAAGGCAGCAGATTGAGCATACAATAACATATCCTTCCTAAGGAATACTGGACACATGGCACGATAAAGTATTGCCTTCCAGTATTTTTCTCTTTCTTTCCTCTCTCCCAAGGCGTCTTAGGAAAGCCCTCCTCTCCTCGATCTTCGCCGGTGAGCCCGTGGATTCGTCTCCCCTCTGCCTGTCGCTCCGGCAGCCGGTGGCGGGAAGGAAAATCCTGGTGTCTCGGGCTCCCGCTAGTAGATGGAGAGTCCTTGCAGGGGCGACGTTTGGACTGATGGCAACGCTCCTTCTTCGCGCCAATCTTTCAGGCTCCAATCCTCTTCAAGTTTGTCCGTTGGGATGGATTAGACAGAGCTCCGGCGTAGATTCCTGTTAGTTCCTTGGGGCGGTGAGGCTAGGGTTTCTTGTTGTGTGTTCGCAACGGGGATATTTGGTGACCAATTCAAGGATTTAATGGCGACGACTGCGGCTCCGCGGCGCTGGTCCTTCGGGGCACGTGCACGAAGACTTCCCGGCTGTCATCGATAAGGTCAGGTCGTCTGCAATATGGGAGCGGCGATAGCGGCGCCTCGGTGGCTCGTTCTGCCGACGATAATGGTCGTTCGGTTGTCCATAGACCTCAACGTAATTTTTATTATGTTTGAGGTGCTTTGTACTTTCGGCGAACCTTTACAATATATATCTGATCCTTATCATATTATATACTCAGCCCACCAGGGTTCAAGTCCTGGTAACACTGGACTTGATAGAAACAACATGTGGTTGGATGATTAGAGGGACTGTGGTATCCCCAGCCCAGGGTTCAAGTCCTGGTGCTCGCATTTATTTCTGGATTTATTTCAGGATTTCACGTTCCCGTCGATGACGAGGTGCCTACGGCATTTCGGAGGTGCTCATAGGGATAGGGTGTGCATGTATGCATTCATAGGGATAAGTGTATGAGCGCTTGTATCTGTATTGTGTTAAAAAAAACACTGGATTTTATAGTGGGATCATTTTTAATAAATGTTCCAACGCACGTTTGGCCGCCATCGTGTCGTGGTCTGGTTCCGTACTCGATACGGGCGGGGGTTCGACACGTACCGGGCCTGCCTTCCGTCAATCGATCAAAGTATCAAGTCATCACCTAAAAAGCAGCAGAGAGGTTAGCGTATCTGGGCGAAGGGAGAAAGAATAATATCGACCGACGGACATGGCGGCGGCGTTCCGGCGACTGCTGCTACGCGGGCTTCAGGCCAGCCGCGGCGCGGCAGCACCCGCTCCTGGCGGTTTATCTACCAGGACATACACCGGAGGCAGCCACGTTCTTCAGGTTCGATCGGATCCCCCATCCCGTCGCTTGATTCGTCTATCCCTTATTTTTCTTGACCGATCGCATCGTACCTGCATGCAGGGTCACCGGCCGCCGGTCCGATTGCCGCATCTCGGCGTCGCCGACCCGCCGTATCTTGGTCAGGCGGACGAGTTTGTGGAGGCGATGAAAAGGAGCCGGAGTATCGATTGGAAGCATTTCAAGGGAGTGGTGACGGGCGGTATGATCTTGATAGCGGCGCCCTGGATTGTCATCTGGCCCTTTAGGGCCGACGTATTCCGGACAAAAGACCCTTCGTACGAGTCCAAATAGAGATTTTTAGGGTACGATTTACATCAGACGATCTACAGTTGCTTAGCTGGCTATTTTAGGCATCTTACATTGGTATGTGATTTTCAATTTTCAAATTCTTAAGTCATCATCCTCCCACCATTCTTTATACAACACCACTATTGAAAATGAAATTTGCATCTTGTAATGACTATCTCTTTCTGTTAAAGATTGATTAGATTTTTGCCTGGTGCTTTCGAAATAGGCTTTCGCCCCGCTATATAAATACAACAACCACCCGATACAACTGATAGTCCCTTGCTGGGGTAGACAGCACAAGCACGCCCAAAAGAAATAACAGAGAAAGAAAAAGAAACTAATGACAATAGAGTCGGATCGACGAAAACGATAAAGACCCGCAACCGTTGCGCCCGCCGGAGAATTTCCACCACACTCCTAGCACTTCGGATCGCCGCATACCAAGTAACACCTTCAAGAAGGAATGCGACAACGCTGCTGCCCGGACAGGTCCTAGGGTTTCCCCCGGTACGCGGAGGGGCGTGTGGAGAAGGCATACCCGACGCCCTTCATGAAGGAACGGTGGCACCCGCGAGCGTCATCGCGTCGGAGCCGGCCAAGCCGACAACCCCGGCCGATCCGTCACACTCCATCAATCTTGCCGCCCACCAACATGCGCCACCACGGCCTTTGGAAATCCACCGCCGTCTCACCATGGAAAGCGAAGCGCGCCCGACGGATCCGAGTGGGGACAACCAGGAACGAGGAGCGGCAAAATCAGCAGCCACAAGGGAGGGGACAAACTCCACCGCCCTTAGCGGTCACCGGCCGGACGCTACAAGAAGAGCACACCAGGCCCACGGCCCGGCCGAGCTAGAAAGTGCTAGTGAAGCTCCCATCACCACGCTACAGTGTGCGCGCCACCGTCTCCGCAACCCCCCCCCCCCCCCATGAGCCGCACCTTCGTCCGCCGAAGCCGTTGCAGACGAATAAGCAGGCGAAGCGAGACCGACGGGACCGAGAGGGTACAACCGGGAACGAGGAGCGGCAGAATCGGCAACCACGCGGGAGGGGACAACCTCCACCGCCCATGGCGGTCACCGACCGGACGTAGCAAGAGGAGCACACCAGGCCCACGGCCCGGCCGAGCCAAAAAGGGCTCGTGAAGCTCCCGTCGCCGCACTACAGTGTGCGCGTCGTCGTCTCCGCAACCCCCCGCATGAGCCGCTCCTCCGTCCGCCGGATCCGCCGTCCAGGCCCGCCCAGACCCAGATGTGGCCCAAAAGGGCCCAGATCTGGGCCAGGAGGGCGCCGCCGCCTGTCGCCGCGCTAGCCCGCAGCCAAGTGGCTGCGCCACCGCCTCCCCACCATCCGGAGCATCGCCGCCGCCGGAACCACCGCTGCCCGAGGAACACCGCCACATGCCCGCGATGGGGAAGGAAGACCACCACTGCCGCCAAAGGTCCGAAGCCGGGCCTCAACTGCCACCACGGGGCACAGCCGCTGCGCGGCCAAGCACCCACCCGCCGCCGACGGGAGAGAGCGCCGCCACGCCGCCGGACCCTGTGCACGTCCGACGCCACCGCCCAGGGAGGGAGCCCCGCGCCCACCAAAGCCCAGACGAGGAGGAGGGATCCCCCGCCGCCAGCCACCGCGAGGGGCTTCGCCCTGGTGGTCCTGGTCAGCGGCGGAGGCGGGGGGAAGTAGGGGATCTGCCGCCGCCGCCTGAGCCGCCCGCGGGGGCAAGGGGTTTTTTTCAAGAGGTTTTTGCCTGGTGCTTGTTAGTACAAACCTTGCATGCAGCCATAGAAAAAAATGCACCACATGCAACATGTTTAATTAGCCAAGAGCATGGAAGATTTTTTACATAATTAGTCATGTTATTTATTATTAGTTGGTTTCATTTTCTTTATATCCGAAGAATGGGATAGTGGCCTTGTAAACAGAGGGAGTATGTTGCTTTGTATTCCTCCCATTCAGCTATGGCACGCGCTGGTGTGCTCCCAAGGCAAGAATTCCTATACAAAAAATTTGGTTCGTGTCCCTATTAAACTTGTCCTCGTATTTTTAGGCTGCCACTCAAATTTAAGAAATTTCTTGTATGCCACTGGCCCTTGCGTAGAAAATAGCTATACTCCTTCCGTTCGGTAAAGAGTGTACTTCCAGTTTTGTTGAAAAGTCAAACCTTTTTATCTACTCCCTCCGTCCGGTAAAAAGTTGGAAAGTCAAAATTAGAGTAGTGGGTTTCTCACATAGAAGATGAGGCTTCAGTTGACAACAAAGGCTTGCAACAGGCTAACGGGCACGAGCAATGCCCTATCACACCTGTGGCTCGTTGGACGTGAGGTAGATGCCGCTCGTGTTGATGAGGAGGCGCTGGAACGCTGACCGTTTGAGTCTTCTGCGGGATGAGATCGCTTGGTCTTGTGATAGGGGCTTGAGGAGGAAGAAAATGCGATTTCTGAAGAAAAAGAAAGTTGTTGCTTGAAGAACGAAGCCGAGTCGATATGATAGGCGGGTGAAGTGAGCAAGACCAAGACGTGCTAGACATGGAGCGCACTGCACATTCAGTTAGTTAGGTTATTTAGTATAATACTAGTACAAATGTCCGTGCGTTGCAACGGAAAAAAAATTCGCTTCACGACACGTCATGAGAAAGCTTTGATCCATTAATAACGGGACAACAGTTGCTTATGAAAAAATGTATCATTTGAGGATCACGAGTCCACGACACGAAGCTTAGGACATGCGGTATGATTCGTAGTAAATTGATCTGATTGACAATGTTTTCTTATGAAACGATTTTGATCTATTCATAACATCATGACAATATAAAAAACATCAAATTTAGTGAAATTGAACAAGTAATTAAAATTACATTGTGTGCTTCAATGGAAAATAAAATTGATGCAAATTTAGTAAGAATTATTAATGCCTATGGCAACATTTGGGAAAAAAAATCTAGTTCATGTTGGCCGGGTCCAGGAATTATGTCACGAGACAATGGACGCAAAACAGATGCATCATTTGAAGATTACGACAGAGATCTTAGAGCATGGGGTACGATTCGAAGTAAATTGAACTTATTGAAAACATTTTGTTATGGAAAAACTTTTGTTTTATTTATAACATCATGACAATATAAAGAACACTGATAGTAATAAAATTTAGTAAGTAATAAAAAATTACATCGGGTATTTCAACGGAAAATAAATATTAACACAAATCTAGTAAGGAATATTAATGCCAATTGCAACGTTCTACCAATCATTAAACGGAAACACTAATGCCTACACGTGTGGGCGTTTGCATCTCGCCCACACGCGTGGATCCGCGTCCGTTTATGGGTGTACGAATCTTGACATGATTGTAGTGCCATGTAGAACTAGGCTGGTGTGTGGGCATTCACCCGGTCGCCCACACGTCCGTTTCACTACACGGAGGGTCCGGTGTGTGGGCGTTTAGCAGTTCGCCCACACGCCAGTTTTCGCTCACGCACAAGGGCTGGTGTGTGGGCATTTGTCATCTTGCCCACACGCCCGTCTCCTCTCCCACACCCAAGCTGCCAGTTGACATGCGTTTTGCAGTGTACATGGCAACTGGCCTAGTGTAGCAGATGGCAACTCTTTTTTTTTACCCGAACAAGTCAGTTGCCATGTGTTTTGCAGGATACACGGCAAACTGCCCTAGTGTGCTTGTAAGCAGATGGCAACTCACTCTTTTACCCGAACATGTTGTTTTGCCATGTCTCTTTGTAGCGCTACACGGCAACTGCCTAGTGTTAGTAGGTGGCAACTCCTAAGGTTTTTAAATCATAGCAACTGTAGTAAACCAGACCATACATGGCAACTACTTAGTGTTAGCAGGTGGCAACCTCTAAATTTTTCAAATCATGGCAACTATAGTAAGCCAGACCATACATGGCAACAGCTGCAGTTGTCCAAAATGGCATTTGGCACTTGACCTGAGATGGCAATTGCAATTGAGCAAACATGTCAACTGTAGTTGTCCGACATGGCAACTGTAGTTCAGCGACATGACAACTGCAGTTAAACAGACATTGAAGAGTGTCCGGACCATGGCAACTGCGGTGACGCATGGTGACTGTCACGTGGGGCGTGCGGGACCGTAAGGTAGGTGGCTAAGAGAGGTCGTGTGGGCGTTATGCATTTTGCCCACACGTAGGCATGCGAGAGGGGCCGCAAAGAAAAAAGAGACGTGTGGGCGCTAATTGTTTTGCCCTCACATAGACGTGTGAGCTGGTCCTCTCAAACACCACACAAAACGTGTGGGTAGACCCCTTAACACCCACACATGTGGCAGTTATCATCGTCCTCATTAAATCATTGAGCGCCCTCTCCTTTGATTACGGGGCTCCTTCCTATAAATTCCTTCTTTTTGGTTAAAGCAATTCCTAACCATTGTGCAACGTCCTTCTTTTATTTTTTAGGATAGATGTTATACTTGTGCGCCTATCCATAAATCTCTACTCCTAATGGAGCAGTTGCTGCTCTCGCTTCCAGGTTTTTTTTCGTCCCACCTTTCATGGTTTTTTTTGGTACCTCCTCCCATCTTCTTTGGGTTTTTTTTCGTGGATTTTTTTCGTCCCCTCCCCCCACTTCATCGGTTTATTTTCGCATCACCCTTTCACACAGCGAAAAAAATCTGAACAGATCAGAACTTTCCATACTGACGCAAGTTATTTAGTAATGTGGAATCAATCACGAACAATCTCTAAAGATCAAATCTAAATTAATTAACCTTACCTTAAATCACTCAATCACATTAATTAGAAAACAAGTATTTGATTTTCAGAAAAATCGCTCAATCACATTAACCTTACCTTAACTCACGGATGGTAATCAATCTCCAAAGAAAGTAAACAATACATCGAGGGAGCAGTAAATAAACTCCCTTTCTTATGACATGTATATGATCTTCCCTTCCCTCTCCATTGTCGAGCGTTCTTGATTCTCGAGGCCGATGCTTGGGCTGCGTCACTGGGTCGCGACGGTGCCGGAGGACGAGGACGGCGAGGTCGGGTGTCGCGGCACCGCGTTGGCCGCGGCCGGTGAAGGGGGCGAAGAAGGGCGGCTTCCCTGGCCCTGGCCGTGGCCGTGGCCCTGGGAGTTGGTGCGGTGGAAGCGGCACTTGAAGGACTCGGCGTGGGTGGCCGGCGTGCAGACGCACTTGGAAGCGGGCCCATGGCCCGCGCCGGACGGCGCCGACGCCGACCCTGGCCACCTCCTCCGCGTATTCTTGGAGCTGTGGCTGGCCGATTTACATGAAATTAATTCCCTCACTTGTAGTGGCAAATATAATCCACATAATCCATATTGTTATGCACTAGCATGTGTGTGTGTGAAATAGATGGATTATGGTCCCGTACCCAGTAAGATAGATATGTGTGTGTGTGTGTTAGAGAGAGAGAGAGAGGGAGAGGGGGAGAGAGAGTGAGGAAGAGGGAGGGAGAGAGTGAGTGTGTGTGAGGAATTGATGGTAAAAAAGGTCGCCAATGTCACTTGATATATATGAGTATATTGATATTGAACTCTTAAAGTTAATGTGGCCCCGTTGCAACGCACGGGCATTCTTCTAGTGGTACTATTTTCTTTCTTTTACCTAATGTCAAGCCTCATAATTACCCCCACAATCCTGGGATTTAATACCTACCCCAATTGACAGTGCAACTTGCTTCTTTTAGATGCATGGCAAGCTGCACTTAATCCTTCAGATTTCTTTTTGAAAACCCCTCCCATATATTGATTAATTTAAAATATTCATACAATCATCCGTTACAAAATCAGCCACACAGGCAGGAACACTATTAAGGAGCACACCATCAGACCTATTATCAAAGCTGAATTTCACAATCTCGTGCGCCACCCTATTAGCCCTTCTGTTTATCTTGGATATCTTGCAATTTATCATTAGCTTGGATAAACTCAATGCTTCTATCTTTAGATCAACTAGGGAAGACCTGTCTAGAAGATCATTTCCAAGGGAAGAAGCCACAAAAGAACAATCAGTTTCTAAAATGATGGGCTTGTGGAGAGTAATATCAATGTACAGCCCCGCAAGGGTCGCTCTCAGCTCTGCCTCATCCGCGCTATTGCACACCCCAATATAATCCCAACACGAAATGATAACTTCTCCAGTATGGTTCCTGGCCACGACGCCAACACTTGCAGCCCTTAACGCCTCCACATAGCTTGCGTCAACATTCGATGCGTGAGGATCAAGGATCATCGACCTCAGATCTTGATCAAATGATGCAGATTGATTTGATGAAAAAAATTGCACTTGCATTAAAAATCGCATTGAAATCAAAATTTAGCTACAACGACACATCAGAAATGGCCTAGAACGACTAATAAGCTTCAACGGCTTGCACTTCCGCTTTGAGACGGTTGAAGTACCATTCAGCTTCTTACACGCGGGTGACGACCTAAGTCTTGTATCCCTCCTTTGACCGCAACTTCCACTTCTACCATGGCGGCTTCCCTCACGTAGATGAAGTACCGACGGGCGGGACACATGGTGGTGGCATTATTTTCTACATGGAAACCTCAGCTGGGGAGGGATCATAGGCAGGACTATGCCATTGTTAAGAGAGGGAGAGAGAAGAAGGAAAGGAAATAACTATCCCACGCGGACTTAAGTGTATTGCTTCTGGTGGTTGACATGCGGGTCATTAGTTTGTGGGTCTCGCGTGTCAATCTCCGGAGAGTCACATGCCTTTAAGAGGATCCGAGATAGCCGGGCGGTGGAGTTTGCGCCTGGGGTCTAAGGAAGGAGGCCTTCAGATTTATTACAAAAATCAATTCTAGTTTGAACTATAGGTGTATGAATGTCTATGAGAATTCTCAAAACATTTAATTGTTTTGGGAAACAATTAGAGGGAGTTTTTGCATGTTTTAGATTTTTTACCGAATTTTATCAAAAATACTAATACTTGGCGCAAAGTCCTAATATTGCCACGTGAGCCTTTCTTAAAATTTTGGGGACAATACACAAAGTTGAAATATAAGGTTGTTCAGGAAATAGACTATCTCGATTAATTAGTTCACGATATTCACTCCAAATACCCAACGTTGTATCACCCTAACCAATTTCACTGGCTTCAAAATTTGCCTATACCTTGGTTTAAGATATAATATATTAACAAATTTAAATTAAAATCACCTTGTGTTCTATAATAATCTTAATTTAGAATTTTCTATAATAACTATTTAATACGGGAAGATGAAATATTATTTAAATATTGTCAAAAACACTAAAAGTTGGCCAATTGTCCTAATATTGATACAATATGTTACGACAAAAATTTGGCTACACCTTGTTTTAAGATATATTGTACCCACTGCAAATAAAAAAACACTTTTTTATGTAAGACTATAATGTAGCATTTTCTTTGGCTACTGAAGAGGGGGGAAATGAAATAATTTGTAAATGTTGTCATAATAAAAATTGGAAAGGAATAATAATATTGATACAATATGTTAGGATAAAAATATAAGAAGAATAAAAAAATTACAAGAGAAAATATGTAGTAGAAGTTCTCAAAAGACTATGAAACTTGGCACAATGTCCTAATATTGGTACATGAGCATGCCATAGAAATCTCACACAATTTCTCATAAATTGGAAAACCCATTTTGACTAGAAATGACCACTTTCGGCCTACTTATGACACCACTTGCAAAACTTACCAAAGCAAATTCAATTTTCTCTGAAATTTCTGGAAAGTCTCAGTAATTCTGCATACATGTGTTGGACAAACCAAAAAAGTTTCAGCTTCAAGAAGTCTTTTAAAATTGTGTTATATGCATCTCTGAACTAGCTTTGTGTGCTACTACTTTGATTGCCATCTGTAACGACCTACCTTTTCAAGATATGGTCTCTGTGTGTTTCTATGTCAACCCGTGGATCAAATCGCCACCGTACATGGTACAAATGTCACATCAACCACAAATGCATCATTTCATTGCATTGCAGGATCCAGAAAGTAAATAGTCTTATAAACTACTAGCCATAGCGTAGCTATCACAAACAGAGTTCTATATAGAGGAAACGAGAGAAAATTCTAATATAGTAATTATTTGTAAGGCTCCAGGTGGAAGAATGTCGAGTAGAAGCACAAGACTCTACGTACGATCACTCCTCATAATATTCACCTGCAACGTGATACATTGCAGCCATTAGAGTTAATACATTGATTGTATTGGCAAGATTCCACAGTTGTATAACTGGGAAAATATCTGGTACTCCCACTCCTAGGGTGCTCCCGGTGCTCCAAACTCGATAGCACATTTTAAAATGTTCAAAAAATTCTGAAAAAAATCCAGCACATTGGCACAACATCAATGCATCTTTGGGGTTAAGTGGTTTAAGGCTCTTTGTAGAAATCAATAGGGTTTCTCCTAGGTGGATCTACTCTAATACATAGGACGTACTGGTGCACCTTAGCAGTTCCATACCATACTTAGACTCACCCGGTACAGCCCCAGTTGTGGTCTAGGGCACATAGGTACAACCCTACCTGGCTACTTTACAGTGAAGCTTAGTAGCAGAAGGTGTGACTAGATCTCGCGGGGAAAGTAGACAAACCACTGCAGAGTGTATAAACTGATAATGATTAGTCGCGTCCTTGGTTAGGAACAACTTTAAGCAACTTGGCCGAAAACAGTCAACTTGATCTTATCGCAACTTTTTTTTGTTTAAAACTTGTTGGGTTGAACAATGAGAATAGGACTGCCAGGAGGGTTATGTGCAAGGAGACATAACAAGTGTGTCGGCTAGGTTGCCAAGGCCTCCAATATATATAAGTCGTCGGGTAGGGAGTTATGGGCCTCGACTTAGGCCCATGACCGAGTTGGCAACATCTCACAATCCAGCGTGTCAAATTAGTGGCATGCCCATTAACGACACGTAATTTAATTATTCGTCCCTAGCCGGCTCAAATAAAGCGCACATATGACATAGGTGCGAGTTTGGCTCATTCACGACGCGCGTGAGAGGCGGGCGGCAGAGGAGGAGCATGCGTGTACCATTCCTCTCCTCAAACTTCAATATCATGTGGAAAAGAATTTCTTATAAAGATGTCTTAACTCTCCTGCACTAGCAGTATGTACTAAACTTCCCACCATGTCATGACACCCGGAAGGTCCTACATGCCGCACTCTGCGACCAATTCGGGCTTAGGCCCACAACCGTGTCAGTAACATCACACAACCCAATGTGTTGGATTAGTGGCGCGTCCATTAGCGACTCATAATTGAATTATTCATTCCCAACCGGCAAAAATAAAGCTTACACATGACATAGGTCTAAGCTCGGCTCATTCACGACACGCTTGCGAGGTAGGCGGCTCCTAAAACTTCAATAGCATGTGGAAGAGAATCTATTATAAAGATGGCTCATCTCTCCTCTACTAGCTATGCTAAACTACTCACCATCTCATGACACCCGCGAGGTCCTATATACTGCACTCTACGACCAATTGGCGGCAATTCGCCAAGGAAGGGGGGGGGGGGGCTAGCAGGAAATGAGCGTAGACCTCGCGCTCATTAAAGGGTGCTCACAACCAGTGGAGCGTGCAAGGCCAATTGACTAATGAGTCGTGTGGATTATATGAAACTAGCGGCACATCCCATATTTTTTGAATCTTTTTTAATTATCTTTGAAATACCAAACAATTCTAAACATTTTTTGAACAAACCAAAAAATTTCTGATAATGTCATTTTTTTTGAAAAATTGTGAAAAATTTAAGAATAAAATATTTTTTGGAAATTGTGAACGAATTTTGGAAAACACCTGAATATTTTTTGAATTTGCAAACAAGTTTTGAAATTCGGCATTATTGAAAAAATATAAAAATTCAAAATTTCTGAACATTCTATTAAAACCTGAATATTTTTTTGAATTCATGAAACATTTGAAAACAAGAACATTTTTGTAAAATTACATAGTTTTTTTAAAATCAAAACACTTTTAAACATCACAACTAATTTAGATAATTCATTTTTTGAAAATTAACGAACATTTTTCCAAACTTTTAACAAATTTTGAAATAAAGGAAATTTTTTAAAATTCCCAACAACATTTGAAATTTCCAATTATTTTTTGCAAAAATAGAAATAACTATGAGAAAAAGAAGAAAAATATAAAGTAATTAGAAAAGAAAAAACAACTGAAAACTGAAAAAAAAAACATAAAACGGTGTTTCAGGAACCTTCTAGAAATTTCCCAAAACCGGCAGGTACCAGCTAGAAGGTTCTCAGAAACTTAACGTACAAACACGAACTGGGCTGGCCAACTTGCTTCGCTCATTCGCTTCGCCGAGCGAAGTGACAATTTGGGGTTTTCCTAACTACCTGAAGGGCCGACCGAGATGGGCCGGGCCACGCGCGCGGCCAGACACATGCATTTTTTTTCCTGTTTTCTGTTTTAGTGTTTTGCTTTATTTTGGGGCTGTTTGGTTTGTGACTAACTTTGCCAAAGGTTGCCATACCTAAGCTTAGGCAAGTTTGACTAAATTAGGTGAGTGTTTGATTCAAGCCACACCTTAGGCAAGCCACACTTGAGCCCCACATGGCATACACACAAAAAGTGTGGCAAGATTTCCTTAGGCTTGCCAACTTGTGGCTCTCATTTTGATGAACTAAGCTTAGGCAAAGTTGGCAAAAAAGTATGGCAAAGTGTGGCAATGCTAGGCCTAGAACCAAACAACCCCTTTGTACTGTTGTTTATACTTTAAAATAATCTAAATATATGTGTTACAAAAAACAGTCCACAAAAGAAAATGAAAAATATTGAACGAGTATTATAAAAATGTTTACTGAGTATTTGAAAAATGTTGAACAAATATTTGAAAATGTTTAATAAGTATTAAAAAATATTTAACAAGTATTTGAAAAATATTTAACAGGCATTCGGACAATGTTAAACGTACATACAAAAAATGCTGATCAATTATTAAAAAAATGATGAAACTTTTTTTATCATCTGTATACAAATGTTAATCAAGTATTAGGAAAAAATATTGAACAAGTATTAGAAAACTGTTAATCAAGCATTTGGGAAATGTTAAACATGTATAGAAAAATGTTGAATATATATTAAGTAAATGGTTAAAAAAATGTGATCATGCATATAAAAATGTGAATCAACCATTTGAAGAAAATATTGAATAAGTGTTTGAAAAAAGTTCATTAAGCGTGCTAAAAATCTTAATTGTGTATAGAAAACAGGTTGACCATGTATTCGAAACATGTTAATCTTTTTATTTGAAAACTATTAATCAAGCATTCAAAATAATAATAATAATAGTACTATATACAAAAAAGTAAATCATGTATTAAAAATGTATAATTAAATGTTGAGCATGTTTTAGAAAAATGTTAATATTCTATTTAAAAATGTTAAAACCATGTATAGTTAAAATAATGACCATGTACTACAAAAATGTGTTATTTCTATTGGAATGTTAGACGTTTATTGGAATAATGTTGCTGACATATGCAGACAAAATTAGAATAATAATCAAAAGAACAAAAAAACGAAAATAGAAACAAAATAGACAAAATAAAAAGGAAATAAAAAACGTAGAAGCAAAATGCAAAAAATGAATGAATAAGAATGAAAGAAAAAGGAGCAAAAAAAGGAACTTGGGCTGCTAGAGAAAAAAAAGGAACTTGTGAAAACAAAATGAATGAATAAGAATGAAAGAAAATGCAAAAAATAAAACGAAAAAGGAAAAAAAATCCCGAAGAAAACCGCTCGACTAGCCTCAAGTAGGATGCGCCGCTAGTTCTTACCACGAAAGGAACTTGGGCGGAGTGACTTTTTTCTATTTTCGGCTTTACAGGGTTTTTCTTTTTCTTTCTTCTGTTCTTCATTTGTTTATTTTTTTGATTTTCTTCTCTTTTCTTTATTTCGTTCTTGGAGTTCACTGTTTAATTTATTTTTGCATTGGTATTTGTATTCATGTTTCAGTGTTTCAGTTTTTGAAATATGTTATTAAAATTTCTTTCAAGTATATGTTTTTTATGTCTACTTTTATTTTATACACACAATACCTTTTTCATATACATCAACTATGTTATTTACGCATTTCTAACATTTTCCAAATACGTGATTATTCTACATTTGTTGTATACATCATGAACATTTCTTTATACATGTTAATTTTTTAATACATAATTAACATATCTTTTTATGTTTGATCACGACTTAGTTCATACACATTATACATATTCCTTATATATCGGGAGCATTTTTCAAAATTTTCTGTTGTTGTTTAATTTTTTAACTACAGTTTCTTCATACACATCAGGAACATTTTGTTTATACACATTCAATAATATATGTTATTAATTTTTCAACATATTTTCCATATTATCAGAGCATTTTCTTATACAACTTTAATTTATTTTATATAATGATTAACATTTTCTTGTTACATGACCAATATTTTTTATTTTTTATGTTTAGTTTTTAAATACACGTTCTTCATTTTGCATATACACCAGCAAAATTTTGTTTATACACATTCAACATTTAGAAAATAGACCGCCCGCAAAAAAAGATTTATTAAATAGATGATTAACCTTTTCCATAAAAAATGTCTCTGGTGACTACTTTTTATCATAGACATTTTTACATTTTTACGTATTCAGGAAAAATTCTAATACATTTATAACATTTTGGAAATATATGATTTTTTTGATACACCAAAATAGCAAAACATTAACTGCATACATATATAGTACAATAGAAGAACCAAAACAGATATGCGCTTGCAGCAGCTTCCGATCCCATGCCACAGTGTACAATAGAAATAGAACTGAAGAAAGAGAGAGAAAAGAAAAAACAGTGAAAACAGAAGAAACCAAGAGAAAACCGGTGAAAAAGAAAGAAAAAACAAAACAAAAAACCCGAAAAAACCAATGAAAACCGACTCTTTTACCCTCAAGCAGGACGCACTCTAGAATTTAGCATGAAGTTGATTGTAACACAGAGGCTAGCATCATGGGCTGTCATACAGGAGACCCAGTTTTGAATAGTGGTTTCGCTTCCTTTTTAGATCTCCTCCCCTTCTTTTAAAGGTGAACTAATGGGTTGGCCCAGTTTTCTTGCGCTAGGTGCTATTCCCTTCTGCGAAGCATCTTCGATCTCACTTAACGCGAGATATAGCTCCCGCGCCATGTTGTTGCATGTCGGTGTGTGTCGGCTGCACGTTTGGGTATGTGCGATGGGATAGTAAACTGGATTTTGGCTAACAACCCGGTACACCTTAAAGAAAAAAGAGGCTAACAATCTGGTACACTTTCTTTTTGACAGCAAATAGACTTTATTTCTCATATAATAATTGTTAATAATTGTTTGGATAGCAAATATTAACATTATAGCATTATAAAAGGGAAACGTTTCCCACCGGTTGACTGGCTGAACTTTCGGCCGGCCGTGCTAAACTTGTTTGATCGTGGGCAATCGAGCGCTCCTCCCCCTCACCCGTGATCTCGCGAACTGCTTCGCGTGAGTGTTAGGCTGGTGGGGCCCAGCCATCGATTCCCTCTCCCCCTTATATCTACGGAAATGTTAACGCCCACACGTGTGAGCATTTGTACATCACCCACACGCCTCCATCATCACTCATTTTGCCACGTATAAATAGATGACATCATCTGAATTTTTTTTGGTTTTCGGCTTAAAAATATTGTATCTCCTAAATAAAAAAGCGAACTAAAAATCCGTTTTCACCATTAAATCCGTCTCGACGAGATCTTCAAAACTAGACCCCATGTTGATATGTTTCGACGAAATTCTTTTTTTGTCAGAAGTTGCCATGATGTTTACACTGCAGTTGCCATAGGGCTTAAACTAAAGTTGCCATGTGGCAATTTTAGTTTGTAGATCATGGCAATTTTAGTATTTTGATGATGGCAACTCCAGTACTTTGATCATGAAAATTATTTTTTGTATGAACCATCACAATTTTACGTGCATGTATCATGGCAATTTTAGTTTATGATTCATGGCAAGTCTAGTTTCTTAATTCCCCGTTTTATAAATGTAAAAATTTACTTTTAAATGTAGAAGAAAATAGCCGAAACATATCATGGCAATTCATATGCAATAGACATGGCAACTTTTAATCCAAAAAAAATTTCATCAAAACATATCAACATGGGATCTAGTTTCGAAGATCTCATTGCGAGGGATTTAATGGTGAAAACGGATTTTCAATCGGATTTTTCGTTTAAGAGATAAAATATTTTAAAAACTGAAAATCCAAAAAGATTCCTACATGCATGCATGCGATGAGATGGCAATCTGTTTACATTAGAGACGTGTGGTGCGTCTCCCTTCGCACCACACGTGTGGCAGTTAGCGCGACCCTATATCTATTCTCAGCCGCCCAGCCTTATTATTTCTTCCTTTCTTCTTCTGTTTCTCACCCCATCATGGACGACATCTTACCTCGCACCTTTTTCCTCCTCCTCTCCCATGCATCCTTCCTTGAGCAGTTCTCCGACCACGAACGCGATGAGCTGCAATAGGCCATGCAGCATGCTGAAAAGCAGACCACACGATGCGCCGAGGTGACTGCGATTTTTTGCTGCACCGCGGCCGGCGAGCTGCCATGGTCACCGCAGTGACGACCTTTTTGCTACAACCGGGCATCCTACAGCTGGAACCGGTGCCCCCGCTGCTTCAATCGGCGAAAGGTCTTCGTGTCGTGGAGACGGACGGCGTGCTGCAGGCGACCTTAAGCTGCAACCGACCATCCATTTGCTGGAACTGACCTTAGGCCTACACATATTTAACATCCCTATCCACTAATTGAAATAGTAAACAAGCAAACATGAGCAAACAATCCAACTATAACAACAATCTGTCTAAACAGTCTGTAAAGTAGGACTAAATTAATATACTTCTATGACTCCAAAAATTACCACATAACAGAGAACTCATAAATGATTATTGTGTAAAAATTCCATGATATTAAAACACTCTAACTATCCAGAATATTCAGGACATAACAGAAATTTCCCGTTTTCATATAGCAACTCAAACTTGCAAACTGAGCTTGGTAAAGAGTAACCTTGACATTTTATTGAAATAAAAGATACAAAACATAATTACCAAAGTAGCATTAATCGTACATATATATAGTAAATTTAAATATTGGATTACCTCCCAACAAGCGCTTTTCTCCAAAGCCTTGTAGATAGGCATTGATATTGTTAAAAATATGTATAACCATGTGTTCCTCTATCATTATAGCCATCAGATCATGTGTCCATATCATTTGTGGCCGTCAGATGAATCTCCAATCTTGTCATTATATTTTATGGCCCAGCTGCCCTAAAGGGTGTTTCCTATTTGGCGCCTGGCGGGCGCACACTTTGCTTCTCTAGTCATAGTGGGCCGACCTATTCCTCCTATTATTTTCCTGTTAACCTTGCAAAATAGGTACGCCCTAAGTGAATCGAACAGGTAATCGCTCGTTCGATGTTAGCTGTAGTAACCAACCAGACCAGCTCACCTCTTGTGAATACAAACAAATTCTTTCTTCTGTTCGTGTCCCAAACTGATTTTTCCCACTGGATAGTTCTTATACATTTTATTTTTTTTATTTTTTTCGCAAATGTGTGTTTTTTAATTAAAACCTTTTTCTTTTCCAGAATTCATGCTTTTTTCAAACTTGTGATTTGTTTTCAAAACTAATGAACTTTTTTTAAAATCAATCTACTGCGACTTTCTTCCAAATCGAGAAACTTTTATTCAAATTCATGAACTTTTTTCAAAATTGGTGACCTTTTTTTTTCAAAATTGATGAAAAACTTCAAACTTGAGAATTTTTTTTCAAAATCAATGTTTCCAAAAAATTGTGATTTTTTTCCAAAATTAAGGAACCTTTTCAAAATCATAATTTTTTTCAATTTTCATGAACTTTTTCAAAATCGAGATTTTTTTTCAATTTTCATGAAATTTTTACAATGTAATGAACTTTTGTGAATTTGTCGAACTTATTTTCAAATTTCATGGGCTTTTTCAAATTCATGCACTTCTAAAAATTGGTTAATTTTTTAGATTCACGAACTTCTTAAATTTATTAACTTTTTCACATTCGTGATTTATTAATCAGCGTGAACTTCTTTTTGGAAAAGTCAACTGTTCTGCTGGTCAATGGGTCAACAGAGAACCGTCGAGGGAGCTTGGAAAGCCGATCGAGCTAGTCAACCGAGCGAGAGAGCAACGAGCCAGGGACAAACGGATCGAAGGAAAATGAGGTAGTTCTTGGGCCCACTCGAGTAGCACATGAGTGCCAGTTGGCTAGTAGGGCGCTTTATTCTTTTGCGCGGGGAAAGGGGTTTTATTCCAAATTGAGAGGGTTATAGTCGAAAGTCAGAAGATCCTCGATACATGGTGGTTCTAGATGCATCCACACAACCGTGGTACACTCGATATGACTATAATTTGCCAGACGAGCGGAAACTCCAGTTGGCTAGTAGGGCGCTTAAGAGCAAGTATAATAAGTTAGAGTCAGCAGGCTTTAAGGATTAAACTACTATACTTGTGCTGAGTTGGATGAGAGAGAAGGAAAGCGGGTTGTAGATTAACAACCGGATGTAACACGGACTCCAAAAAACGTGAGAGTGTACGGTGAATCATGCATTAGTAATACTACTCAGCAACTAATTACTTATACATATTGGCTATTAGGTTGAGTATATATGACATGACAACTTCATACAGCCCGCTGTTGGCTATACTATTAACTATCTCATCCTAAATAAAGGTCTGCTACTCTAAATGAAAAATATGACGCAGGCGAGTCATCTGTCCCGTTCCCCTTCTCTCCCACGCCATCCTCCTACCCTCTCCACCGTGATCAGGGCGATTTCTTCTCGCCGACGCACCGGTTTTCTCCGCCTTTTCCACTCGTCCGCTCCCCTGGTTGTTGGAAATATGCCCTAGAGGCAATAATAAATTGGTTATTATTATATTTCTTTGTTCATGATAATCGTTTATTATCCATGCTATAATTGTATTGATAGGAAACTCAGATACATGTGTGGATACATAGACAACACCATGTCCCTAGTAAGCCTCTAGTTGATTAGCTCATTGATCAATAGATGGTTACGGTTTCCTGACCATGGACATTGGATGTCGTTGATAACGGGATCACATCATTAGGAGAATCATGTGATGGACAAGACCCAATCATAGGCCTAGCACAAAGATCGTGTAGTTCGTATGCTAAAGCTTTTCTAATGTCAAGTATCATTTCCTTAGACCATGAGATTGTGCAACTCCCGGATACCGTAGGAATGCTTTGGATGTGCCAAACGTCACAACGTAACTGGGTGGCTATAAAGGTACACTACGAGTATCTCCGAAAGTGTCTGTTGGGTTGGCACGAATCGAGACTGGGATTTGTCACTCCGTGTGACGGAGAGGTATCTCTGGGCCCACTCGGTAGGACATCATCATATGCGCAATGTGACCAAGGAGTCACGGGATGATGTGTTACGGAACGAGTAAAGAGACTTGCCGGTAACGAGATTGAACAAGGTATCGGATACCGACGATCGAATCTCGGGCAAGTACAATACCGCTAGACAAAGGGAATTGAATACGAGATTGATTAAATCCTCGACATCGTGGTTCATCCGATGAGATCATCATGGAACATGTGGGAGCCAACATGGGTATCCAGATCCCGCTGTTGGTTATTGGACGGAGAGGTGTCTCGGTCATGTCTACGTGGTTCCCGAACCCGTAGGGTCTACACACTTAAGGTTCGGTGACGCTAGGGTTATAGGGAATAGATGTACGTGGTTACCGAAGGTTGTTCGGAGTCCCGGATGAGATCCCGTACATGACGAGGAGTTCCGGAATGGTCCGGAGGTAAAGATTGATATATTGGACGAAGGGTTTTGGAGTCCGGCAGTGTTCCAGAGGTACCGGGTGATGACCAGCATGACCGAAAGGTGTTTCGGGAGCCCCGGCAAGTGTTGGGGGCTTCATGGGCCAAGGGAAGGGGGCAAACCAGCCCACTAAGGGGCTGTGCGCCCCCCTCACCTATTCCCACGTGACCAGGGGGTTTGGGGCACCCCATCTAGGGTTCCCACCTCCTGGCTTGGGGGCCAAGTCACCCAAGGGGGAGATCCCATCTGCCCTGGCCGCCGCCCCCCTAGGGGAAACCCTAGGGCGCCTTCCCCCCCCCCTTGCCCCCATATATACTTGAGGTATGGGGGCTGCCCAACACGCAATTTAATCTCTCTCTTGGCGCAGCCCTACCTCTCTCCTCCTCATCTCTCGTGGTGCTTGGCGAAGCCCTGCAGGATTGCCACGCTCCTCCTTCACCATCACGCCGTCGTGCTGCTGCTGGACGGAGTCTTCCCCAACCTCTCCTTCTCCCCTTGCTGGATCAAAGCGTGGGAGACGTCATCAGGCTGCATGTGTGTTGAACGCGGAGGTGCGGTCCGTTCGGCACTAGGATCATCGGTGATTTGGATCACGATGAGTACGACTGCATCAACCCCGTTTACTTGAACGCTTTCGCTTAGCAATCTATAAGGGTATGTAGATGCACTCTCCTTCCCCTCGTTGCTAGATTACTCCATAGATTGATCTTGGTGATGCGTAGAAAATTTTGAATTTCTGCTACGATCCCCAACAGTGGCATCATGAGCTAGGTCTATGCGTAGTTTCTATGCACGAGTAGAACACAAAGTAGTTGTGGGCGTCGATATTGTCAATTATCTTGCCGTTACTAGTCTTATCTTGATTCGGCGGCATTGTGGGATGAAGCGGCCCGGACCAACCTTACACGTACGCTTACGTGAGACCGGTTCCACCGACTGACATGCACTAGTTGCATAAGGTGGCTGGCGGGTGTCTGTCTCTCCCACTTTAGTCGGATCGGATTTGATGAACAGGGTCCTTATGAAGGGTAAATAGAAATTGGCAATTCACGTTGTGGTTTTGGCGTAGGTAAGAAACGTTCTTGTTAGCAACCTATAGCAGCCACGTAAAAAAAACTTGCAACAACAATTAGAGGACGTCTAACCTGTTTTTGCAGCAAGTGATTTGTGATGTGATATGGCCAAAGGATGTGATAGATGATATATGTGATGTATGAGATGATCATGTTCTTGTAATAGGAATCACGACTTGCATGTCGATGAATATGACAACCGGCAGGAGCCATAGGAGTTGTCTTAATTTATTTATGACCTGCGTGTCAACATAAACGTCATGTAATTACTTTACTTTATTGCTAACCATTAGCTGTAGTAGTAGAAGTAATAGTTGGCGAGACAACTTCATGAAGACACGATGATGGAGATCATGATGATGGAGATCATGGTGTCATGCCGATGACGATGATGATCATGGAGCCCCGAAGATGGAGATCAAAAGGAGCAAAATGATATTGGCCATATCATGTCACTATTTGATTACATGTGATGTTTATCATGTTTTACATCTTATTTGCTTAGAACGACGGTAGATTAAATAAGATGATCCCTCACTAAAATTTCAAGAAAAGTGTTCTCCCTAACTGTGCACCGTTGCGAAGGTTCGTCGTTTCAAAGCACCACGTGATGATCGGGTGTGATAGATTCTTACGTTCGAATACAACGGGTGTTGACGAGCCTAGCATGTACAGACATGGCCTCGGAACACATGCGAAACACTTAGATTGACTTGACGAGCCTAGCATGTACAGACATGGCCTCGGAACACGGAGGACCGAAATGTCGAACATGAGTCGTATAGAAGATGCGATCAACATGAGATGTTCACCGGTGATGACTAGTCCGTCTCACGTGATGATCGGACACGGCCTAGTTGATTCGGATCATGTATCACTTAGATGACTAGAGGGATGTCTATCTGAGTGGGAGTTCATGAAATAATCAGATGAACTCAATTATCATGAACATAGTCAAAAGGACTTTGCAAATTATGCCGCAGCTTACGCTTTAGTTCTACTGGTTTAGATATGTTCCTAGAGAAAATTTAGTTGAAAGTTGATAGTAGCAATTATGCGGACTGGGTCCGTAAACTGAGGATTGTCCTCATTGCTGCACAGAAGGTTTATGTCCTTAATGCACCGCTCAGTGAGCTGAACCTCAAGCGTCAGTTGTAGATGTTGCGAACATCTGGCATACACGTTTTGACGACTACATGATAGTTCAGTGCGTAATGCTAAATGGTTTAGAATTGAGGCACCAAAGACGTTTTTGAAACATCACAGAACATATGAGATGTTCCAAGGACTGAAATTGGGATTTCAGGCTAGTGCCCACGTCAAGAGGTATGAGACCTCTGACAAGTTCCCTAAGCCTGCAAACTAAGGAGAAAAGCTCAATCGTTGAGCATGTGCTCAGATTGTATGAGTACAACAATCGCTTGAATCGAGTGGGAGTTGATCTTCCAGATGAGATAGTGATGGTTCTCCAAAGTCACTGCCACCAAGCTACTAGAGCTTCGTGATGAACTATAACATATCAGGGATAGATATGATCCTTGAGCTATTCACGACACCGCGAAAGTAGAAATCAAATAGGAGCATCAATTGTTGATGGTTAGTAAAACCACTAGTTTCAAGAAGGGCAAGGGCAAGAAAGGTATACTTCATGAAACAACAAATCAGTTACCGTTCTTGTAAAGAAGCCCAAAGTTGAACCCAAGCCCGAGACTAAGTGCTTCTGTAATAAGGGGAACGGTCACTGAAGCAGAACCACCCTAGATACTTGGTAGATGAGAAGGCTGGCAAGGTTGACAGAAGTATGTATTGGACATACATTATATTAAATATGTACTTTACTAGTACTCCTAGTAGTAGCAGGGTATAAGATACCGGTTCGGTTGCTAAGTGTTAGTAACTCGAAATAAAAGACTACAGAATAAACGGAGACTAGCCAAAGGTGAGATGACGATAGGTGTTGGAAGTGTTTCCAAGGTTGATGTGGTCAAACATCGCACACTCCATCTACCATCGGGATTGGTGTTAAACCTAAATAATTGTTATTTGGTGTTTGCGTTGAGCATAGACATGATTGGATTATGTCTATCGCAATACGATTATTCATTTAAGGAGAATAATGGTTACTCTGTTTATTTGAATAATACCTTCAATGGTCTTGCACCTGAAATAAATGGTTTATTGAATCCCGATCGTAGTGATACACATGTTCATGCCAAAAGATATAAGATAGTAATGATATTACCACATACTTGTGGCACTGCAATTTTAGTCACAATGGTATAAAACGCATGAAGAAGCTCCATGTTGATGGATCTTTGGACTCGCTTGATTTTGAATCACTTGAGACATGCAAATCATACCACATGAAAAAGCAACTTGTTGGAAGTAATACATCTTGATGTGTGCAGTCCAATGAGTGCTGAGGCATGTAGTGGATATCGTTATATTCTTACTTCACAGATGATTTGAGTAGATGCTGAGTATATTTACTTGATGAATCACGAGTCTGAATTATTGAAAGGTTCAAGTAATTTCAGGGTGAAGTTGAAGATCGTCGTGACAAGAGGAAAAAATATCTATGATATGATCATAGAGATGAATATCTGAATTACGAGTTTGGCACAGAATTAAGACATTGTGGAAATTGTTTGACAACTAATACAACCTGAAACACCATAGTGTGATGGTGTGTCCGAACATCATAACTGGACCCTATTGGATATGATGCATACCATGATGTCTCTTATCGAATTACCACTATAGTTTATGGGTTAGGCATTAAAGACAACCACATTCACTTTAAATAGGGCACCACACAATTCCGTTTGAGTCGACACCGTATGAACTATGGTTTAGAGAAACCTAAGCTGTCATTTCTTAAAGGTTTGGGGCTGCGACGCTTATGTGAAAAAGTTTCAGGATGATAAGCTCGAACCCAAAGCGGATAAATGCATCTTCATAGGACACCCAAAACAATTGGGTATACCTCCTATCTCGGATCCAAAAGCAATAGGGATTGTTTCTCGAATCTTGTCCTTTCTCGAGAAAGAGTTTCTCTCGAAAGAATTGAGTGGGAGGAAGATAGAACTTGATAAGGTTGTTGAACCTTTACTTCAACCAGAGAGTAGCACAGCACAGAAAAAATGTTTCTATGGCACCTGCCTCAGTTGAAGAGAAAGCTAATGATGATGATCATGGAGCTTCGAATCGAGTTACTATTGAACCTCATAGGTTAACAAGGGTGTGTACAACTTCTAAGTGGTAACCCTGTCTTAAAGGTCACGTTGTTGGACAATGATGAACCTATGAGCTATGGAGAAGCGAAGGTGGGCCCGGATTCCGAAAATTGGCTCGAGGCCATAAAATCCGAGAGAGGATCCATGTATGAAAACAAAGTGTAGACTTTGGAAGAACTACTTGATGGTCGTAAGGTTGTTAGGTACATGTGGATTTTAAGAAGAAGATGAACATGGACGGTAATGTCACCGTCTATGAAGCTCGACTTGTGGCGAAGAGTTTTTCACAAGTTCAAGCAGTTGACTACGATGAGATCTTCTCACCCGTAGCGATGCTTAAGTCTGTCGGAATCATGTTAGCATAAGCTGCATTTATGAAATCTGGCAGATGGATGTCAAAACAAGTTTCCTTACCAGCTTTCGTAAGGAAAGGTTGTATGTGATAAAATCAGAAAGGTTTTGTCGATCCTAAGGATGCTAAAAGGTATGCTAGCTCCAGCGATCCTTCCATGGACTAGAGCAAGCATCTCGGAGTTGGAATATACACTTTCATGGAGTAATCAAAGTTTATGGGTTTATACAAAGTTTGTTAGAAATTTGTATTTACAATAAAGTGAGTGGGAGCACTACGACATTTCTGATAAGTATATGTGGATGACATATTGTTGATCCGAAATGATGTAGAATTTCTGGAAAGCATATAGGGTTATTTGAAAGGTGTTTTTCAATGGAAAACCTGGATTAAGCTACTTGAACATTGAGCATCAAGATCTATAAGGATAGATAAAAAATGCTTAATGGTACTTTCAAATGAGCACATACCTTGACATGATCTTGAAGGTGTTCAAGATGGATCAGCCAAAGAAGGAGTTCTTGCCTGAGTTGTAAGGTATGAAGTTAAGACTTAAAGCTCGACCACGGCAGGAGAAAAAGGAAGGACGAAGGTCGTCCCCTATGCTTTTGTCATAGGCTCTATACGGTATGCCATGCTGAGTACCACACCTGATGTGTGCCTTGCCACATGTCTGGCAAGAGGGTACAAAGGTGATCTAGGAGTAGATCACCAGATAGCGGTCAAAATTATCCTTAGAGGAATAAGGATATGTTTCTCGGTTATGGAGGTGATAAAGAGTTCGACATAAAGAGTTACGTCGATGCAAGCTTAACACCTATCCAGATAGCTCTGAGTAGAGATACCGGATACGTATAATGGAGCAACAATTTAGAATAGCTCCAAGTAGAACAGTTATTTGAAATGGCTCCAAATATAGCGTAGAGATTTGCAAAGTACATACGGATCTGAATGTGACAGACCCATAGACTACAACCTCTCTCACAAGCAACATGATCAAACCCAGAACTCATTGAGTGTTAATCACATAGTGATGTGAACTAGATTATTGACTCTAGTAAACTCTTTGCATGTTGGTCACATGGCGATGTGACCCGTGATTGTTAATCACATGGCGATGTGAACTAGATTATTGACTCTAGTGCAAGTGGGAGACTGTTGAAAATATGCCCTAGAGGCAATAATAAATTGGTTATTATTATATTTCCTTGTTCATGATAATCGTTTATTATCCATGCTATAATCGTATTGATAGGAAACTCAGATACATGTGTGGATACATAGACAACACCATGTCCCTAGTAAGCCTCTAGTTGACTAGCTCGTTGATCAATAGATGGTTACGGTTTCCTGACCATGGACATTGGATGTCGTTGATAACAGGATCACATCATTAGGAGAATCATGTGATGGACAAGACCTAATCATAAGCCTAGCACAAAGATCGTGTAGTTCGTATGCTAAAGCTTTTCTAATGTCAAGTATCATTTCCTTAGACCATGAGATTGTGCAACTCCCGGATACCGTAGGAATGCTTTGGGTGTGCCAAACGTCACAACGTAACTGGGTGGCTATAAAGGTACACGACGGGTATCTCCGAAAGTGTCTGTTGGGTTGGCACGAATCGAGACTGGGATTTGTCACTCCATGTGACGGAGAGGTATCTCTGGGCCCACTCGGTAGGACATCATCATATGTGCAATGTGACCAAGGAGTTGATCACGGGATGATGTGTTACGGAACGAGTAAAGAGACTTGCCGGTAACGAGATTGAACAAGGTATCGGATACCGATGATCGAATCTTGGGCAAGTACAATAGCGCTAGACAAAGGGAATTGAATACGGGATTGATTAAATCCTCGACATCGTGGTTCATCCGATGAGATCATCGTGGAACATGTGGGAGCCAACATGGGTATCCAGATCCTGCTGTTGGTTATTGGCCGGAGAGGTGTCTCAGTCATGTCTACGTGGTTCCCGAACCCGTAGGGTCTACACACTTAAGGTTCGGTGACGCTAGGGTTATAGGGAATAGATGTACGTGGTTACCGAAGGTTGTTCGGAGTCCCGGATGAGATCCCGGACATAACGAGGAGTTCCGGAATGGTCCGGAGGTAAAGATTGATATATTGGACGAAGGGTTTTGGAGTCCGAGAGTGTTCCGGAGGTACCGGGTGATGACCAGCATGACCGAAAGGTGTTTCGCGAGCCCCGACAAGTGTTGGGGGGCTTCATGGGCCAAAGGAAGGGGGCAAACCAGCCCACTAAGGGGCTGTGCGCCCTCCTCACCTATTCCCACGTGACCAGGGGGTTTGGGGCGCCCCATCTAGGGTTCCCACCTCCTGGCTTGGGGGCCAAGTCACCCAAGGGGGAGATCCCATCTGCCCTGGCCGCCGCCCCCCCTAGGGGAAACCCTAGGGCGCCTTCCCCTCCCCTTGCCCCTATATATACTTGAGGTATGGGGGCTGCCCAACACGCGATTTGATCTCTCTCTTGGCGCAACCCTACCTCTCTCCTCGTCTCTCGTGGTGCTTGGCGAAGCCCTGCAGGATTGCCACGCTCCTCCTTCACCACCACGCCGTCGTGCTGCTGCTGGACGGAGTCTTCCCCAACCTCTCCTTCTCCCCTTGCTGGATCAAGGCATGGGAGACGTCACCGGGCTGCATGTGTGTTGAACGCGGAGGTGCCGTCCGTTCGGCACTAGGATCATCGGTGATTTGGATCACGACGAGTACGACTCCATCAACCCCGTTCACTTGAACGCTTCTGCTTAGCAATCTACAAGGGTATGTAGATGCACTCTCCTTCCCCTCGTTGCTAGATTACTCCATAGATTGATTTTGGTGATGCGTAGAAAATTTTGAATTTCTGCTACGATCCCCAACACTGATGTCCTGCGGGGCTCGTCCCATGACTTCTCTCTTCTCAACCTCCCCACCGTGGAACTCTCCCGCTGGCAGGAACCCTAGGACCATGAGATTCGTTGTCTTCGCCTTGTCCGGAGGACCTAAGAGGCTAAGACGCTGTCGTTGACAGAAGTTCATATCAACCAGCGGGACATCCCGAGGCAATTCCAAAAGGGAGACGCACCGAGCTCACCTCCTAGCATCACGAGGCATTCGTAAACCGTACTCCATCCTTTGAAGAGAGGGACGCCTCGTCTCTTTTGTCTCTACGCAGCAGAGAGTAGTAACCCTTGCCTCCATGACGACCTCCCCTGCTGCAGTGTGTGCCCTGTCTTCGGGATGGCGCTCGACGTGTGTGTGCCCAATACTGCCATGTTTCTATGGTCTGTCACCTCCCTCCAATTCACCTCCCCCCCTCTCTCTCTCTCTCTCTCTCCAAAGATTCGTGGTCTGGCCAACATAATTTGTAGATGGGGGCTATGAGCGTATTGTACGTCACTATCCTTCATGGCAACATGCATACATGTACTGCACTGCACGCTTTTAAGAAAAAGGGTTTTCCCCCGCTTTATATTATAAAGCAACGAACCAAGCTTCCAACACATCGATACAAAGTACAGTTAAGTCTTAGAGTCACGCTGGGGGCACAACAGGACATCTGCTGCACGTTTTCTTTCTCTTTGAAAAGGAGAGTGGGTTTTCAACTCTCCGGGTGTGTGCTCACAATAAACAGTAAATTAGAAAAAATATAACACAATATATATATATTTTTTTCAAAACTATGTGACTTGAAATATGCTCAAACTTCTTAGGTGCTTGGAAGATTTCATGTGGAAAAACGTTTGAGGAGCTCTACATAAGAACAAGAATTTTGGGCTCAAAGTTTTGAGCACTGATTTTGGTTTCTCATGTGTACACCTTTCTCTACATGATATTTCTTGACGAAAATTTTCTTCTTAAATACGCACAAGTGTGTGTATCATTCTTTATAGAAAGAGGGAGGTAGACTCCCAAAAAGTCCACTTTTAAAACTAAAATTTACAAGCAGCTAAAACGTTTGAGCGTATAGAATGTCAAAAAGTTTCAGATTTTTTTTATTTTGTTTTCAGTTTTTTTTTTGAATTTAAGGCCTGTTCGGTATCTCGCCAGTTTCAAAACTCCGCTCCATGCTAGGAGCTGGTTCCGAGCCACTCCGTAGGATTCCACTGCCGCTCCCTCCGCTCCGGGAGTCGCAGCCGTGGAGCCGAGTGAATCCGAACAGGGCTTTACTGTTCATGGAGGGTCTCCAACTGTCATCGACCACACCTTTCTGAACAGCGTTTGGGAAAACCATTTAACAGCACGCCATGTATTAGACGCTTAAACGACCTTGAACCATGGCCTTCCTCCTCCCCAAGCTCAACACACACGTCTTGCAAGCCTCCGGCGGAGCTGCTGCTGCTGGACTCCGTCAAGGGCTCAAGGCGCTGCTATCCATCGGCACTCACAAGAAGCTCCTTCGTTGTGTTGAGCTCCATCGTCGCTATGACCAACTCCATCAACGATACCGCGCTCGAGAGGATTGTCGTCAGGTCATCACCGGAGCTGCCGCTGCCGGAGTCCATGTGTCCGTCAAGGGGCTCGAGGCGCTGCTCTTCAGCGTTTCCATCACCATGCATCCACAGGAAGCTCTGGTTTCCGAAACGGCTTCACAAGAATTACGGGCTGCCGCGGCGCGGTGGCCGGAGGAGGACGGCCTCGAGGTCCAGCACATTGGTGAGCCCCTCGCGGCCGCCATCATTTGCGTTGTCCTCGAGCACACCGGTGAAGCCTGTAGTCAAGGACGTCGCAGCGGACAGCGGACTCCAGATGACCATCTACGCGGCGGCGGGTGGGGTAGCAACAACCCGCCCGCACGCCAAGCTGTTCTTCGGCCGATGCGCGCGCACACAATGGCCATGTTTTTAGTTTACTGAAGTACTGACGATGGAATATCTATAAATCACGTTTTCACAAATATCTATGAATCACGTTTCACAAAAACGACCACAAACTCAAATATTCAGGTTTACGAGAACCAAATTTTCTATACTCACGGATTAGTTAGAGTTGTCGAACGTGTTTTTATTCTGTTATAAGATGTCTTCCTGGTTTATAAATCCAAGAATGCGTTCTTCATGATTTCACCTATATCACAACAAAGAAGAGAAGACAGTGGTATCCCCATCCTAGACTTTACATTGGTGCTTGCATTTTTAGAATTTATTTTAGACCTTTTTTTTGCGGGTGAATAATGTATTACTCAACTCAAGAAGTTCATACAATCAGTCGTAGCAAGCTCCATAGCAGCCGTAGGACCCGAACCGATCCAAGTCATGGTTCTGCCTTCTAAACGAGCAAATCTAGCTATGCTATCACTAACTTTATTTTGGCTACGATTAACATGAGTAATACACGAATCACAAATAGACATGAGATATCTAATCTCCTTAATGAGCGATGAATAAACTGATCTATCCACCTCCTTTGCCTGGATCAACTTAACTGCAACAATAGAGTCCATCTCAATCTCGATAGGAAGCTCACTTTTCTGGATCGAAAACGACAACCCTTCCATGCATGCACATAATTCCGCTTCAAGAGCATCTCGACATGAAAAAAGTTGCCTACAAGAGGAAAAAATAATCTCACCCTTGTCATCTCTCAACACCATGCCAGCGCCTGCTGAGCCATCTTCTGCATAAGAACCATCAGAACTAAGTTTAACCCAGCCAGCCTTGGGAGCACTCCATTTAGGCCTCGTCTCTCTTGTAAATGCAGTTGACCAGTTAGAAGGGTTATCATAAGTGACAAAAGATTTCCCTTTGCTTACATCCAAGGATAGGTCAATCTTAATACCGACAAGAGAATCAAGGTAGCTCACCAAAAAACGCCTCGAGGCTTCCATAGGTGGTGCCGGTTTGTAATGGACCACCTCGTTCCTAATATGCCACGCCCGCCACAACAACATTAGTAGCATGGACCTTTCAATATCCGAAAGAGGCTGTAACACATGTAGCAGCCATTCTTTACTGATGTTTTGCATGGAATTAATACTAGGCAAGGACCAAACATCTGTCATTTGACGATGTGCGCGGCTGCACGGGACATCAACTCCAACTTCTCTAGACCTAAATTAACTGTGTTTATTGGAAGTTAGTGCCAAAAAACCTCCCCATAGTTCTCATAAACTAGCCTTAATATTAGACAATCTGTTAAAAGTGACCTTTTCTCTCCGCAGTTTTACGTGAAGATGTCATTTCCATATCTTTTTGGCGGGTTGTAATTTCACCCACTACCATGCCCATGCCCACGCCCGCAGCCTCCCGCTCCTGCCACCGCCACCCTCCGCCGCAACACCCCTGCCGTAGCCGTCCGCGCCGCCACGCCCCTCGCCGGCGGCCACCGCACCGCCCACCCTCATGTGTGTCACCGATTGACGGGTCCTAGGCATTATTTATATTCTTTGTTTAACAAAAAATAAAATAAAAATGGATTTAGGGAAAATAAATAACGGAACTGACAAGATATGTACCAGAAAACTTTCCCCAACTTTCACGCGAAGGAAAAAAACCTAGTTTGAAGAGGAAATTTTTATGAGGAGGGCTGTTGTAGTTGCCCTTATAGCATTTACAGCCGGCATCTTGAAACGTCCGTGGACGCGCCTGATCAGTGATCGGACAGGAGAGAAGAAAAAAGTGACCCAATCGGAACCCTCATATCATCCTTATACGTCACGGTTGTCCACGAAACCTCATATTGAGGACAAATGCAGGAAGAATATAAGGACTCGCGGACGCGCCCGGATAAGCGCGGTCAATCCGCCACGTAGGACACGGCCAACCTTGAACCACCTTTTCTCCTTTTTTTATTCATTATTTTCTTTCTCTCTCTCTTCATCTCAACCAATTACGTGCAAGTGCAAATGGGCAAACATACGAGAGAAAAAAAATGAGGAGTGTGGCTGCATAGTGGGATAAATAAAGGCTTAAAACATACACCGCGAGCATTTATGGGGTCTGATTTGCTAAATCCGGTTATAGATGCTCTTAAGTCTTCCAAGCAAGCAAGCCTTCGTTGATCTAGTCTTGTTGCTTGCTGGTTCTCGTCGCAGCGTCATCCACAAGAAAGGAGAACTGTTCAAAAAGATAGAAGAAAAATGGAACAAGGAACTACTATCAATCTGGACCAGACGCAGGACGCATGATATTCTCCTCTGGCTGTCGGCTTTTTCTTCAA
The DNA here is from genome assembly GCF_018294505.1 of Triticum aestivum. Classification (NCBI taxonomy): domain Eukaryota; kingdom Viridiplantae; phylum Streptophyta; class Magnoliopsida; order Poales; family Poaceae; genus Triticum; species Triticum aestivum. The sequence goes on from NC_057809.1 coordinate 606,417,087, forward strand.
GTAGCGGTTTGCGCGTGTGGTGCCAGATTCCTCCCGCCGTACGTTCAACGACATGGACATATCCGCGCAAACGAAATAAACGACAGCAATGACATACAAGGGGTGGACTAGTTCAAATCGGGTTTGGGCTTGGGTCGTTGATGCCAACGTTCTTTCTTTGGAACGTGGACGGGGAAATCTCCATTCGGCGCCATTTTTCGCGCTTGTTTTTCACACAGACCCCATCGACGGCCCCTGCCGCAAGTCTCTCATCGCTGGTGCCGGCCGCCGGCTTTTTCGCCGCCGGGCCATTGGTAACGGAGGAGAGGCGGGCCATTGGTAACGCTGGTACCTCACTCCAATGCGGACCCGATACACATCTTTCTCAGTCTCCTTAATCAACGCACGAAGTTATTGAGCTGTCTGTCATTGTGTGGGTGGAGGGAGCGTGCCGGCAAGTCGCCAATGACTTGTAGACAGGGACTACTAATCAAAGCAAGTGGATCCAGCCAGGAAAGAGAGTGACATGACATCTGCCTACTTGTCTTCGGCCAGAGTATACTCTACAAATCGTTTGAATTCTTCTTCCGGTCGACCGGTCCAATGGGTTTGTTTTGCTGAATTTCGGAGGAAAATCGGAAGAATGGGCGAACTGTGGAATATGTACACGTAGAATTAGGACCAGAGAATCGGGTCGCTAACTGTGCTGGACAACATTTTGGAAGAATTGGTCATCCACCCCAACGCTCCTACCTACCTATTAGTGGTGGTACAGATGAAAAGCGAACGAAAATAAACAGATAGTAAATCATATTTTCCAATACCAGATAATTGTCTGTGCGTCTTAATGGACGCACGCATATTTTGTATGCAATCATCATGATTTACCTTATATTCTGGTGGTAATTTGACTACATACTAAAAATGCATTTAGCTGCCAACTGAATCATTACTTATTGACTTATCAAAGAGAACATGAGTTTATTTGACCCCGCAAAGAAAATTGATTTTATCCGGCAATAAGGTAGTCAGCACTATGAAAATACCCGTCTTTGCCAAGTGCCTACAAGAAAACATTCGGCAAAAATGGGAACTTGGCAAATAGGTGCTCTGCCACTAGGCAAAGCAGGCTCATTGTTAAGTGTTTTCTACTCCCTCCATTCCTAAATATTTGTTTTTCTAGAGATTTCAACAAGTGACTACATACGGAGCAAAATGAGTGAATCTACACTCTAAAATATGTCTATAACTCTATATACATTCGTATGTGGTAGTCCATTTGAAATCGCTAGAAAGACAAATATTTAGGAATGGAGGGAGTATAAGACAACGGGCAAACTACTTAAAAGCAATAAAATGCTTGTATTGTTTATTTTTTGGGTGGGAGCTAAAAATGGGTTTTTTCTTGAAGTTATAGCTCATTTTTATACATGCAACTCAAAATTTAATATTATTTGGTAAATGGGTAGAAATGCAATTCATGTCTTACAATTAGAAATTGGTTAAAAATGGTAAATTTTGGCATTAGTAACACAATGTAGTATGTTCCATGTTTGAAAAATTAGGGATGTTAAAGATAAAAAAAAAGTTGCCATACTTAAGTCATTTAGTGCATTTCTAGGCATTGAACGGATATAAATAAAATTTGAAGTAGAAGTGCATGAAAAATGTTGGCCTGATAAATTTTAATTGTTTTTTAGTCTATGATTTGGCCTAATACAAGAACAGAAGAGGAATTCCAAACATATGTGTCATGACTCAACCCGAACATGGAGTTATATTAATTCTAAAAAATACAAAGGAAATATGAAAAACATAAAATCTGGCATGCTGCCATGATATGATCCCTAGAGGATGTGGTAAAAATTTGATAGAATTTGCAAAAGTTGTGATGTACACCGCTTAGAAACCGGACCATATTTGAGGAAGAATCTAGGTTTCGTGATGGAAAGGGCCAGACTTGAAGGCGAAACAACCACTGCTTTATTGGTTGACCTTAAAATTTATTGTACACTCAACGTACAACCATTACAATTTCCATGTCTAAGTTTGAAATTTTATGGGATTAGTTTTCTATATTTAAGTCATTTAGTGCATTCATAAGCATTTAATGGATATAATTAAGAACTGGAGCAATTGAGCCGGTTTCCAAAGCAAACCAGTGGAAAAAATCAGCAAAACTAGAAATTGAGGTAGGCTCTGGAGGGAGGACGAAGGAAACAAATGTAAAATCAAACCTTAAGTATTTTCTAAATAAGAGAATATTTATAAAATGGAGTTCGGCAGATTGACTTAGGATATGAATAATATTGATCCCCAATATAAAACATATAAGGAGTGGTATAATGTGGTAAAGAATATGTTCAGACTAATTACATTGTTTAACACACATAGAAAATTTATAACACACAGATATTGTTTAACACACACACACACACACACACACACACACACACACACACACACACACACATCATTTATAATACATGGATGTATAATACTAATCAACCATTTTCCCTATATCTAGCAATGTATTGAGATTTCTAGAGATTAAATAAGACTTGAATTTATTTTCTAAAGATACATTTATCTGATTTGATTCACTAAGACTATGGTTAAGGCTGTAAGGCAAGATGCTCTTTTTAGTTTTTCCATATTTAGTCATGCATCTCCAAATTCTCTAGGATTTTTTTCTTCACTTAAGACATATTCTAAAAGGTGTTTGCATTCTTTTCCCAAAATTCAGTGATCATCACTTATCATCGCCGTTGACGCTCGTCAATAGACACTTTCTTCTACGAAAAGGAGTTCCTAAACTTCCCCTACCTGCCTTCTAAACACATGCTCCCACTATTTACCTTTGGGTTTTCGGATTTTTTTATCGCGGTTCTTTATTAATACTTCAATTCTCTAAGCTTACAATACATTCATATTTTATTATGTTCAACCGACCATCTTTCACAACCGCCTACAAATAACTCTGGGTTGCGCAAGAAACCGCCATGGTGCCTCATAAAAATCACACTAAAAATGAATTAAACATCCTCATGGAGGAAAAAAATCAATTAATATTCTTGTTCAACTACCAATCTTTGTACACAAAACACCTTAACACTCTAAGGCAATAAATTCTAGATATGTTTTCACTAATAAGAAATCATGGATACATCACTGTGTAGGATATGTGACGATGTATCCATAAATAACTTGGGATAAATTAATTTTTTGCCCAAAGTTGAGTGACGCTGATCACAATCCAAAGTTCATTAGCACTTGACCATGGTACTTGATTGGATTAGATGATTCTGGCCATATCTATCCCTCCTCCACTTCTCACGCGTCACTCTTCCATAGTCGTTGCCCAGTGCTTGCCTCGTCATCACATCTTCCTCTTTTCTCATCAATGCCCAACTCCCGTACCTTCACTGATAGAGCATTGTGGGCGCCACAGCCGAGAGGCATGATAAGAGTGATGGTAGAATACTCTCTCACTCACAACAACCGCATGAGGAGTGGTGGTGGTGGCAGGGTCGTCCTGATATTTCAGGGGCCCGGGGTGAAAATCAAACCGGGGCCTTTAATATAAAGTAAAAAACAATAATTAAATTATTACTATACGGGAAGAAGGGTGGACACCCGATGGTTGCCCTGAGGAGAGCGGACAGAGGCATCACTGGAAGAGAATATGCCTACCTTGATTCATCGCCGGAGGATAAATGACCATAAATGTGCCGAATAATATGTGGTGTCACACTAGACAAGGAGGAGGGACTCAGCTAAGATGAGCAACCTCGCCCGGGATCGTTCCACAGGGTCAAGGCAATTTTTCTCTACCCCATGGATTGACGACGAAAAAGCCATAGTCCGGAATTGATGCCCTGGCGGGCTGATGCACGTTGATTAACTGAAATCCCTGTAACCAACCAAAGCCCGAGCCACATACGAGATGAGGAAATCCAGGCTCTAGGGATCATTGTATTATAGTACAAAACCCCTCAAAACCAAATCTGTACCTCAGGTGCTGTCAATGAGTATGTACTTCTGCAAGCCAATGAACAACCAGGAGCCCGCATCCGAGACAACCAAAATTGCTTTGCTTCTGGACCAATAATAATACCTAATCTTTCACGATCTGGACAAAAAAAAATTATCTAACACATCATGGCGACAAGGTAGACTATAGATAGAAATATTAACATGTCATGAAGAGCACGAAGCTAGTCATTTTGATTTGACACTCGATGTACTGCATCGCTGCCACCAATCCTATGCTCCATTCATCACATGCCGCGATGGGGCAAATAGGAGGTAGACATGGCGACTAACTAGGAGAATAAGAGGCTCGTGCGATCGCTTCTCGTTCACGCGTGACCTATCGCATTCAAGTTACTCACAGCATGCCTTTGGGCCAGCCGCAACCTACAACAAAACTGAGCGTATACATGGCCTTGGGGGCCCCTTGGTTTCATGGGGCCCGGGGCGGCCGCCCCGCTCGCACCCCCCTCAGGACCGGGCCTGTGTGGTGGTGTTCATGTCGTCTCCGGCGTGAACATGCATGGAAGATCAATAGTGGTGCCGAAATCAACTGCACTGCGGCAAACTGTGTTGTTGTGCTTGCCTATGTTCAATTGTCGATTTTTTTTCTAACTACATCATGAATCCATGGAGCTAGGTGGTTGTGGGGATCTATGGCCAGGGCTAGGGATGGAGACCAGAGCAAGATGCCTTGCTCGATATAACCTGTGGTTGGTGTTCTTCATTTATGGATTGAAGAAGAACATGAGAAAGAGGATGAACATGAATGGAGGCATAAATGTCTAAGAGGGCAAATGATCAAGTGATATATCAACTTCATGGCATTTATATACTTCATATCAATGGCCCCCCAGCTTATATATGGAGAATTTATTAGTTATCCTTTTGCCGGGTATTTCTGTGCAAACCGCACTCTAACCAAAATACCCAAAGCAGATCAACTTGCGCTTTCAAACAACCTATTTTGGGGGGCATTTATTCCAAAAAAGTTTTATGAATCATTTGCATCACATAATATGGTGGATACCACATATTACTAGTTTTCTCTTGAAAGGTAATATGTCATCAACAATTTTGTAGGATTAATATATTATTCTCCATTTATACAAAGATGGAAGAAAATAATTAAATGACATAAAGGATGAAATTGAACATGAAAAATATATCATTTAATTCTAACTTTTGATTTTTCGTACATGCATGTGGCACGTCCTTGCCATTTATTCTTGTTGAAAAAACCACAAACGTGCATTTTATCACGCAACTCTACAAGTTGCATATGTATCCATGTATAGTGAGTAATTCTACTAGTTTATGGTTACCTCTAAATATCTGGATCAAGATCCTAGGACTCACTAAAGCCATGGAGAAAACATAATTTGTCTAAGTCCGAAATTTTTGTATGTGAAGCAAAAACATGGAAGCGATATAATAATTAAAAACTACCCAATCTCAAAGTGGCTGTATAGTTGTACTTAATTTTATGTAATGTTTCCAACAAAACTTTTAGGCTAGCCATAGTGGGGGTAACTTAGGTAGTAACTTAACAAATCCCAAGATAATTTTACTTATGTGGCAAGTATTTAATGAGGAATGAGGTGCTTGTGGTAACATAATATGTTACTGTAACATAGCGCTTCCCGAGGAAAAATGAGTATATGAGATAATAAATGAAGCAATCTATGATACTACTACTATGTTACTTTGCACTATGAAGATAGTAACTTAGACTAATGTCATATGCATGACACTAGTCTAAGTCACTCCCCACTATGACCAGCCTTAGGCTTTACTGTGTGGTCAATAAAATAGTGAAAACCAATATACCCCCCCCCCCCCCCCCGCCCAGATGCACATGGCATTTAAGGAGATACATAGTGACCAAGACGCGCTGTGATAGGCCAGCGTTATATTTGAGGTTGTGAAAATGAGCTATCATGTGCCCTAAAAAATGAAACATTTAATTGTGTATATACATGGAATTGTGTGAGTGTGGCGGGGTGGGTGGGGGGGGGGGGTGGATCCTCTAACATGAAGGAGGGAAGTCACCTAAGCTACAATGCAACCTAGTGTAAAACAGAGAAGGAAAGTCACAAGTACTGTAGCGAACACTGTATTTATCTACCGTAGCAGGTACTGTACACAATTACTGTTGATATAAATAAATTTAAAATTATTTTTGTTGCACCATAATTTTATTTGTATGTAATTTTTGTAAGTTTATGAAGTAGATTTGTAATTTACAAATTAAATCAAGTCATTTAAACTTTAATCACATGAAAGTGAAGGAGGGAAGTTAGAAAACTGTAGCTTAGGTGACTTCCCTTATTCAGAGGGACTATTATGTAGTACTCCTAGTTGTTAGATATATCGATTTCATTATCAACTAATATGGGACCGAGGAAGTATATATATATGGAGTAAACATATTCTATAATGGTTAATTTACCCAACATGGGTTTCAACATGACCTTAGAATTGGCCCCCATCAGTTTAGGCGTTATACAGTCTCTACATGTTTCTTTGTATTTCACCTCTTTTTATTTTGGTTTTGTGAGAATACTTCGTTTGGCTGTGTACATCTTAGTTATGCAGAGGCCAGATGTAATTTTTATAATTTTTTAAGTAATAAAGTGCCCCATATCGAAAAAATATTCTATAATGGTGAGACAGGAATAGTTTAAAAGTATCTTCCCGCTTACGCACGCTGTAAATGATCTTCCCGCCTACCCACGCTGTTGATATAGACAACCAGTGTCACCGGAGAAACTACAACCATGTCGTTCTCCTACTAGCCTCAACCTACTGCTTCCATCTGTCATCACAAATTCCATAAAAATAGTTGATGTGAGAAACGACTCTCCGGTTTTCTCATTCTCTAACTCTGCCATACGGCTGCCGTCCGGCCTCAGCCGCAAGAGCGAGGAGGGCGTGGAACTCGCCGGGCCGGTGGAGGCAGGCTTCGAAGCGGCCAGCACACGGCCGGTTGCCCGGTTGGTCGAGGTCCGGTTGCCGTCGGACGAGGGCGTCTCTTCCATCTCAATACAGTACTAGACGGTGAGGAGGAGATGCTATGCAGTAGAACAGCAGCGTCAAGGTTTAGCACCCCGGCGGCCCTCGCGGCTCCAAGTGAGTCTCCGAATTTACATAATTTTTGTTCATGCTTGGAGTCAGTAGATAATTGATCCTTCTCCTGTCTGCAGATGGATGGTCTACGGCGATGCTGTGTAAGACCACGCGGCCAGCAGCTACGACGGTTCTGGCGCTCCTGCTAGAGCCACCCCATGGCGACGAGCACATACAAGGGCCAGCGGCGTGCCCACCGGCGGTAGTCGTGGTCCACAACGAAGAGCCTGTGGACAAGGACGCTGACGATGTGGGGCAAGGGCCTCCAGCATGGCTGCTTCAACGGCGGCGAGCGACAGGCCGGCGCCACACCTATAGCCAGGCCAGGCCAGGCTAGAGGGCTATAATAACGCCACCTACCATGAGCTCAGGCTCTCAGCAGCTCCACCTTGTTTGCATCCATTCCGGAGAAAGTTTAGATAGAGCTGCTATATTTTGCTTTAGTTTCCGCTGGTTATTTAGATGATTTTAATGGGATATGTGGAACATTTTTTTTTGAGGAATTGTGAAACAAATAGCTGCTAATGAACATATTAACTTGTTTGATGTTTTCAGATTAAGAGAAATTCAACTGCGAACGAGATGAGAAGGGTTACGAATACTTGCAAAAGCAGAGCTCATTGCATCAGGCAATCTTCTGGTGAACATTTTTTTTCTTTTACAAACTATTATTTACATGTCTTACTATTTCTTTTGAGAAATTTACATTTCATACTACTAAGTTTCCTCCTTTGAAATGAATTGGCAGTACACCTGATATTTCCTCGAAAAGTTTTTTTCATGTCATTTTTTTGTGCGAAACTTATTTACATGTCATGTGCAAAGTACTTGGGACCCGTTGGAATTTGTTTTGGAATTCTACATGCCATGTGCAAAATTGCATGTCATACTAAGTCAGCTGTTCCTTTTTTAAAAAAATTTAAAAATGTTTTTGAGGGGTTGGAAATTTGTTTTGAGAGGACGACGATGGGTTCCCTCGAACGGTTCTTTTTTTTTTAGAATCGCCCGAGCGGTTCTTAGTGCTGCTTGCTTTTAGAACGGCCTGCTCTTCTGACGGCCCAGCTATCTCAATCCAACAGCCCAACTCTGTGGTCTTGTGTGTTTCAACATTCGAAAGAAGTTGAGATACTAAGGCCGTTTGCAAGGCCCACACGGTGTAACAGGCCCGTTTCCCAACATCTGAAGGAGCGTTCTTCTCAGACTTCTTTCAAATTTCTTTCTGGGCCGGCCAATCGTGAAAACGAGAGATCGCCTCGAATTGTTTAAAAAAAAATCTTCAAAGCTGAATTGGACCGCGTCACTCCACCGGCCACCGGCTCCGCCGCGGCGCCGCCCAATCCCCAACCGACCAAAAGTCAGAGCCTTTCTAGAAGCTGGTAACTATGGAATTTCTGGCATGGCAAGTGACCCCCTTCTCCTCTCCATCCACCCCTAAGAAAAAGTCGCGGTCTCTAAACTTACTAGCTAAGCATGATTCAGCACCCCGAAACTTCACACCGCCGAGCCGATCGAGGCAACCGCGATGCGGTTGATACGCGGGTGGATAGCTGTATATTACATGTGGGACTGCTGCTGCGGCCTGGACCAGAAAACTACACGTACACACCTACCGTCGCCGAAACCCTAGCTACAGAAGCGCGGAGAAGTTGTCGCAGAAGGCGTCGGAGGCAGGGAGCGGGATGATCGCCTCGGAGGCGTGGTTGGGGGCGCGCCGCCTGGCGCCAGCGCAGGTGGGGGCATGGGAGCAGGCGGGTCGATCGGGGTCCGGGGAGGCAGCCGGCGTGGTCGGCGACAAGGAGCAGGTCTATTTTCTAGCCTTCTCTCTAAGATCTTGTGTGCTCTGGTGATTCCGTGTTTAGGGATTTGTCTTGATTTGCTGCTTGCGATAGTAAACGTGCAAGGAAACTATGGATCATACCCCCCCCCCCCCCCCCCCCCCCCAACCCACACCCGGATAGGGCTAGCACAATCGCTCCCAGGTTATAAATTATTTTATTATTGCCAATTTCGAGAGCTGACCTGGTAGATTACCTGATCTAGGTAGGTGTGATTGTAAAATAACGCCACGAAATTTTAAAGTGGGTACTGGGATTCTGCTCATCACCTGTTCTACATTGTATTTGATTGCATGTTGCCTTTGTAGGCACTAGGCAGATCATGTGTCTACAAACTGTTTGGATCTGGTTCAGATCTTTGAAAAAAAAAAGATCATCCAGGATTAACCCTTGGAGGCATTTTTTTTATAGAAGAAATCTCTAAGCACCACAGGCCACTCAGGACTTAAGACGGGGTGGGCTAGCTCGCTCCCTGCGAGCCTAACCAACAGGGTGACACCCTGTTCTCGGTTTAGTACTGGTGTTTGCTGTTTGGATCTCAGGACCAAGCGAACTGAATCCAAAGAGTGACACAGTTCATGAGAATGGTGCCAGTCTTGTCAAGTGTGTATACAAATTCTAGTTCCTCACCAGCCTCTTAGGTTGCACTTGACACCACGATGATCCCAAAACAATCTATTTGGTTAAATTCATCAGATAATATCTCTGGCTTTATCATTTAAAGCATTGAGGTTTGTGACAGAAAATACCAATAGAAGTAACATTGAGGCGCACCAACGGAGAGAGAGGGAACACATTATTTTTCCTTCTTCATTTGAAGTGTCTTTTAAAACTTATGGATGATCAACAATTGATTTTTTAACGTAGTGTTCTTTTACCTAGCTCACCAATGATTTGAGTTGGGGTTATCCTTTTTGTGATCGATCATTACTGTCTCACCTGATGCAGTTATGGGATCTTGTTGATACAAAGTCTATGTAGGTATCTTGTTCATTTGTATCTTCTTCACTAAAATTACATAGTTATTGGCAAAGCATTCTGAAATATTACTTGAGCTACCTGATTGTGTATAATAAGTAATAGCAGGAGTTGGCACTACTACTGTATAATAAACTATTTTTAACATAACAAGAATTTCAAAGGAATGGCTCATCCATAGATCATGTTTCACCACAGTGCAATTTTAGTCTTTCAACAGTTCTAATGTGGAGTTACACGGGGAAAGATGATGTGAAATGTATTTTTTATTACAAAAATTCCGAAGTTTACATTTATAAATTCAGTACCCCTATAACTTAAAGTTCATAATTAAGTTATGTGTACTGGAAAAATGAGGCCAGGTTGTAACTGCTACCATGCTTATGGTTCTTTTCTGGTAAGCAAACTGATGCTACTAGTGAAAAAATTCTGATGTTATAATTTTGTTTCATCCAGGAAGACTATTATGATTACAATGAAGAAACTGACGACGATGACGACGACGATGATGACTACAAATCCCCGCCTTCTAGCCCGAAAGGCCCGCTTATCATTGCATGACAATGATTTGATATAGATGTCCATACTTATATTGTGTGGGGATATCTTTTTGATATCATTTCAAATATTACCATAGAGGAGTGCAACTGTTTCATTCATTATAATCATTCATTGTAAATATTTGTCATATACTCCCTCCGTTCCTAAATATATGTCTTTTTAGAGATTCCAATAAGGGACTACATACAGAGTAAAATGAGTGAATCTACACTCTAAAATATGTCCATATACATCCGTATGTAGTTTGTATTGAGATCTCTAAAAAGAATAATATTTAGAAACAGAGGGAGTATATTTGTTGGTTTTATTTCACTTTATTACACCCATGTTCTGAGTGGAATAATGCGCACAACATCTTGTTTCTTCGTCTTCTCAAGGCTGGCTCAACGTTTTGTTTTACACATTAGCGAGTATTCTATATACTAGTCTTAGGTTTCAATATCATTATCAAACTGTTGTCAAGAACACCTATATGGAACTTTTAGCGGAAGCGTTTGGCGACCATGACAATAGCTGCGGAAGACAGTAGGAAGCTGCCTTCACAACCGTTGGAGACAGTCTCCATCACCAAAAAATGAACCCAATATTGCCTATATATGTGGTGCAATGGACACGGGACTGAACCTAGATTGTTGGTTTGCATCTCCGATCATGGTGCATATGTGAGAGAGGTGTGGTGAGCCACACCCCAACTTTTCTGCCGAGTAATTCCAACACTATGCATACTTGTAAAGCACTATGCGTTGCATTTTGACTACTTAGGAGCTTAGATAACCAAAGAATGAATGAATATTGACATATCATATTATAACAAGTAAACATCTAAGTTTGTAGTCATATATGTATGATGTAGATGTATACTTAATTCTGGTAGTTTATCCCATTAAAAATAAAATTGTAGCTACAAAATATTCAAAGACTGCATGGTATAATACTGCACAAACTCATGTAAAATATATCCAGCATTTGTCTTTAGGTACTTGTATTGTAGTTTTGAGTAACTAGTATTGCATCTTTAAAGATAAATGGAGTTTATGAACACATAGTCAAAGCTTTGAACAACAAAAAACATAAAGTGAATGTGAAAGGCAATTCGTTTAGAAGAAAAAAGAACTATGGAGAAGTAAAGTATGGAAGAGTCTAGAACAAATGAGAAGTGCCTGTGATGTTAGGTTTGTGCATATTATGCATTGTTAATCATAAATAGAAAAAAGGGATGCCAATTTGTTTAGAAGAATTATGGATAATTGAAGTATGGAAGATTCTACAACAAATAAGAAGTGCTTACATATGTTTGTGCATAATGTGCATTGTAAATCATAAAGTGAAGGTAATTCATTTGGAAGAAAAATGTTTGGATAATTATATTATGGAACATTCTAGAAAAAAGAGAAGTGCTTGTGTTTTGAGGTTTGTGTGTTGTCTTTAAGCTCAACTCAGGTTGTAAGAGGATGTAGATATTTTACACATTGACTAAAATACCATTTAATCTAAAGAGATAAGTTAGAATATCCAAGGTTGATCTCCATAAAAGATTGTGATTTTTTTATTGTGGGAGGTCCAAAAGAGTGATCCTTACTACTACTCATTTTCTCAACTTACGTGCCTCCATATGATCAAAATTTATCATGGGATTTACTAGCTTGACTCGTGCTTCCATATGATCAAAATTTATCATGAGATTTACTAGCTTGACTCGTGCGCCTTCATCCAATCTATGCATGAGATTCCTCTACCATGCAATATGCATTAGTGCATTTTATATGGGTTTTAATCACATTGCATTTAATAGTGATATACATAACTTTTCATGTTACAATTTTTTTCTTATGCAGACATCTCTCGCATAATTTAAATTACTATTCCACACAATATTTACGAACTATATATCCAATTCCGTGACAACGTGCATGGTATCTTCTAGTTAAATTTGTCTTATGCCCGTTCTAAACAATTACAAGAAAAAATTATAACAACAAACTACTTATACCTTTGTTAGTTGTGTGTGGCATTGCAAGAGTTCCTTTTCTAATGAAATACAATATACAAGATTAGAAGTATTGGATGTTCTACTGAGGGTAGGAGAGATGCTGAAGTTTGTGTTGGTGCACTAGTGCAGAGCCATCCTATGCAAATGGTTTAAACCACCTTTCACTGACACAGTTTCAAACCGCCCTAGTTTAATCGTCGGCTATAGCTCCTCTGATCACACATGCTAGAAGCATAAGTGCTCGTGTGTGATCGGGAGAGCTATCACAAACAAACATGCCACAATGAGGCGTCGCCAAAAATAATGTGTGATAGGGAGAGCCATCAAAGACACTTTTCTTGATAGAAGCGTTTGCGTTATTAAAGTATAACACACACGATGCGTAGGAGAAAACTGTGTGACATAGAGAAATCCATCACACAAAGTTTTCCTGTTGGAAACATTTGTGGCCTGGCTGCGTAACACAAACGATTGTCCAAGACGACATCGTGTGTGGTTGCTCATGGATCCCACACGCTTATTTTGTAGTAAATGTTTTGATTGCCAGTGGTCGTCGCCCAGGATGCTTGATAAGTAACCATGTGCAATATAAAAACCCAATAAGCAGTCTAATTATAGTGTATATTGTGTTTTTTCATGCGCTTTACACCAATATAACATAAACGGCAGTGCCACAAGTATGTTGTATTATCATTATCAACTTTTCATTTTTTGGCATCAATATTATGAATATGTGTATCACTACAATCGAGATTCAACAAGAACAGACCATTCTTCAAGGATGCATGACCATAAAAGATATTATTCATAAAAATAGAACAACCATTATTCTCTAACTTAAATGAATAACCATCTCACAATAAACACGATCCTGATATAATGTTAATGCTCAACGCTGGAACCAAATAACAATTATTGAGGTATAAAACTAATCTTCAAGGTAGATGTAGAGGTAGCGTGCCGACGACGATCACATCGACCTTGGAACCATTCCCGATGCGCATCGTCACCTCGTCCTTAGTCAATCTTCGTTTATTCCGCAACTCCTATTTCGAGTTACAAATATGAGCAACCAAACTAGTATCAAATACCCAGGCGTTACTACGAGCATTAGTAAGGAACACATCAATAACATGTATATCGAATATACCTTTGTTCACTTTGTCATCCTTCCTATCCGCCAAATACTTGGGGAAGTTCCGCTTCCAGTGACCATTTCCCTTGTAGTAGAAGCACTCAGTTTCAGGCTTAGGTCCAGATTTAGGTTTCTTCACGTTCTTCTTGAAGTTCCCTTTCTTACCTTTGCCCTTTTTCTTGAAACTAGTGGTCTTGTTAACCATCAACACTTGATGCTCCTTCTTGATTTCTACCTCCGCGGCCTTAAGCATTGTGAAGAGCTCAGGAATCGTTTTATTCATCCCTTGCATATTATAGTTCATTACGAAGTCTTTGTAGCTTGGTGGCAGTGATTGAAGAACTCTGTCAATAACACTATCATCTGAAAGATCAACTCCCAGCTGAGTCAAGTTGTTATGATACCCAGACATTTTGAGTATGTGTTCACTGACAGAACTGTTCTCCTCCATCTTGCAGCTATAGAACTTGTTGGAGACTTCATATCTCTCAACCCGGGCATTTTCTTGAAATATTAACTTCAACTCTTGGAACATCTCATATGCTCCATGACGTTTTTAAAATGTCTTTCAAGTCCCGGTTTTAAGCCGTAAAGCATGAAACACTGAACTATAGAGTAGTCATCAGATCGAGCTTGCCAGACGTTCATAACATCTACATCAGCTCCTGCAGCAGGTTTGTCACCTAGCGGTGCATCAAGTACATAATTCTTCTGTGCAGCAATGAGAATAATCCTCAAGTTACGGACCCAGTCCGTGTAGTTGCTACCATCGTCTTTCAACTTAGCTTTCTCTAGGAACACATTAAAATTCAGGGGAACGGTAGCATGGGCCTTTGATCTACAACATAGATATGCAAAACTATTAAGACTAAGTTCATGATAAATTAAGTTCAATTAATCAAATTACTAATGAAATGTCACTTAAATAAACATACCTCAAGTTATTTAAGTGATACATGATCCAAATCAACTAACCCATTCCGATCATCACGTGAGATGTGGTGGTCATCAACGGTGAACATCTCTATGTTGATCATATCTACTATATGACTCACGTTCGACCATTCAGTCTCTATTGTTCCGAGACCATGTCTGTACATGTTAGCCTCGTCAACTTTAATCCAAGTATTCTAGTTGTGTAAAACTGGCTTACACCTGTTGTATGTGAAGGCAGAGTCTATCACACCCAATCATCACGAGGTGCTTCGAAACGACAAACTTTAGCAATGGGGCATACTCAGGGAGAACACTTTTATCTTAAAATTTAGTGAAGGCATCATCTTATAATGCTACCGCCGTTCTAAACAAAATAAGATGCATAAAGGATAAACATCACATGCAATAAAAATATGTGACATGATATGGCCATCATCTTGTGCTTTTGATCTCCATCTTCAAAGCATCATATGATCTCCATTGTCACCGGCTTGACACCTTGATCCCCATCGCTGGGTCGGGGTTGTCTCGCCAACTATTGCTTCTATAACTATTGCTAACGCATAGCGATAAAGTAAAGCAATCACTACTGTAGGATGGTCCAAACGCGACACTACGATCAGAGACCCTTCGACGAAACTGTGTGCGATGCCATAATCGCAAACGGTGGTGTAAAAAATCGTCAAAAAGGTGCAAAATGTTTGCGATGATGGATGCATCAAACACGTTTTAGATTTTAGTTGCGTGTGTGATGCATGGCATACGGTTCAGTTCAATTAACTGTTTGCGATGAGGAGGTACAAAAGAAACGGGCAGCCAGATGAAGGTGTGCGCAATATACAGCATACGGTTCACTCAGATGAACTGTTTGTGATTATGGAACACAAACAAAACGGTCAGTCAGATCAAGGTGTGTGCGATATACGGCATGCGGTTCACTCAGATGAAATATTTGCATTGAGAGAAGAGAACAAAAATGGTTCAACTGAACAAGATGTGTGTGATACGCGGCAAACAGGTCCGTAATCAGAAATGTGTGCGAAGACCAATAATAACACAGACGATTGCCGCTAATAAGCCGTGTGACTTGCTCTGTCTATAGAAGAATAACTGAAATAAACATCCAATTACATAAGTGACTATACAGATCATTCGCACACACCTCAATAAACAATTGCATGCATTCTAAAGTAGGAGAAATGATTGTCTACTCATCTACTTCTTGTGACGCTCCCGCCACTGCTCTGTGGCTCGATCCCTCGTCTGGGGCAGGAAGAAGACACTTCCTCATGTCAACGATCCGCCTGTACATCTCGTAGCTTGTGTACGCATCCTTGGCCGCGCACTTGATATGTTGTTCATCCAGTCTCTCATGCCACACACTGTGCCAGGCGTTCTTGTCCTTCTTGCTCTCATTCTTCATCTTCATGTAGTAGGGGTCAATGATGGCCGAGGCAAGGTCAACCAGGGAGTTCAGTTTGTTTTTGTCACTACCCCAGACCTTGTAGTGGTGCTGGATGTTGAGAAGATTCGGGCATTTAAAGCCCGAAACCTTGAGCGCTTTTAGATCGTTGGTAGTGTCCACCGTAGCAAAACTATAGTCGGGGCTATTGATAAACCTAGAGAAACGCTCGCAAGGCCTTGTGGAAAGGTGGTAGTGGTAGACGAGGACGTCATGTCGCACGCACAACTGGGCGACGACAACCTTCTGATCGTGCCTGGCACGACCGATGGTGTACTCGAGGTCGAAGCCGACCACTTGGTACTTGTCCTCGGCAAGGAAATTGCTCCATAGTTTGGATGTAGCTCTCCACCGAGACCGGATCGTTCATCTACACCACCGAGAGGGCCTTCCCCCTCCCATGGGTGCCCACTACATGATGCTTGGTGAACTGCCCGCCGTTGTTGTCGTCGGCCGCTGGGAGCGCCATTGGAGCCACGGGAGCGCCATTGGAACCGCTGGATGTCCTCTCTGTATGTGTCGTCGTGGGTGTGCTTATTGTGTCGTGTGATGCAAGAGATGAAGGTAAATGGTCGCAAGAATAAATGGGGCCCGGGCAGCCTGGATTCTCTGCGTGTCCGCATGGCAGTTTTTGCAGCGGGTAACTGCATTGTCGCGCCGCGCCTGGCGCAACCGCATGCACACGAACGTGCGTGATCATGCACCTGCCCCAAACACTGAAGGAAATATGCCCTAGAGGCAATAATAAAGTTATTATTTATTTCCTTATATCATGATAAATGTTTATTATTCATGCTAGAATTGTATTAACCGGAAACATAATACATGTGTGAATATATAGACAAACTTAGTGTCACTAGTATGCCTCTACTTGACTAGCTCGTTAATCAAAGATGGTTATGTTTCCTAACCATGAACAAGGTGTTGTTATTTGATTAACGAGGTCACATCATTAGTTGAATGATCTGATTGACATGACCCATTTCATTAGCTTAGCACCCGATCGTTTAGTATGTTGCTATTGCTTTCTTCATGACTTATACATGTTCCTATGACTATGAGATGATGCAACTCCAGTTTACCGGAGGAACACTTTGGGTGCTACCAAACGTCACAACGTAACTGGGTGATTATAAAGGAGTACTACAGGTGTCTCCAAAGGTAGATGTTGGGTTGGCGTATTTCGAGAATAGGATTTGTCACTCCGATTGTCGGAGAGGTATCTCTGGGCCCTCTCGGTAATGCTCATCACATAAGCCTTGCAAGCACTGCAACTAATATGTTAGTTGTGAGATGATGTATTACGGAACGAGTAAAGAGACTTGCCGGTAACGAGATTGAACTAGGTATTGGATACCGACGATCGAATCTCGGGCAAGTAACATACTGATGACAAAGGGAACAACATATGTTGTTATGCGGTCTGACCGATAAAGATCTTCGTAGAATATGTAGGAGCCAATATGGGCATCCAGGTCCCGCTATTGGTTATTGACCGGAGATGTGTCTCGGTCATGTCTACATTGTTCTCGAACCGTAGGGTCCGCACGCTTAACGTTACGATGACAGTTATAATGAGTTTATGCATTTTGATGTACCGAAGGTTGTTCGGAGTCCCGGATGTAATCACGGACATGACGAGGAGTCTCGAAATGGTCGAGACATAAAGATTGATATATTGGAAGCCTATGTTTGGACATCGGAAGTGTTCCGGGTGAAATCGGGATTTTACCGGAGTACCGGGAGGTTACCGGAACCCCCCCGGGAGTCATATGGGCCTTAGTGGGCCTTAGTGGAAAGGAGAAAGGGGAGCCCAAGGTGGCCGCGCGCCTCCCCCCTCCCCTAGTCCTATTAGGACTAGGAGAGGTGGCCGGGCCCCCTCTCTCTCTTTCCCCCTTGATGAATCCTATTCCAACTAGGATTGGGGGGGGGGAGTCCTACTCCCGGTAGGAGTAGGACTCCTCCTGGCGCGCCCCAAGGCTGGCCGCACCTCTCCCCCCTTGCTCCTTTATATACGGGGGCAGGGGGCACCTCTAGACACACAAGTCGATCCTTGAGATCGTTCCTTAGCCGTGTGCGGTGCCCCCTGCCACCATATTCCACCTCGATCATATCGTTGTAGTGCTTAGGCGAAGCCCTGCGTCGGTAGAACATCAAGATCGTCACCACGCCGTCGTGCTGACGGAACTCTTCCCTGACGCTTTGCTGGATCGGAGCCCGGGGATCGTCATCGAGCTGTACGTGTGCTAAGAACTCGGAGGTGCCGGAGTAACGGTGCTTGGATCGGTCAGATCGGGAAGACGTACGACTACTTCCTCTACGTTGTGTGATCGCTTCCGCAGTCGGTCTGCGTTGGTACGTAGATAACACTCTCCCCTCTCGTTGCTATGCATCACCATGATCTTGCGTGTGCGTAGGAAAATTTTGAAATTACTACGTTCCCCAACAGTGGCATCCGAGCCTAGGTTTTATGGTTTGATGTTATTTGCATGAGTAGAACACAAGTGAGTTGTGGACGATACAAGTCATACTGCCTACCAGCATGTCATACTTTGGTTTGGCGGTATTGTTGGACGAGACAACCCGGACCAACCTTACGCGTACGCTTATGCGAGACCGGTTCCCCCGACGTGCTTTGCACACAGGTGGCTTGCGGGCGACTGTCTCTCCAACTTTAGTTGAACCGAGTGTGGCTACACCCGGTCCTTGCGAAGGTTAAAACGGAGTCTATTTGACAAACTATCGTTGTGGTTTTGATGCGTAGGTGAGATTGGTTCTTGCTTAAGCCCGTAGCAGCCACGTAAAACTTGCAACAACAAAGTAGAGGACGTCTAACTTGTTTTTGCAGGGCATGTTGTGATGTGATATGGTCAAGACATGATGCTAAATTTTATTGTATGAGATGATCATGTTTTGTTACCGAGTTATTGGCAACTGGCAGGAGCCATATGGTTGTCGCTTTATTGTATGCAATACAATCGCGATGTAATGCTTTACTTTATCACTAAGCGGTAGAAATAGTCGTGGAAGCATAAGATTGGCGAGACGACAACGATGCTACGATGGAGATCAAGGTGTCGCGCCGGTGACGATGGTGATCACGACGGTGCTTCAGAGATGGAGATCACAAGCACAAGATGATGATGGCCATATCATATCACTTATATTGATTGCATGTGATGTTTATCTTTTATGCATCTTATCTTGCTTTGATTGACAGTAGCATTATAAGATGATCTCTCACTAAATTATCAAGAAGTGTTCTCCCTGAGTATGCACCGTTGCGAAAGTTCTTTGTGCTGAGACACCACGTGATGATCGGGTGTGATAGGCTCTACGTTCAAATACAACAGGTGCAAAACAGTTGCACACGCGGAATACTCAGGTTATACTTGACGAGCCAAGCATATACAGATATGGCCTCGGAACACGGAGACCGAAAGGTCGAGCATGAATCATATAGTAGATATGATCAACATAATGATGTTCACCGATGAAACTACTCCATCTCACGTGATGATCAGACATGGTTTAGTTGATTTGGATCACGTAATCACTTAGAGGATTAGAGGGATGTCTTTCTAAGTGGGAGTTCTTAAGTAATATGATTAATTGAACTTAACTTTATCATGAACTTAGTACCTGATAGTATCTTGCTTGTTTATGTTGATTGTAGATAGATGGCTCGTGCTGTTGTTCCGTTGAATTTTAATGCGTTCCTTGAGAAAGCAAAGTTGAAAGATGATGGTAGCAATTACACGGACTGGGTCCGTAACTTGAGGATTATCCTCATTGCTGCTCAGAAGAATTACGTCCTGAAAGCACCGCTGGGTGCCAGGCCTGCTGCTGGAGCAACACCAGATGTTATGAACGTCTGGCAGAGCAAAGCTGATGACTACTCGATAGTTCAGTGTGCCATGCTTTACGGCTTAGAATCGGGACTTCAACGACGTTTTGAACGTCATGGAGCATATGAGATGTTCCAGGAGTTGAAGTTAATATTTCAAGCAAATGTCCGGATTGAGAGATATGAAGTCTCCAATAAGTTCTATAGCTGCAAGATGGAAGAGAACAATTCTGTCAGTGAGCATATACTCAAAATGTCTGGGTATAATAATCACTTGATTCAATTGGGAGTTAATCTTCCAGATGATCGCGTCATTGACAGAATTCTCCAATCACTGCCACCAAGCTACAAGAGCTTCGTGATGAACTATAATATGCAAGGGATGAACAAGACTATTCCCGAGCTCTTCGCAATGCTGAAAGCTGCGGAGGTAGAAATCAAAAAGGAGCATCAAGTGTTGATGGTCAACAAGACCACTAGTTTCAAGAAAAAGGGTAAAGGGAAGAAGAAGGGGAACTTCAAGAAGAACGGCAAGCAAGTTGCTGTTCAAGAGAAGAAACCCAAGTCTGGACCTAAGCCTGAAACTGAGTGCTTCTACTGCAAGCAGACTGGTCACTGGAAGCGGAACTGCCCCAAGTATTTGGCGGATAAGAAGGATGGCAAGGTGAACAAAGGTATATGTGATATACATGTTATTGATGTGTACCTTACTAATGCTCGCAGTAGCACCTGGGTATTTGATACTGGTTCTGTTGCTAATATTTGCAACTCGAAACAGGGACTACGGATTAAGCGAAGATTGGTTAAGGACGAGGTGACGATGCACGTGGGAAACGGTTCCAAAGTCGATATGATCACAGTCGACACGCTACCTCTACATCTACCTTCGGGATTAATATTAGACCTAAATAATTGTTATTTGGTGCCAGCGTTGAGCATGAACATTATATCTGGATCTTGTTTGATGCGAGATGGTTATTCATTTAAATCAGAGAGTAATGGTTGTTCTATTTATATGAGTAATATCTTTTATGGTCATGCACCTTTGAAGAGCGGTCTATTTTTGATGAATCTCGATAGTAGTGATACACATATTCATAATGTAGAAGCCAAAAGATGCAGAGTTGATAATGATAGTGCAACTTATTTGTGGCACTGCCGTTTAGGTCATATCGGTGTAAAGCGCATGAAGAAACTCCATACTGATGGACTTTTGGAACCACTTGATTATGAATCACTTGGTACTTGCGAACCGTGCCTTATGGGTAAGATGACTAAAACACCATTCTCCGGCACTATGGAGAGAGCAACAGATTTGTTGGAAATCATACATACCGATGTATGTGGTCCGATGAATATTGAGGCTCGTGGCGGATATCGTTATTTTCTCACCTTCACAGATGACTTAAGCAGATATGGGTATATCTACTTAATGAAACATAAGTCTGAAACGTTTGAAAAGTTCAAAGAATTTCAGAGTGAAGTTGAAAATCATCGTAACAAGAAAATAAAGTTTCTACGATCTGATCGTGGAGGAGAATATTTGAGTTACGAGTTTGGTGTACATTTGAAAAACTGTGGAATAGTTTCGCAACTCACGCCACCCAGAACACCACAGCGTAATGGTGTGTCCGAACGTCGTAATCGTACTTTACTAGATATGGTGCGATCTATGATGTCTCTTACTGATTTACCGCTATCGTTTTGGGGATACGCTCTAGAGACGGCCGCATTCACGTTAAACAGGGCACCATCAAAATCCGTTGAGACGACGCCTTATGAACTATGGTTTGGCAAGAAACCAAAGTTGTCGTTTCTGAAAGTTTGGGGCTGCGATGCTTATGTGAAAAAGCTTCAACCTGATAAGCTCGAACCCAAATCGGAGAAATGTGTCTTCATAGGATATCCAAAGGAAACTATTGGATACACCTTCTATCACAGATCCGAAGGCAAGACTTTTGTTGCTAAATTCGGAAACTTTCTTGAGAAGGAGTTTCTCTCGAAAGAAGTGAGTGGGAGGAAAGTAGAACTTGACGAGGTAACTGTACCTGCTCCCTTGTTGGAAAGTAGTACATCACAGAAAACTGTTTCTGCGACACCTACACCAATAAGTGAGGAAGTTAATGATAATGATCATGAAACTTCAGAACAAGATACTACTGAACCTCGTAGATCAACCAGAGTAAGATCCGCACCAGAGTGGTACGGTAATCCTATTCTGGAAGTCATGCTACTAGATCATGATGAACCTACGAACTATGAAGAAGCGATGGTGAGCCCAGATTCCGCAAAGTGGCTTGAAGCCATGAAATCTGAGATGGGATCCATGTATGAGAACAAAGTATGGACTTTGGTTGACTTGCCCGATGATCGGCAAGCAATTGAGAATAAATGGATCTTCAAGAAAAAGACTGACGCTGACGGTAATGTTACTGTCTATAAAGCTCGACTTGTCGCAAAAGGTTTTCGACAAGTTCAAGGGGTTGACTACAATGAGACCTTCTCACCCGTAGCGATGCTTAAGTCTGTCCAAATTATGTTAGCAATTGCCGCATTTTATAATTATGAAATTTGGCAGATGGATGTAAAAACTGCATTCCTGAATGGATTTCTGGAAGAAGAGTTGTATATGATGCAACCAGAAGGTTTTGTCGATCCAAAAGGAGCTAACAAAGTGTGCAAGCTCCAGCGATCCATTTATGGACTGGTGCAAGCCTCTCGGAGTTGGAATAAACGCTTTGATAGTGTGATCAAAGCATTTGGTTTTATACAGACTTTTGGAGAAGCCTGTATTTACAAGAAAGTGAGTGGGAGCTCTGTAGCATTTCTGATATTATATGTGGATGACATATTGCTGATTGGAAATGATATAGAATTTCTGGATAGCATAAAGGGATACTTGAATAAGAGTTTTTCGATGAAAGACCTCGGTGAAGCTGCTTACATATTGGGCATTAAGATCTATAGAGATAGATCGAGACGCTTAATTGGACTTTCACAAAGCACATACCTTGACAAAATTTTGAAAAAGTTCAAAATGGATCAAGCAAAGAAAGGGTTCTTGCCTATGTTACAAGGTGTGAAGTTGAGTCAGACTCAATGCCCGACCACTGTAGAAGATAGAGATAAAATGAAAGACGTTCCCTATGCTTCAGCCATAGGCTCTATCATGTATGCAATGCTGTGTACCAGACCTGATATGTGCCTTGCTATAAGTTTAGTAGGGAGGTACCAAAGTAATCTAGGAGTGGATCACTGGACAGCGGTCAAGAACATCCTGAAATACCTGAAAAGGACTAAGGATATGTTTCTCGTATATGGAGGTGACAAAGAGCTCACCGTAAAAGGTTACGTTGATGCAAGCTTTGACACTGATCCGGACGATTCTAAATCGCAAACCGGATACGTGTTTACATTGAACGGTGGAGCTGTAAGTTGGTGCAGTTCTAAACAAAGCGTCGTAGCGGGATCTACATGTGAAGCGGAGTACATAGCTGCTTCGGAAGCAGCGAACGAAGGAGTCTGGATGAAGGAGTTCATATCCGATCTAGGTGTCATACCTAGTGCATCGGGTCCAATGAAAATCTTTTGTGACAATACTGGTGCAATTGCCTTGGCAAAGGAATCCAGATTTCACAAAAGGACCAAGCACATCAAGAGACGCTTCAATTCCATCCGGGATCTAGTCCAGGTGGGAGACATAGAGATTTGCAAGATACATACGGATCTGAATGTTGCAGACCCGCTGACTAAGCCTCTTCCACGAGCAAAACATGATCAGGACCAAGACTCCATGGGTGTTAGAATCATTACTGTGTAATCTAGATTATTGACTCTAGTGCAAGTGGGAGACTGAAGGAAATATGCCCTAGAGGCAATAATAAAGTTATTATTTATTTCCTTATATCATGATAAATGTTTATTATTCATGCTAGAATTGTATTAACCGGAAACATAATACATGTGTGAATATATAGACAAACTTAGTGTCACTAGTATGCCTCTACTTGACTAGCTCGTTAATCAAAGATGGTTATGTTTCCTAACCATGAACAAGGTGTTGTTATTTGATTAACGAGGTCACATCATTAGTTGAATGATCTGATTGACATGACCCATTTCATTAGCTTAGCACCCGATCGTTTAGTATGTTGCTATTGCTTTCTTCATGACTTATACATGTTCCTATGACTATGAGATTATGCAACTCCCGTTTACCGGAGGAACACTTTGGGTGCTACCAAACGTCACAACGTAACTGGGTGATTATAAAGGAGTACTACAGGTGTCTCCAAAGGTAGATGTTGGGTTGGCGTATTTCGAGAATAGGATTTGTCACTCCGATTTTCGGAGAGGTATCTCTGGGCCCTCTCGGTAATACTCATCACATAAGCCTTGCAAGCACTGCAACTAATATGTTAGTTGTGAGATGATGTACTACGGAACGAGTAAAGAGACTTGCCGGTAACGAGATTGAACTAGGTATTGGATACCGACGATCGAATCTCGGGCAAGTAACATACCGATGACAAAGGGAACAACGTATGTTGTTATGCGGTCTGACCGATAAAGATCTTCGTAGAATATGTAGGAGCCAATATGGGCATCCAGGCCCCGCTATTAGTTATTGACCGGAGATGTGTCTCGGTCATGTCTACATTGTTCTCGAACCGTAGGGTCCGCACGCTTAACGTTACGGTGACAGTTATTATGAGTTTATGCATTTTGATGTACCGAAGGTTGTTCGGAGTCCCACATGTGATCACGGACATGACGAGGGGTCTCGAAATGGTTGAGACATAGAGATTGATATATTGGAAGCCTATGTTTGGACATCGGAAGTGTTCCGGGTGAAATCGGGATTTTACCGGAGTACCGGGAGGTTAGCGGAACCCCCCCCCCCCCCCGGGAGTCATATGGGCCTTAGTGGGCCTTAGTGGAAAGGAGAAAGGGGCAGCCCAAGGTGGCCGGCCCCCCTCTCTCTCTTTCCCCTTGATGAATCCTATTCCAACTAGGATTGGGGGGGGGGGGAGTCCTACTCCCGGCAGGAGTAGGACTCCTCCTGGCGCGCCCCAAGGCTGGCCGCACCTCTCCCCCTTGCTCCTTTATATACGGGGGCAGGGGGCACCTCTAGACACACAAGTTGATCCTTGAGATCGTTCCTTAGCCGTGTGCGGTGCCCCCTGCCACCATATTCCACCTCGATCATATCGTTGTAGTGATTAGGCGAAGCCCTGCGTCGGTAGAACATCAAGATCGTCACCACGCCGTCATGCTGACGGAACTCTTCCCCGACGCTTTGCTGGATCGGAGCCCGGGGATCGTCATCGAGCTGTACGTGTGCTAAGAACTCGGAGGTGCCGGAGTAACGGTGCTTGGATCGGTCAGATCGGGAAGACGTACGACTACTTCCTCTACGTTGTGTGATCGCTTCCGCAGTCGGTCTGCGTTGGTACGTAGATAACACTCTCCCCTCTCATTGCTATGCATCACCATGATCTTGCGTGTGCGTTGGAAAATTTTGAAATTACTACGTTCCCCAACAAACACTGCCAGCGCGCGTGGAGGGACGAGGGCAGAGCACCCAGAGGGACGCGAGAGCAGAGCACGCACGACGGGACGCGAGCAGATCATGCCGCGGCCACCTGAAACGCAAGCGACCACACACATAGAGCAGTTGAACACACAGGAAATGGTCGCCTACAAGCTGGCCGGCAGTTGCTTCGTTGCGTAGAGAGCGGTCGTGTGCTACTACCTCCGTCTAGTCTATAGTCCCATTTATATTTTGTGCCATACTTTGCCCTCAAATTTAACCAACAAAATGTTAATGCATGTTATAAAAATTATATAATTGGAAACCATGTTCAAATACGAATCCAACTATATAATCTTTGGCGACATGCATTCGTATTTTATTAGTTAAATCATACTTATAAACCAAGACGGGGGTATAGTAGGTAATTAAATCGCAAACGTTTTATTTTATTAACCGTATCTGTACGTGGCCATTCATCCTTCTCTCGCACGTCTTGTCACCCGCTGCTGCAGACGGCTTACAGTGCAAGCTTGCGCAGTGCGCGGGGGCGTTTTTTGGCCAAATGGTGGCTCGAAGTGGCGTCAATGAATCGTCGTTGAGCCCGTTCCCGCGCAACCTCGTAGGTTCCCGCGCAAGCTTCCCTCCCAACTCGGTGAAATCTCCCAAAATCTCAATGCTTACCGGCCTGCTATATAAACCCTCATGACCGGCGAGTCCTGCGTCGCATTTTCCCTCCCTCCTTATAGCTTATCTCGTCTGCTTCTCCCACAATCGCCAATGGCACCGGTCCATCTCGTCACTCAGCCACTCCGCCGTCATTAGAGGACAGCTCCAGCTAGGAGGCTACACCGCGGCGGCGGCACATTCCCTGGCGCAGTGTAGTGTGTGTGGCGTCCCTGTTGGGTGTGCACGGAATACCCTCCACACGCTCCGCCGCCGCTGCCCGTCGGCGGCTGTTGACAGCCACCGTGGCCGCCACACCACCGTCGAAAGCCAGGGCCATCGCCCGCTCCACCGCCGCGGCCCGAAGGCGGGAGGTGGCCGTCGTGGCCGCCACCCCACTACCGGTCACCGTAGCCATCACCCGCTCCGCCGCCACGGACCGAAGGCGGAAGGTGGTGGTCACCTCATCGTCGGCCTCCATGGCCGCCAGCCCACCGTCGACCGCCGGGGTCATCACCCTCTCCGCCACCGCCGCCCGAAGGCGGGTGGCGGAGGTGGATGCCCGCACGTGCGTCAGCGACCTTGCGCGCTACACCGAGTTCCTGCGGGAGGAGGAGGAGCGCCTCGTCAAGAACGCAAAGAGCCTTACCACCGCCGTGGCCGCGGCACACACCGCCTCAGAGGTGAGGAATCAGGAGATCTACGAGGAGAACCACCGCTTCGAGAGGGGTCGTTTGGAGCGACAGAGGGCGTTCATGGTGAGCGTCACTGAAGCTGCTGCAGCGGCAGGCACCGTATTGCAGTTGGCCAGCTCGTCGGTAGGCTCCTCCTCCTCTTCCTCTTACTGAGCGTGCTCGATAAAGGAGAGGCAGCCGGAAGTAGTACAAAGCCCCTCCGTAGTAGTAGTAGTATTTAGGGGATATTTTGTTCAGTTCATCTGACTATAGAGTTGGTGGAACTGTACAACATACTTAAAATTAGCTGGTATATATAGTTGAACTAGCTATTTCAGTACGTGGTTGGCAACAATTGGGGAAAAGTTTGGTCGGTTCAGTTGTCGATTTGAACTGTTTGTATAAATTAAGAACGACGGCTTAATCTATGAATGAAATCTATGCTTAATTACTGAATTTTAGTTGCAAAAATTAGATACTGCTAGTGATTTTTAGCTTCATATTTTGACAAATTGTAGTGTTACAAGGTTGACAAATGGCAATGTTACTAGATCAACAAATGTCAATCTTTCCAGTTTGACAAATGGCAACATAACCAATATGACAGATGCAAATCTTACCAAATTGTTTGTAAGTGGTTGCACACGGGTCATCCAAAAAAACTGTTTGCATTGAAAAGATGCACAAATTCTGCTCTCACTTTGCATACGGGTGTTCTATCTAAAACGTTTACGATCAAGTGCTGCACAAATCCTGCTTGGCACATTTTCCCTTGGCTTCCTGGGGAAGTTGTCGGTTTGCATACGGGTGTTCTAACTAAAATGTTTGCGATGAGTGTTTTATATTTAAAAACAATTGAGGTTTTTTTCAAAAGAAAATTGTTTGATAAGTTTGCACATTAAGAGAGAAAAATGTAAGTTCGCTCAAACCATATCTTTCATTCAGTCATACTGCGAATTTATATTCGTATGATCGAGATACATTATTAAACCCAGGAAAAAAACTATTTCCGGCGGCGGCGGAGGCGCGTGCCGCACCGTCGTTGTCGTCCTCCGGAACGCCGTTGGTGAAGTCTTCAATGCAGTACAGAATGTTCTTCACTTGTAAATCAAACATCATGCCATCGCGCAATCGACGGGCGGGGCGCGGGAGGACGGCAGCTAGTGGCACTGAGAGGTAGCAGTCGACAACAGCGTCCCATGCCGCTGAGGGGTGCGCGCGCACGGGCACGGGTGCGGCGGGTGCAGCCAAACGCACGGGGACTGACGCCGCGGTGGGTGGACGGGCGCGCACGTGCACGGGCACGGGCGCTGGCGCTGGCATGTGCACGAGCTCACGCGGGTCCGCGGAGACCTCGCTGACGCCCGTGGCTTCCAGCTCTGCGATAGTGCTCAGCGACCAGCTCGTCAATGCTATGGGGATGGTCGCTGGTGCGGGCGCGGAGATGGGAGCTGGGACGGGAGCGGGGGCAGCAACCGCCGCAGCCAGCTCGTTCTGGGCCATGTCCATGAGGCCCCATTCCTCCTTATTTTCTATCTCCTCTGGCTCGGAGACGACTTCACCAAACTTGAATACTAGTGGCGGATGATCCTTCTGCGCCATGGCATTGGTGGAGGTCTGCGGGAGGGAGGGGAATGGGAGGCGAACAGTAAGACCGCCCGTATTAAGCAGCGGCTCAGGCGCCATTAATGGAGAGGAAGGCGGGCGGCCATGAAAGTCAAAGGGCTCGCTTCCCAGTGAGCCTGGGTAGCGTACAGCTCGCATGCTTCCCAGTGAGCCTGTGCATTGGAGGACAGCTTGCATGCCTCTCGGTTAGCCTGCGCACCGGACTACGCTCGCACGCCTCCCATTCAGTCAAGGTCAAGGAGCTGTCCGCACGGCACCTCCTATAGTCGTTAAAACCAAGACACGTGGCGTCACACGAATGGTTAACAGAACGCACATGGTTTGAATTATACAAACGTTTGAGATATTAAAGTGGCAGCTATTTTTTCAATATGCCTTTGTTGGCTGTTATTCGATTGCGCCTTCTCTCAAAATGGACATGAAAAATACCACAGCATGTCGGGTGCCATTCCATGATAGCATGCCAAGTTTCATGAATTTCAGACGAGTTTTGGATTTACTAGAATTTAAAAACAAAGTATCTCAACGTTTTGCCGGCAATCAACGGTGCCCTGTTGTTTGAAATTTATTCCCATTTCTTGCATGGGACCTAAGCATGCACCCCAGGATACATATTTGATTTTTCAACCAATTTATATGCACTAGAGCATGTACATATAGTTCAAATTTTAATTATGCATATAAATGCATTGAAAACTCAGTTAATGCATTAGAATGTCCAAACGAACCCCGAAAAATCGCAACAATTGACACAACATGCCTGTTGGTCTATGTTGACACGAGAAATTTTTTGAAAGCAATCAGAGGCAACGGATATCGTTTCGTCCCCAAAGATGGGATGCTCCCTACCGAAACCATCATGATTGTTGTGAGAAGCTCTGGATTGTGAGAAGCATATACCCAAACCTGCCCCAAATGGGACAAAAAAATTAGCACGGCATGTTGATGCCGCTCAATGATAGCATGCCAAGTTTCATGAATTTCAGATGAGTTTTGAATGTACTAGAATTTAAAAACAAGGTATCTCAATGTTTGCGGCCGAGTGACGGTGCCAGGGTGGCAAGGTATTTTCAACCAATTTATATGCATTAGAGCATGTGCATGTAATTCAAATTTAAATTATGCACATAAATGCATTGAAAACTCAATTAATATATAAAAATGTCCAAACGAACCCCGAAATATCCCAAAAATTGACACAACACTCCCGTTCTTCTATGTTGACACTATGAAAAAATTGAAATCGAGAAGAGGCAATGGATATCGTTTCATCCAGAAAGGTGAAACGTTCCCTACCGAAACCATCAGGCTTGTTGTGAGAAGCTCTGATTTGTGAGAAGCATATCCCCAAACCTGCCTCAAATGGGACAAAAAAATTACGATGGCATGTTGGTACCGCTCCATGACAGCATGCCAAGTTTCATGAATTTCAGACGAGCTTTGGATTTAGTAAAATTTAAAAACCAGGTATCTCAATGTTTGCGGCCGAGTGATGGTGGCAGGGTGTTTGACATTCATTCACGTTTCTTGCATGGGACCTATGCATGCAACCAAGGACACAAATTTGAATTTCTAACCAATTTATATGCATTAGAGCATGTGCATGTAGTTCAAATTTGAATTATGCACATGAATGCATAAAAACTCAATTAATGCATAAAAATGTCCAAACGAACCCCAAAAATCACAAAAATTGACACAACACTCCTATTGTTCTACGTTGACACGAGAATATTTTTGAAAGCAATAAGAGGCAATGGATATCATTTCATCCTCAAAGGTGGGACGTTACCTACCGAAATCATCATGCTTGTTGGGAGAAGCTCTGGTTTGTGAGAAGCATATACCCAAACCTGCCCCAAATGGGACAAAAAATTTACCACGGCATGTTGATGCCGCTCCATGATAGCATGCCAAGTTTCATGAATTTCAGACGAGCTTTGGATTTAGTAGAATTTAAAAACCAGGTATCTCAATGTTTGCGGCCGAGTGACGGTGGCAAGGTGTTTGACATTCATTCTCATTTCTTGTATGGGACCTAATCATGCAACCAAGGACACATATTTGAATTTCTAACCAATTTATATGCATTAGAGCATGTGCTTGTAGTTCAAATTTGAATTATGCACATGAATGAATAGAAAACTCAGTTAATGTATAAAAATGTCCAAGCGAACCCTGAAAAATCCCAAAAAATGACACAACACTCCTGTTGTTCTATGTTGACACTAGAAAAAAAAATTGAAACCGAGAAGAGGCAGCGGATATCGTTTCGTCCACAAAGGTGAAATATTCCCTACCGAAATCATCACACTTGTTGTGAGAAGCTCTGGTTTATGAGAAGATTATACCCAAACCTATCCCAAATGGGACAAAAAAATTACCACGGCATGTTGATGCCGCTCCATGATAACATGCCAAGTTTCATGAATTTCGGACGAATTTTGGATTTACTAGAATTACAAAAGCAAGTACGTCGACGTTTGCCGGAGATCCACGGTGTCGTGGTGTTCGAATTTCATCCCCATTTCTTGCATGGGACATAAGCATAAACCGATGGACACATATATGGTTTTACAACCCATGTTGGTGCACCGGAGCATGTGCATGTAGTTTAATTTTGAATTGTGCACCTGAAATGGCTAGAAAACCAATTTAATGTGTAAAATGTTCAAATGAACCCTGAATAATTCCAATTCTTTTACGACACACATATAGTTGCATGTTCACTACATATAAAAGGTATAGCAATTCAAACACCGTCCATTGTCGTTTTGACCTCATTATGTAATTCAAATCAAGATGAAAAAATCAAGTAAATCCCACACAGTTTATTATCACCAACCGTGTGAGATGCAGCACAAATATCCTGGAGCACCGTCGGTGTACAGTACGCCTATGGCTTACGCGAGAAGGTGTGTCGGCTACAGTCCACACCGGCGTCTCAAGCACACTAGCTTGCTCCCCAAATATCATTTCACTGTTCAATCGTCGCCGGTGAAAGATAGGCACGTGGACCCGCGTTGCGAGGGCAACTTCGGTGGCCCACTCCGGCAGAGCGCGGCCACAGCCGCCATGTGCGTGCTAATAAGGTGCATGAGCACGGCCGCAATCTGTGACCGGGTGGCCAAGGCAGCCTAAACGGACGCTAATGCTTCTCAGGTGGCGGCAGCAACATCTGCCTCGGGGATAGCAACTGGCGAGAGCGGCACAGCAGCTGTCCGTTCCGCAGCAGCGGCCTTAGCCTTGATGGAGGCCGCCCACGACCATGTCGAGGTCGCCCACGCCCAGCTCGTGGCGGTCACCGCACAAATCAAACGAAGCTTCTCCAACAACGGTCGGCAACCCACAGTCGAAGAGTTGGCAATCACCGAGATCGTTCAAGCAGCCACCTGTTCCTCACCCGCATACCTTGCGACGACGGAGCCCGTCCAAGCACAGATCACGGCCGCCCATGCCCAGCTTGTGGCGGCCTTTTCCAAAGAGATGGCGGACACGGATGGCGAGATGCTTGCCGAGTATGGTGCGATGGATGCCATGGAGCTGCTTCCCCAGGAGTCCGTCGGGCGCGAGCTGGACATGGAGGCGGCGGCGAAGATCGACGAGCACCAGCCGTAGTAGTACTCTTTGTTTTGTTTAATTAAGAGCGCCGGTCTTTAATTTGTTAGAGTAATGTTTAGGTCAGCTAGCTCTGTTTAATTGCTAAACTTGCTCGATTAAGAAGTGTGGGTGTGTTGTAGTCGCTTTTGTGTACCCAAATTATGCAATGACATGGATGACCATTGTAACCAGGGAAATTCGAACCAAAAATTTTGACGCTCAAACTCATCACACACGGGTTAAGCTATCTGAATCTTTTGTGATGTTCACATATCGTACATAGTTCTGAATAAGGGACCGTGTCTGATGACACTTTGCGCGCCAGTTTTTTCGCTGAAGCAATTCCAAATTTTCGGCTTCTGCAGAAATATCTACCTCCCCGCCCCTCCCCCTTTCCAAAATCCACATTTCCCCTGTTTCCGCCTTCCTTTCCAAGTTGAAACCTTCACTCCTTGTTTGCAACGCCGCCTCCTCGTCAGCGACCCTCCTTCACGCTGCTCGGCCTCGTCTATCCAGGCAGGTAATCCACACCCGACCCCCATCCTCCTCCTCCTTCTACATCCCACATGCCCTGACCGCCGGCGCGACACCTTCCACCCAAATCACTGACCCCTCCACCAAATAAGCGCTGCCCTAAGCCATGGTGCACGCAGAATAGCCAGGATCTCAAGGAGCATTTGGCAGCGGAGAAGCAAACCGTGGCCGCACGCACGGATGAGGTCGCGATGGCTGCCATTCGTGTTGACCCCCAGATCTTGGAGGAGCACCTTGCCATTTTCTAGCTACGCCGGTTATGCATGCCCGAATTACCCGTTGCGTGTGTTGCTCCTGCCTTTACTTAACAAATTCTAGTGAATTGTGCTATCTAATTTTACCATGCAATCTGTTGCTCTAGTGTATATGTTCTATATGTCGTGTAATGTGGTGCTCACTTATTAACTGTTTGGTTAATTAGTTGTCGTCTTCAGTTAACTCTTTGGTTCAATTCTGCAAATTTGATGTTCAATTCTTCAGGCTGCAATTTTGTATTGTATTCCATGTGAGAAATAAATCGAACTTATCTTTACAAAATACATGAGAAACAAATACAATTGCTATATTTCCAAGTTGTCAAGCATGCTTTGTTTGTTTATACATTGTGCAATGTGGTGCTCAGTTAACGTTTGGTTCATTTGTGTTGTGGTGTTTAGTTAACTGTTTGGTTCAATTCTGCAATGCGATGTTCAATAGTTGTGGGTGCATTCTGTTATTGTATACCAGGTGACGAATAAATCGAAGTTGGCTGTACTAAATACATGAGAAACGAATACAATTGCTATATTTTCAAGTTGTTAAGCATGCTTGGTTTGGTTAATTGTCTGATCTTCTATTAGGAGTATGTTATATTGTGCAAAAAAGGTCTCTCTTACTATTTGGTTCATTTGTTGTGGTGTTTAATTAGCTGCTTTGTTCAATTCTGCAATGCGATGTCCAATTGTCGTGGGTAGAATTTTGTATTGTTGTGCATGTGAGAAATAAATCGAATTTGGCTGCACTTAATACATGAGAAACATATATATTTTGTATTGTTATATTTCCTAGTTCTTAATCATGCTTGGTTTGGATAAATGAGTTTTTCATGTGGCTTAAATTAATCTTATGAATATGCAATGTGCTTATTTTTCATTAATATATTTTACTGATAGCATGCGAACCCTTACTTAACCTGATGACTAACTACCTTATATGTGTTGCAGGGAAACAATGGGAAGCACTGAGGTTTACAATCGAGGTTAGCACATGCATGGTCCGTTGTCTAATAGCACATTATTGTGCAATTGTAGGAACCATTCTAATATTTAGGTTTTTAACAATTTTGTCTTGCACATGTAGGTCCTGCTGTCAGAGGTTTTGACCCACTGTTCGACCCTTTTTGCATATGGGGGAATGAATTGTCCATGAATATCAATCAAGTCAATAAACTCAGAAAGATTGTTAGGATAAAGAAATTAGCGATAAAAAACAACAAGATCTTTGTCTGCATAATGAAGAAGACATCAGTTCACTACAAGATGGTACTAACTATTATACCTTGCCCTTTTTTATTCCTTTGCCCCATTTCCAATATAGAGAGGATATTTATGCACATCCTTGTTTTCAGACATTTCCAAAGCAGTTCACTGATGATTACCTCTCAAACCACCTCTATGGTCAGGAGGCGAGGTAGGTTTTCATACAACACCCACGGTTCAATATTGAAGTGTTCCTGAAGAGGACGAAGGACGGACGGTCAATCATCCACAAGCACTGGCCTAAAGTTGCAAAGAACTTCAACATGAATGAAGGCTCAATATTCGCCTTCCGCTTCAGCAGTTTTCCAGATGAGATGCATCTATCTATATACCGTGTATGATACTAATTCCGAAAGGTTCTACATGTTGCATGTGAAATTTGATGCTGGTGCAGTTGTGTAATGGGGTAGCTGAGTGCTGAAGCTATATCATGTTTTACTCTGATGTATTTCAATTATGAAATCCTGCTTCCTTAATGTGGAAATAAAATATATTATGTGCTTAATATGAATGTCAATTAGATTAATAAATGAATTGTTAATTATAGGGCAATTAGCCTGGTAATTGGGTTTTGCTATTGCAAACGGTTATTCAGAAAATACCGTGGACGATGACCTCAGGCAACGCACACAGTTTCGAGGAATAAACCGTGTTGGATCAATAAACAATCACACACGACCTCTTGAAAACTGTTTGCGTTAGGCCACCTTGTGCAAATGTTTACCACATAAAAGTTGTGTGTGATGGACAGTCTTTGCCACACAGTTTCTTCTACGCACTATGTGTGATGCATTTAATAACACAAATGATAAAATTGTTAATATCATGTGCAATGGCAACGCTATCATAAATGATTTAACGGGGAAAATTGTGTTTGATGTACCTGTGAATTTCCTTGGAACGACTGTGTGGGATGTACATATGAACGAAAACGTGTAGCGGGGTCTGACTATGTGGGATGTACTTGCGACAGGAAACTATTTCCCCTGTATAATTATAATTTTTTTGCTCTACTGTACGTATTTCCGTATTTGAGCGCTCGCCGGTCGCACACGACCTCATTTTGCCGAGCGCGTGTGCCAGGAGGGCATATCCCCGACGGTTTCTGGGTCATGTGGGAAGGACCCCCCCCCTATCGCCGTCACTCACTAGGCGACGATTCCAAATGCCGTCGTGGAAAGGGGTTAAAAACCTTTTATGTAGCACATCGCTGTACCAGTAAATTACATGACGCTTGCATTTCATACAATAATTAAGAGATAACTCTAAGGCTCCTACCAGTTGTCGATATTACAAAACATGATCAGCTCATACAAAAACGTATATCACATCACGTCTTGACCATATTACATCACAACATGCCCTGCAAAAACAAGTTAGACGTCCTCTACTTTGTTGTTACAAGTTTTACGTAGCCGCTATGGGCTTATAGCAAGAATCGTTCTTACCTACGCAAAAACCACAACGGTGATTCATCAAGTTTGCTGCTTAACCTTCTTCAATGACCGGCCATAGTCAAATTCGATTCAACTAAAGTAGAAGAAAAAGACACCCGCCAGCCACCTTTATGCAAAATTAGTTACATGTTAGTCGATGGAACTGGTCTCATGTACGTGGACATGTAAGGTTGGTCCGGGCCGCTTCATCTTACAATACCGCCGAATCAAAATAAGACATTGGTGGTAAGCAGTATGACTATCACCGCCCACAACTCTTTGTTTTCTACTCGTGAATATCATCTACGCATAGACTTGACTCGGATGCCATTGTTAGGAAACGTTGCATGGAAAACAAAAAAAATTACGCACACGAAAGATCTATCCATGGAGATGCATAGCAACGAGGGGGAGAGTGTGTCCACGTACCCTCGTAGACCGTGAGCGGAAGCGTTTAGTAACGCGGTTGATGTAGTTGAACTTCTTAGTGATCCAACCGATAAAGTACCGAACGTACAACACCTCCGCGTTCAGCTCGGTGACGTCCACGCCTTCTTGATCCAGTAAGATGGTGAGGTAGTGAATGAGTTCCGACAGCACGACGCCGTGGTGACGATGATGGTGATGCTATCTCCACAGGGCTTCTCCTAAGCACTAAAAAAATATGACCGAGGGTGTAAACGGTGGTGGGGGCACCGCACACGGCTAAGAGATTGTCGTGGTTATGTGTGGCGCCCCCATCCCACATATATATAGGTGGGGGGAGGGAGAATTAGCCAAGGAGGCGCCCCAAGTAAGCCGAATCCTACTTGGGGTACTCCCCAAGCCCCCCCTTTACTTATTAGGTGAGTGGGGAATGGTAGGGGAGGGTGGCGCCCCCCTTTTTTCCTTTCTCCCTTGTGGAGGGGAAGGAAGGAGGGGCTAGCCCTCCCCCTTTCCTTCCCTATGGCCGGCGGCCAGGGAGAGGGGCGCGCAAGCTCCTTTGTGGGCTGGTCTGTCTGCCCCCCCCCTGGCTCATTAGGCCCATACACCTACCGGGGATGTTCGGAACCCCTTCCGGTGACCCGATGACTACCCGGTACACTCCGAAACTCTTCCGGTGTCTGAATAGCATCGTCTTTTATATCAATATTTACCTTCAGACCATTCCGGAGCTCCTCGTCATCTCCGTGATCTCATCCGGGACTTCGAACCACATTCGGTCACCAAATCATATAACTCATATAACACTATATCGTCAACGAACGTTAAGCCTGCGGACCCTATGGGTTCGAGAACTATGTAGACATGAACGAGACACCTCTCCGGTCAATAACAAATAGCGGAACCTGGATGTCCATATTGAATCCTACATATTCTATGAAGAACTTTATCGGTCGAACTGTTATGACAATATAGGTAATTTCCTTTGTCTGTCGGTATGTTACTTGTCCGAGATTCGATCGTCGGTATCTTCATGCCTAGTTCAATCTTGTTACTGGCAAGTCTCTTTACTCGTTCCGTAATACATCACATCGTAACTAACTCCTTAGTCTTTTGCTTGCAAGCTTATGATGTGTATTACCAAGAGGGCCCAGAGATACCTCTCCGATACTCGGAGTGACAAATCCTAATCTCGATCTATGCCAACTTAACAAACACCTTGGGAGATACTTGTAGAGCATCTTTATGATCAGCCAGTTACATTGTGACGTTTGATAGCACACAGAGCATTCCTCCGATATCCAGAGTTGCATAATCTCATAGTCGAAGGAATATGTATTTGATATGAAGAAAGCAATAGCAATAAACCGAACGATCAATAAGCTAAGCTAACGGATGGGTCTTGTCCATCACATCATTCTCCTAATGATGTGATCCCGTTATCAAAGGACAACACATGTCTATGGTTAGGAAACCTTAACCATCTTTGATCAACGAGCTAGTCTAGTAGAGGCTTACTAGGGACATGGTATTTGTTTATGTATTCACACATGTATTTAAGTGTTCGATCAATACAATTCTAGCATGAATAATAAACCTTTATCATGAATAAGGAAATATAAAATAACAACTTTATTATTACCTCTAGGGGATATTTCCTTCAGATCGATCCCTTGAAATTGAGAACATGCTTTTCTGCGGGCTACATGTTTGGAAGGACTGCCTACATCATCGTCGTCTCATCCATGCAGTCCTCCTCGTCGGATGAGCCTTCAGATGACTCAATATAGTGCTCGTATATGTACTCCATATCCAAATCCATTGCTTCAAAGAAGAAGGGACAAAAAAATAGCACGGTCATTACACTGAATAGTTGCCGGTCATGGTGAGTACTGTAGAAGTGGATGGTACCTTTGCGGCCGCTAGAGGAGTGGTGTGGAGCGTGGCAGAAGAGAAGCGACATGCTGCCCGGTGTGTATCATTGGAGGTGATGGATCCGTCGAGTTTCAGCATGGGTGCGGGGTGGCCGGGGTGGTGGAGCGACGGGCAAGAGAAATATGAAAGTAGAGCAAATGGGAGGATGGAGGCGCATGGTCCGGGAGGGGTTTTCGGTCGGACGAGGGTGTCGGAATCCTACGTGGCTGCTGTCCGGACTCCCGCAAAGTCCCTCCCAGATTGTCTCGGATTTGCGGGAAAAGGTTTGTCTGGACCAGTCGGCGAACCGATACTGGTCCGCGTTGGATGACAAAACACACCCGGACCGCGCGGAACATATGTATGCGGGCGGTTTGAAGGTCCGTTTTGGAGATGCCTCAATAGGTAGAAAACACTTCAGGGTTTTGAGTAGAAAAATCCATGCATAACAAATTTTCTAGATGAAAAATATACCGAATAATAACATCTTGACTACTAGCACCATTACCAATGGATATATCAACAACAGAGGCATAACAATGGATAATCTTTATAAATTTTTAACCACGACAAGACAGATATTTAGCTAGTCCAAGTAAAACCTGGGTACTATGTAAATCTTATGTCATTGATCTTTCATCAAGATTCGTGTGGATATACTCCGGTTGGAACAAGCCAACAAGAAAATCAAAAGGCAATTGAGTACAAAGATGGCGAGGAACCACGCATGTGCTCACTGCATTATTAGCATGTTACCCTACGTACGTGCATGCATATTGCGGACCACCTCATCAATTGGTAGTTCGTTTATACGTACACTGACACCGACACGTAGAGTTATACTTACAAGATTGCTCAATAGATGTAACAGTAACATCTTATATTATGGACGGAGGGAGTAGTTCAATTTATGCAAGATTTCTTACACAATACATCTTTGTAAACACACAGGGTTGCACATATGCCTTCGCTCCTGCCCTCACGCGAACTCTCATCTAGGGTTTCCCTGCCTCTTGCGTCGCCGCTGCCAGCCCGCCTCGTCTCCAATGGTCCTTGGACCATGAAGGCGCGGTGGATCCCGGCCCTTGCCGGCAGGAGGACTCCGTTTTAAAATGCTTTTCAGAGTTTTGTTAGGGTTTGTGCCATGCTCTACAAGACGAGGCGGTGGCAGCTTCTTCAAGATGGAATAGGTCCTGCCCGCCTAGCCCCCGTCCCAGTGATGTTTCAAGCGTCGTCGGAAGGCGTGTGAAGGTTTGTCTCCGACGGATCTTGTAGGACTCGGTCGGCGTTTGTCTTTGGTGGATCCGACTGGATCTGGTCTCATTAGTCTACTATGTTTGTCTGCAGGTTGGGTCCTTTCGATCTACGCTTCTTTTCATTCGTGGCGCTTGTTGTTCTGGTGCGCTGGTCCTATAGGTCCTTTGCATGATTGACTTCCCGTCTGTCTACTGCAACAATGTTTTTCTGGCTTCGACGAGGGAGGGACGATGGCGACGGCTCGCCTTCCGCTCGCTCCAGTCTACTACTAGTGTTTTTTGTACTACTTTGATAGTTGATGAATAGATTGAAAGTTTTCTCGGAAAAAAAAGGGTTGCATGTATGCACCTACTCACTTGTTCCATGAATCTTTTGCACCATACACACTGACTCACTGTAACTCGAGGCTGTGTTAAAAAAATTAAACTCCAGGCTGGATTTAACAGGAACGAGCCAACTGGTACAGAACAAAACTTCTTCGCCGAGCCGCAGGGTAGGATCGATAGAAACAAGGAAAGGTTCAGGACCATGATCTACTTGCACCTGCCGTGCCGTTCAATTAGTCCTCATATATTTTGTCAGATGATATACGGTACCGAGCTTAGGTGCGGCTGCACAATAGATTAGACCAACATTGTTGAGAAGAAGAGTTCACCCTCATAGTCTTTGAAAAAGAGTTGGTAGTCAATAAAATTCACATGGCCTTCAAGAACCGAGAGCAAGATACAATTTACATGGCTTCAATCAAGAAAGAAAATGGTGATACACACGTTAGATTTGTCATAACCATGTCCCTGCCTAATTGGAGCCTTCCACTACATGTAACTTATCCTTCTCTTTTTGGATAAGCTCCTCCAAATAAAATTGGTAGAAGTGTTCTGCCATGAGCCACAGGATGGTTGTCAACTCGCCGCCACTGTTGAGCTTCTCGGCATGAGCCTTCCTGCTGCATTTGTTGCTTGCATAGACAAGAATATCCGTCCACACATCTAGGACAAGTTTCAAGGAATCAGCCGTTCCATCTTTCTCTTCCCTTAGCAGTTGCTTGGCAAGTCTAACTACATAGGACAGTCGAGGAGTATCATGCCTGAAGCCTTTGCTCGCACATAGGATTCTTGCAAGCTCCTCTCTGTCAGCGACCCTGGAACTAGAACCGGGGTCATCGTGCAAGCGGAAGAGATTCTTGAGCTTCGCGCAGATGTTGTTCGTGTGTTGGCGCCTAGATGTCATCGACTGTCCAGTCTTCAATAGATTTTCGCAGGTTCGTTGATACAGCCTGTTCTGGGAGAGGCCTGGCAACAT
Source organism: Triticum aestivum (assembly GCF_018294505.1). NCBI lineage: Eukaryota > Viridiplantae > Streptophyta > Magnoliopsida > Poales > Poaceae > Triticum > Triticum aestivum. The sequence continues at coordinate 606,457,453 of NC_057809.1, forward strand.
GTCGGGTTGCGCCACAAGGAGGAACATCATGTAGTTTGATATCACCTTGATCGCCTCGACATTGAGCGTTGCATCCTCGTCCTTTGCCCGCTCGCTCTTGACGAGGAAAACATCGCTGCCGATGTGCCAGATGATGATGCACTCCTGAAACTCAACACCGAGTGAGTCTTTGAGTATGCCATGGTAAAGTTTCCTGAGAACCAGTGGTTCCTCGCCCCACCTGTTCCTGAGCATACCTAGTGAATTCACACCCCCTTCGTTGTACATTTTTTCCATGTGTTTAGAGATACGATCCTTCACATGGTCCGGCATCTCAATGGCCCATGAGTAATGCTCCCTGTTCCACCACTCATTGAGTCCCAGTCCCACCATCTTGGCCAACCTGCCGAGCAGAGGCCTCGTGACTGCACCGTCGGAGCGCGTGCAATAGTGCAGCATGTTGAACTGCCCCATGGTACGTGACCACCTTCTTGACTTGTACCGGCTTCCTCCTCCTAGCCTCACAAGATGGTGAAGATATGCCACCAAACGCCTAAGCCGGTCCCACCTTTCGTTGCACAGAGCCGTGGTCCGAAGCCAGCGCCATCTCGTGGTACTCAGGAAGGCGAATGTCCAAGAGGAGCCTAGCGCGTTGAGCAGCGCCGTCGTCTCCATGAACAAGGCACCACCGTACAAGACGTAGGTTACGATGACGTCGACCCCGCGGTGGGCGACATCCTTGCCAATGAGCTTAAACAGAAGCAGCGAGGCGGCAATGACGAGCGGCGAGACGAGACGTACCGAGTAGCCGAACCAGGTGTGGATGACGGGCGCCTTGGTATCCAACATGTCGTACATGAGGGAGAGCTCGGTCTCCATCAATGGCCAGAACTTGACCCCGTCCACCATCTTGGCGGTGTCTGAGTCGTCTTCGATCACCGGGCAGTCAACTATGGCACGCTTGCAGATGTGGAAGAGCGAGTGAGCCCGTCGCACAAGGGACTCCTCGTCTAAGTGTCCACCCGCCTTGAGCACGTGATCCTGGGGGTGAAAATGCCCGTGCATGGCAGGTGGCTGCTTCTTGACGGCGCCTCGGATGCTGTCCAGGTTGCCGAGCATGAGCGCCCACGTCTTCTCCCCGTACTTGACCGCACCGACGGCGAACATCAGAACGGAGGCGAGCTGGAGCAGCGCCCCCCTGCCGGAGATATGCTCGTAGAGGACGTACACGGCCGCCAACACCTGAAGCACCACGTGTAGCAGGTGCCGCTTCCACAGCTTGTTGTCCTCCAGGGAGTAGGCGGTGATGTTGTCCGGGCCTCCGAGGTGCAGCAGGAGGAAGGGCGCCCAGAACGCGACGATGGGGTGCTCCCGCGCCGCGCCCTTGAGGGAGAGGTGGCCGAGGGCGTACGTCGCCGTGTAGTCGCCCAGCTGGTACGCCAGCCACAGCAGGAACCACAGCAATGGGTGGGCTCCGCGCCTGCGGATGCCGGCGAGGAGGAAGAGGGCGAGCTGGAGGCCGAGGCTGAGGAGCACCAGGATCTGGATGGACCAATTGTTCCAGAGGTCCTGCGCCCGAGCTGCCATTTCGATTCTCCTCTTCTGTTCCGGCAAGGAACTATGCTACACGCCTGTACAGTGTGGCTAACCTATGTCCACTCCACAACAATTGAGAATGGAGTATACATACCGGCATCCGGAACCAGTCTGGTCTCCGGCCAAAGCACTTCTAGCGGCGCCACTATCTAGCAGAGTGCTCCAGACAGCTTGCTCTCTGCCGTCAGTACCTAGCAGAGTACTCCAGACTTACGGTTCTACATCTTCTTATGCTTAATATAAGATCTCCAATACTCCGTTTGATCTTCGTACGTGGATCCCACCCATGTGGGTTGCGCGCTCTGTCTCTCTCTCTCTCTCCACTCAACATAGTACACGCCAAATGATAATTGCATGCATGGCGCTTCCATTCTTTCTCCTCTCTCACGACAAAAATGCATGCCTTTTATTTCTTGTAGAAAATTTAGACGATTCATATCTTTTAAACAAAACTTGCATTTTAAAGCTTCCTTTGTATATTTGAACTCATGGTAATAAGACCTTTAAAACAAGGCCAATATTGGATATACATTTTAAAACACTTTAAATTTCACAATCATATATCAGTCAAGTGAAATACTATATGGTAAATATTATATTTTCTGAAATTCAGTGAAATAATGAAAACTACTAGAGTGACCTGCGCAATGGAGTGCCTATATTGTGGCGGTAATGGTGCCTATGTTGAACCAACCCACAATCTCCGCGGCTACTACGGGTTGGTTCAATGAATCTATCTGGCGTTCTCTTAAGAAATAGCTTTGCTCTTGAAATCTTTAAGTCTAGTAACGCTCGAGCCTCTAGCTAGACGAGCAAGGCTGGCTCGAGGGTCATCTTTAAATTTCCGGATTGTGCAGTCTTGCGCGGACATAGTAGGCAACGAGACTCTAGAGGGTCTGGCCAGACTGGACCGATGATCTTTATCATTAGGAGTTGTCATTTTAATTTCCAAAACGCCAATGCAGTAGCTCTCAAGACTCTGATTGACCTGAACAGGCCGACCAGAGGATCTGTCAATTTTAGGAGCTGTTTTACACCTTCCTTTAAACGATCATGCAGTAGCCCCCGACCCTGAAGCTGGCCTGACAAGATCGGCTTGAGGATCAAATATTAACTAAGGAGCAATTTTGCCTTCTCATTTTGAATAAAAGTGTACACAGTAGCCCCTAAGATAAGCAGGCTGGAAAGTTTAGGTGCATGGCACTGGACTCAAAGCAGCGGGCAGGAACACTGCGGAAGGGTGCCGCCAAGCAGTAGAGGCATGGAGTTGACCAGGAGGTTATCTAGAAACTACTGACAAAGAATAGCGAGTTGGTCAAGGACACCGAGAATATCGCACATGCCAAGACTAATGAGCTTGAGGACAAATTGTGGGCCCTGAAGGGCAAGCATGATGAGTTCGAGGAGAAAGTGAGTGGTTGGAGGGCAATGTGGCCCAAGCCAACTCTGAAGGTCGGTTGGCATGGGAGGAGGTGACTAGAGCAACTAGCCAGAAAGCCTAGAAGGGAAATATGGAGCATAACGTACCCAGTTTCAGGCCCTCGCTGTGGAGGTAAAACTCTACTTCCACTCGTGTTGTATTCTTTGGATGTTGTGTACAGAGTACAAGGATGATATCTAGAATCGTAAGTATACCGAAGTGTAATGACTAGCCCAACCCTAGGTTATGAAGGATGCCAAGGGCCTAGTGCTACAGATTCCTAGTTGGTTTGAGTGTCCTCCTCGCATCTGATATCCTTGTCTTGAACGCCAAGTTGACAGTGTCTTCCTTCTAGAGGGTTCCCAGGTTGGTTGTTGGAACTGGCCAAGTAGTGGCCTAGGAGGCCTCAGGACAGCGTGATGGCTCAACTTCCGGTGTCCCAAAGTACCCCTAGCACGGGGACGTCATCGTGTGTAGTGAGGTTTTTCTAATTTACATGAATTTGAATAGGAATTGAGTATGGCCTTAAGTACCATTTCAATTCGAAAATTCTAAAAAGACCCAAAAATAGTAGGGCAAATATAGATCTTTAAGGGGGGAAATCCAACCCAATGCGGCTTTGGAAAATCATTTTATGCCACAGGATCTAATATGGTCATTTAAATAATTCCCTAATTCATGTAAACACCAAGTGATGCGAGGATGTGCCTATGCTTGATGGTCGGTTGTGGGCTTGTGGCGGTGGCCACACAGCCTCCCCAATATCGACATGTTTGTCTCACATGGAGTATTTTTTCCCTTGCAAATACCTCGCACATCTAAAGGCCACAAGGATGCTGACGTACCCACCATTCATGGAGTCAGATGGCTTTCTAAGTTTCTCAAGACATTTGTATAAGTTGTAGCTCTTATTAGGCGCAAAGTAAGTGTGTGTGGTCATGTGTGTGTGCGCGCGCGCGCGCGAGTGTGGTGTATGTGTTGTGCGCCTCTTTACCGTCTAGAACTTGTATCCATGTAATGAAGCTAAAAAACACCAAGTGATGCATAATTTATGTGATGCGTATAAATGACATGCTTTAACATCTAAATTTAATAAATTAGAATGTTATAATGGCAGTCTTAACCCTACAGGCATGGTCGACTAGACACTGGTGAAGATGCCCACAATTTTGTTCATCAGAGATATTCCACGCGAAGTAAGCCGCCGCCATTGCAATTTCCCTTTGGGCAGCGGCTTGTTAAGGATGCTAAGGGCATCTACAATGGAGGAGAGCAGGTGCTAAGGAATAAAATCCTAGCCAATCTGGCAGCCACCTGTTTCAATCCCAGCATCGGTCAGCATCAGGCTGGCATCGCTGCCATAAGAGGAGTCGGGCGCCTAGGCCAATTTGTTGTGCACTGTTGATTTTTTTTTAATAATCCAAGCGTCTATTTAAGCGGCTGCGCGTTGGAAGCTTAGGCTTTTGCGATAGGTGCTTAATGAGATCCCACTCTTTTCCCTTTTTAAGCGCCTGGTTAAGAGGCCGTGCATTGTAGATGCCCTAAGGCTTTCACCATTCCCCAACAGAGCTCAAAGGGCTTGTTAAGGATGCTCGGGTTTGCGGAAATAAATGCCAGACCCTATTTGGCACTTAAGGTGTCGGTTACAGCCTTAATTGTACCCACGTCTGATCCTCTGGCTGTCACAAAAGACTGGCCCAAAACATGCATCTTCCAAGCAACGGTTGGTTTTTATGGTCCTTTGTTTTTACAGTTTTTATTGGGTTTCTGCCGGATTTTAAATTTTTTCGTTTTTTACATTTTTGGTTTTTCATTTGTATTTTTTTATTTTTTGAATTTTCTTAAACTTGTTGGAAAATCGTGAACATTTTCCATATTCGTGATATTTTTCCAATTTCATGAACATTTTTCAGATTCATGGACATTTTTTAAGTTTCTGAAAAAAATCATTTAAAGAAAATTCATATTTGTGAACTTTTTCATATCCATGAACTATTCAAAAATGCACAAACTTTTTCCTATTTTCATAAACATTTTTTGGGAAAAGGCAATGGTCAAACGATTGGCCAGTCAACCAGTCCAACCGAGCAAGCGACTCTGGAGTTCGTGTGTGACCCGGAATTCGCATGTGTTGGACCGGCCCATGCGATAGTTTGGAAAAAATGGCACTTAAGGCGCCGAACAGGAGTTCTGGAAATAAATGGTTCAGTCTTAACCAAACTTCTGCGCCGAACGGACATTGACATAGGAGATGGGCAGTTGATTCGGGCATATCCTATTTAGCGCCACAGGCGCCGGTATTAGTTCATTTTGCAAACCGGCGCCTGCAGCGGTGCTAGGCGGGCCGGCCCGTTTGGAATCTGTTTCGCCCCCGTCCCGTGGTCGTGTAAGTCTTTCCCCCGACCCCTGTTTCTTCTGTTTTCAGGTGGCGTTCTCTGTTTTCTCCTCTGCTTCCCCCCGACGACTTCCCTTCTTCCCCGAAGCCTGAGTTCGAATCTCAGGCGAATCTCAGGCGAATCAGGCGGATCGACGAGGGAGCGCATCGAGGAACCCTAATCGGACTGCTTCTTCTATGTTCTTCTTCCTCCGTCGTGTGATGGATTCATCTGGTTCATTCTTCTTCTAACCCTAATCCCCCTCAGGTCTTCGGTTAGGGTTTGTCTTTTTCGTGGTCCTCGTTCTTTTGTGTTGCTGTTTGTTTAAGCGTGGATCTGGCCGTGTGCAATGATGGATGGGGTCTTTGGTATCTAGGGTTTGGGGTAGAAAATTTCGCCCCATATTTTAGATCTTCTGTTTGCATGTCTATAAATGTATCCTGTTCATGCGTGCAAATCCATCTCATGTGACGGATGGCATCTCCCGTGTGTTGGCCCGTGTCCCTCTGCCATGTGTGTAACTGAATCTGCTGTATGATTTTATTGTCTTGTTGCGTCTGAATTCATCTCCCCTTTTGTTGTTCTGTCTGTTTTGTGCACATTGGCATGCATAACATAGTTGAAATTTACTAGGGGTTTTGTGATTATTAGGAAGATGTTGGCTCTAAGATTTAATCTTGTGGGATTGGAGAGTGGTTATTCATGTATTGTAGTATAACTCAATATTAGATTGTGGATTGTATTGTAGTAATTTCGAGGATATAGTGCATTTTGTGTTAGTTAGTGAACTTCAACTTGAGACATTTAGTTTGTCATGGTTTGTTGACAAATTCTGCTTAGCATGTTTCTATTTGTTAGTTCACATTTATGTCTGGATCTAATCGTAGTTTTTGCACATCTGTATGCGACAGTCTCCTGTATTTTCATTCGTTCATTTTGTTGACACTTGTCCAGTATTATTTTATATAGTCCATACCACAAGGTATTTGGTAATGTCCATAGGTATGTCTTCATCTAATACTAATAAGCTATGTGTAATTTAACTGGACACATATCGCTTTTGTGAATGCCTAGGTGCTGTACTTCGCGTGATTTTGTTTACTCAAGTTTTGATGTTTGATTGTTCCAGAAAGGGTTCTTGTATAATAATATAATGTTTTTATAGTACTATATATATATCATTTTTGTAGTTAGTGCATGGTGCATGTAAAGTTGTCAAGTTCGAACATGTTAGCTTACGAGAGAATGATCAGCTAATTTCTAGAAGAAGCAATTGTCAATTTCAATTTCTGTAGTGGTACTATAGTGCCTTATATAGGAAAAAGAACATAGAAAAAGATAATAGAAAATGCCCGCTCAAATCTTTATATGTAGAATCAGTGACCTAGGAATTAGAATGTGCTATAGTTATGGCACATGTAGATGAGCTTTAACACAAATATATTTGTTTTTCAACTAGGTTATTGAATTTGAAGAAAATTTGCTCTTAGTATTTCTATGTTTTCTTTTGCCCAATCCCTTTAGTATGTTGTGGTTTTTTAATTATCTGCAATGTCATATATTCATAAGTAGTGCTCATTTGTTAATAGTTTTGTTAAATCTGTATTTGCAGCACACGAAGGAGGTGGGTTGACCTAGTTCAAGAACCAGAAGGGGACGAACCAACTGAATACCCTCCACGAGGTCTCCGGAATGACTGAGGTGGTATGTTAGTTCTTCTGTTTTCTGTTTGTAGCTTTCACATTTGCTACAGTAGAAAACTAGATCAAATTGCTGGAAAATTTATTCTTATGTCAGCTTTTGGTCTTACCAGATGTGTTTGTCTATTCACTTGTTAGTTTTTGTCTATTAAGTTGTTAGTTTGTGATGTTTGAATGTTAAGTTTGTGCTGTTTGGTCCAACCACGATCATAACCAACTAGTTTCCAAGTCAAATTCCTTCTTATCCCTCTCCACGTAAGTGTGAGTCATACGCCAAGTTTAAACTGTATCAATACATGTTCAAACATGTAGGCTTCTCAATACGTAGAGTTTATGCTACGCACAGCGCAACTTCCCCAGTTTATACTGTTCTTGCGAAACATTCCAACATGTATAATAGCATGAAGTGTTCCAGTATAATTGTGACCAGCACCTTTAGTTTAATTCCTCAAGTTCAACGAATGAAATGCAAACCCTTGATCAATTCCAATCAAGCATAATTTCCACAATGAGGTATTGATACAAATAAAAATATAGTATAATGTTTGAAACACACATAAATTCGTACAGATTTTGCTTTTCAAAGCTACTAAGTACACCACACGTGCACTATCTAATTGTAATCTCCTTTTTTAAGTTTCGCTTGTGCATCCAAATAGCAATGCCTCCCGCTCACATAGATCTAATTCGTGTGATAGTTTATTGGGCTTTATACTTTTTTCATATTCCATGTTTATTGGTTAATTCTCAAGATTTTCCACTGTCTTATCAGCTGTTTATATTATTTTTTCGTAGCCCGAGTGTTCCCTAGGAAATTATGCAAGCCAACATACATTACCAGACTTTCCTTCAAGCGTTGGAACAAAACTGTGAAGAAGTTTAGTGATATTCAGTTAGGCCATGTGAGAAAGTACAAATTGGAACCTCTCCTTCATATGCCAGCGAAACTTAAAATACCAGTGAATCTGCTTGAATGGATAGATCAGCATATGTTTGGAAGTAAAGAGCCATGTTTCAAGCACAAGAATAAAACTATCAAGATTAGTAAAGATATGGTCAACAAAATCTTTGATTTTCCTGGTGGCACCGAGCCTTTTGTATTCAGTAGCGATGATCCCCAAGTGAAGGCAGAGGTTACACAGTTAAGGAACAAATATGTGGATGATCGGAACAAAATGCCGATCAACAAAATAGAGGAGGTGATGCTTAGTGACGAGACAGAAGATGGATTTATCAGGAGCTTTGCATTTTATTTCCTATCATCTATTTTGTGCCCTGCCTCATACTGTTTTGGTAACATGAAGTTCTTATACTCTCTAAGAGATGTTTCTGCTATACCTTCACTTGACTTTGGGCAATTGGCACTGGATTTCTTGCGTGAGGAGTCAGAGCGTCATTTTGAAATGATTATGAACAGACCAAGTATTGAGGAAATGAACAAGCCTTCATATATTGGTGGATGTCTTCCTATTTGGGGAGTAAGTTCAACCTTCACTTACAATTTTTTTTATCTCTCTACTTTTTACTTTACTGACCTGTTTATTTTTTAAATGGCAGATCATTTATGTGGATTTCGTTGATTTTGATTTCATTCATAATCATCAGTCAACAGTGGATTATTCTCTTCCTCGGATATCTCATGTTAAGAGTGAAGATTTCAAGTATCTTGCATCGGTTGATAGGAATTATGAGTCTAGGAAAAATTATGGGGTTTTACCAGTAAGCATCATACACTATATATTGTTTCTTGAGTTATCTTTTTAGTTCTAGTACTTTGTTTTCATCATTAGTTTAACTTTAATTTGTAGCTCCGGGACATATCATGCACACCATATGCCAATGTGGTTCCGGTTAACAGTGCTCCTGATGCTCCTGGTGTGTTTAATTCAGTTCCTTCTGTGGAGGTATTTCTTATGAGTAGAATCATCCATTTCTATTTGTTTTATTCTTTGTTGTCATTTTGTATCTTATATAGATAAACATTTACTTGCAATGTCATTTGTAGGTCAACAATGGTAATTCTATGTCTCAAGCTCTCATTGAAAACAAGTCAATTGATTCGAAAAATCCAGATATCATTTCAGCAGTTCCCAGTTACACTGCAAAAGTTGAACCAGATATAAAATTTAAACCAGAGCCACATTTGAAATCAGAGGTATTTTTTGTGTTGTGCCTTTTGTAGTTCCTATCTAAGTGTTTTCTTGAAAGCACTGTCCTGTTAGTAATTTTTTTATAATGCAGGCTCCCTCCAATGATGTAGTTAAGAACGAGCCAATAAGACCAAAATTTGAGGTTTGTAAACGCATTTCAGAGCTTACATATTTATCTCCTTTTCTTAATCTTTACTTCAGAATCCAGGTGAACAGAAACTCTAGTGCTTACCTGAATATTTGTGACATTCTGTGAGACATTCGTTTTTTTTGTTATGCCTTATCATGAGCAGCACTTATAATACTTGTTTTGCAAGTAAACATAAGTGCAACATTTATATTTTTTAGACAAATATTCAATGTAGCTTACTTTTGTTTGCTTTGTTCTTTGCTAAATTCTGTATGCTTCCTTTTTCTCCAGAACATTTCTGTCCTGAATTCGGTGTACCAAACACCAATTTTTCCAGTCAATGGTACACCTCTGAACACCAACCCTGTTGAGCATCCTACCACTTCACTACCTAAGGTACTTTTTCAAAAAAAATTCCAATCATAATTTTCATTGAACTTACAACATCATTTCAATTTCCTTTCTCAGCACGAAGAAATTTTTCTATCAACTGAAGCACATGATAACAATTTTTCTACTGGAGTTGATCCAAAAAGAAGTTTTATATTGATTAGTTCTGCTTCTCCAAACGAAAGAGTGAAACACTTTGAAGGTACTCCAATCATTATTCAGGATGATTCTCCTATCACTCCTGCTGGTGTGACTAATGAAGACATACCAGCCTCTCACTGTGATACAAGTGTAGGAATTTCAATGAACATGGATTTTGTTGTCCAACAAGGTTTTAATTCTTGCCTATTATATTGTTTTCCCTTTATGTGTTCTCCATTTTCTTGTATTACAAGTCCTGGCGCATTGCAACATTTAATGTTCAAATTTTTTACATATGTGATATGCAGACTTTTCTACAATGAATAATTCTGAAGCTGGACCGAGTACAGGAACTAACACAATGGAAAAGAAGAACAGAAAGAAAAGAGCAGCTAAAGTTCAATCCCCTGAACCAGCAAAGAAACTCAAAATCTCTCACGAAGTGGATATCTTCTTTTCCAAATATCTGTGGAAGCCTATATTCCAAGAATAGTAAATCTCTTATTCCTTTAGTTATTTCATCATTTCTTATTTCATTAAATTATGAGAACTTTTTTAGTGTACACATCTACAAGCAATTTTATGGACTAGATTAGTTGTAGACATTTTTCAAGACAGAAATTGTATTATGAAATCCGAACAAATTTATGGATCACCTCAAATGTAGTTCAGATAAAAAACTTTGTAATTGATACAATTTTATACTAAAAAGAAATCATAAGGATACCAAACTAATTTAGTTTACAGCTCATTGTTCATACCCCTATAAAAGGATGTTTAACTTTTTGTTTTGAGCACCATAGCGTTGTATATGTATTTTTTTAATTGTTAAAGTATTTTTTTTAAGATCCTTTTTCTCAATTTTAACATTAGTTTTGATTGTTTATTCTGTGCAGCACTCTTTTTGTTGACATAGAGGGTTTTCCTGTAAGCTATGAAAATTACTTAAATTCATTTAAAGCGAGGGGTGAGATTGGAGATGAAGTGATGAACTCATTTATTCAAGTTCTTAACCATGAATCAAAGATGTCATCTGAAGTAAAGCCTTAGGTGAAGAAGTACTGTTTCACTTCGTACTTCACTGTGAGTTTTCCTTGTAACCTGCCTATTAGGTTCTCTTTTGACCAATTTTTCCTTTTACTTTCATTCAATCTAAAATATTTACTAATTTTCATTTTGTTGTTCATAGAATAAATTTTTGGTTCCACTTGAGTTATTTGATCCAGTTTCATGCATGCGAGAATTTGACACGATTAATTCAGAAGAAAGCCTTTGGAAGCAAGACTTGGTAAATATTTTTCAATGCATCCAGTGTTAACCAAGATCTTTTCTACTTGTTTTTATTCTGAATCTGCTTTTTCTTGTTGAACAGTTATACTTTCCTACTATAAAGTCAAACCACTGGGTTGTACTTTCCATCAACTCTCTCTTTGAGAAATGTCACTTTTTTATCCCTGTGGCACCATTCTGGGAACTACCCAGCAAGAACTTGTCTATAACTTGGTAAGTAATTATTCAGACATAATATCATTTGAGACATAATATCCTTTTGTTTTTTCAATACACACTACAGGAATCAGCTACTTTGTCGTCTGCCACGGCGGACGGCAAAGGCATGAACGGCGGACGGCAAAGGCCTTTGCCGTCAGCCGCGGAAGGCCAAAGAACACCTTTTCGAGAGGTGTCGGTGGTCGGGGTGTCCTGTCGGTGTTGGGGTGCCGTGTCGGGGTCTCGGGGTCAGGGTGTCGGGTCGGGGTGCCGGGTCGGGGTCGGGGTGCCGTGTCGGTGTCGGGGTCGGGGTGTCGGGTTCGGCTCGGGGTCGGGGTGTCGGGGTCGGGGTCGGGGTCGGGGTCTCGGGGTCGGGGTGCCGTGTCAGTGTCGGGGTCGGGGTGTCGGGTCAGGCCCGGGGTCGGGGTCTCGGGGTCGGGGTGTCGGGTTGGGTGCCGGGTCGGGGTCGGGGTCTCGGGGTCGGGGTGTCGGGTCAGGCTCGGGGTCGGGGTCTCAGGGTCGGGGTGTCTGGTCAGGGTGCCGGGTCGGTGTCGGGGTGCCGTGTCGGTGTCGGGGTAAGGGTGGGTGTGGTGTCAGGGTGTCGGTGTCGGGGTGTCGTGTCGGTGTCGGGGTCGGGGTCTCGAGGTCGGGGTGTCAGGTCGGGGTGCCGGGTCGGGGTCGGGGTGCCGTGTCGGTGTCGGGGTCGGGGTGTCGGGTCAGGCTCGTGGTCGGGGTGTCGGGGTCGGGGTCGGGGTCGGGGTGTCGGGGTCGGGGTCTACGGGTTGGGGTGTCGTGTCGGGGTGCCGGGTCGGGGTCAGGGTGCCGTGTCGGGTCAGGGTGCCGTGTCGGGTCGGGGTTTTTTCCTCTTTTTTCCTTTTCTTCTTCTTCCTATTCTTCCTTTTCTTCCTTCTTCTTCTTCTTCTTCTTCTTCTTCTTCTTCTTCTTCTTCTTCTTCTTATTTCCTTTTTCCTCTTCTTCTTCTCCTCCTCTCCTCTTTTTTCTTCTTCTTCTTCCTCTTCTTCTTTTTTCTTCTCCTCCTCCTCTTCTTCTTCTTCCTTTCCTTTTTCCTCTTCTTCTTATCCTCCTCTCCTCTTTTTCTCTTCTTCTTCTTCTTTCCTCAAACTAAACTAAACCTAAAACTAAAACTAAAACTAAATCTAAACTAAACATAAACCTAAAACTAATAAAACAGAAAAAAGGAAAAAAACTAAATCTAAACCTAAAACTAAACTAAAAGTAAACCTAAAACTAAAACTAAAACTAAATCTAAACTAAAACTAAAAAAGAAAAAAACAGAAAAAAAAACAGAAAAAAGGAGGGGGGCTCACCTGGGGCAGGGCCGGTGGAGGAGGGGGGCGGGGCGGTGGAGGAGCTGGCCGGGGCGGCCTGGGGCGGCGGGGGGCCGGGCCCGGGGTGGTGGGGCGCGGGGCGGCGGGGGGCCGGGGCGGGGGGGCGCCGGGGCGGCGGGGGGCCGGGGCGGCGGGGGCGAGAGGCGGCGGCGCGTGGCGGGCGGCGGCGGCGGTGGTGGGGTGGGAAGTGGTGGCGGGGCGAGGAGAGAACAGAGAGGGGCGGGGGGTACGGGCTGTTAGATACTGCCCTCTTTGCCGTCCGCCCTTTTGCCTCTTTGCCGTCTGCTGGCAGACGGTAAAGAGGTGGGCCGCTAAGTTTTTCCCAAACGGGCGAGGGGTGGGGGCCACCTCTCTCTTTGCCGTCTGCCAGCTGACGGCAGAGATTCTTTGCCGTCTGCTGGCGGACGGCAAAGATCTAGCGGACGGCAAAGAGCTTCTTTGCCGTCAGCCTGATCTTTGCCGTCTGCTTTTTGGTAGCTGATGGCAAAGAGCTTCTTTGCCGTCAGCTAGCAGACGGCAAAGAGCTGGCAGATGGCAAATTAGCTGATTCCAGTAGTGACAAAACAAAATTCTTCTCTGACCTACCATTTTTGAATCTCTTTAACTGTGTTTATATTTATATTAAACAGGTTTCCAACTACAATATGCTTTGCAAACTCAGTAAAAAGCCATTCAAGAATGTATTCTCTTTCAAGCTTGAACCTGTGGGGCCTTACCCAACAAACTGTTTAATGTAACTCCTTTCTTCTTCTTTGTTTTCGTATATTTATTAAAAAAATCATTTGGAACTTTATTCAACATACTTTTCTGTAGTTATTAAAAAATTTCAACCTACTTGTTTGTTATCACACTTGATACTCGTTCTCATTTTTTCCCGTATTTGTTTTTCTTTATGCAGGCATGACTCAGGCCACTATCTTCCTTTGTACATCGAAAATTTCGAAGGCAAAGCTATGAAGACTTTCAGTGCGGTATATCTTGAAAACTCTTTGCCTTATTATTATTTTTTCTGTTTATCAAAAACTGAATCCAAAGCAAACTAGTGAACACCATGAAGACCATGATATGTTGGTTCTTTTTTCTGCCCAATGAACACCATGAAGTCCGTTAAATTTCATGTGCTTTATCTTTTTAGCTTACTAGGGAATGATCTGACTTATTGATGCATGGTTGGAATTGAAATTTATTCATTTTTTGAAGTGTTTGTTCATTTTCTATCTATACTTCTTTTACCGACATTTTTTCAGGTCTTGTTATGTGTTGTCACGTATTGTCTCAGCAGTAATTGTTTCATGATGCTCATATGACTTAGTCAAGCTTTTTTCAGCGTTTACTATCCGTGTAGCTTCTTGTAATAAATCAGTGATCTAGTACTGTGTAGTACTTTTTTCTAGTACTATAAAAGTTTTCACAAATTCTGTAATTCTATGTCTCACATTTTGTCTATATTGTCTTTACAACCAGGCGAACATTCTGAAGTACAGAATGATATCTGCATTCAAGTTCTTCAAAAGCACTTTGAACAAGCTGAAGGAAGAAGATTTTCCAATAGGAAATTGACTTTCCCAGAACATTCATCTGAAAACATTTTCAATGTGTAATTGATCAAGAGAAAAGGATGCATTTTCCTGTCTACAACACTTTCATCTGTAATCATATGCTAGTACATAGTACTACTTGTTTAAACATATGTCAGCCTCGACCTACTGCTATACTCTTGGATATGTACTTTTCTTTGAATCCAGATGGCATACTCTTGGATATGTTGGCGTACTGAGCATTTTTTCACTAAAAATGCAACTATTAGTTTCTTAACCTGTAGTATCTTTGTTGCAATCTCTGCTTATAATAAGAGCTAGTTCTTTTTGGCCGGCTTAAGCTTCCGCTCCCCGGCTTAAAAAAAGCCGCGCTTTAAATTTGCTGAGACTTTTATATTACCTTTGTGCAATATAAGTGGAGCATAATGCCTCCTCCAATCCGGATTACTACCTTTGTCCCATAGTATAAGTAAGTTTTTCACACTACATAGTGTAGTGTTAAAAATGCTGTTATATTATTGGGACGCAGGGAGTACTTGTTTTACATTTCTTTTCTCGAATACGCATGAGCGTGCGTATCATTCATTTAAAGAAAATAGATGGTAAGAGCCCCAAATGCACGGTTACAAGCTTATTTACATGCGGAATTAATCCGACACCACCCTAGTTCCTACAATGGACTATTCACTTGCACCCCAGACTACTTGTTCCACCTCCAATCCTTCTATATCACCTTTGAACAATCTCACCTTCACTTAAAGTCTATCTTCGTCCTGTATAAGCTAAATGGTGCGAGGGACCGAAGGCGTCACACCATTGAAGACCACATCATTCCTCTGCTTCCACATCATCCACATCTAATTCAGTTCACGCAAAACTAGGTCAAAATCCAAATTCGGTTCTATAACATTCAAAATCCAAATCTAATTCAATTCATAAATTTTATTTCACTTCAATAATGTCTACCTTAAAGTTTAGTTCACCGAATTCAAAACCAATTCAATAAAATTAGTTGTTTTTTACTTCAAATCTAATTCAATTCATGAATTCTACAATGAAAACCCAGAACAATTTGTTTTTTGCACATTGATAATTCAGTTCACCAATTTCAAATTCGGTTCATCAAATCATAATTTTAGTTCAGTAGATTCACATTCAGTTCACCACAACTCTCACCATTATTGTAGCATTTGACTCATGTTCGGTTCACTTGATATACTCGTCATAATCTCAAATTTAGTTCATTCACTGAATTCAAATAAAATTTTGTTCAGCTAAATTAGTTCACTAGACTCATATTTAGTTCACTTCAATACTCATCATAATCTCAAAGTTTAGTTCACATAATTCAAATTCAGTTCATCTAAATTAGGTCACCTGGATTCAAGTTTTTAGTTCACGCAAATCTAGTTCACCAAGTTCAATTTTAGTTCATCAAATTCTTTCATTTGGTTCACTAGACTCATATTTAGTTCACTTCAATACTCATCATAATCTCAAAGTTTAGTTCACAAAATTCAAATTTAGTTCATCTAAATTAGTTCATCTGGATTCAAGTTTTTAGTTCACGCAAATCTAGTTCACCAAGTTCAATTTTAGTTCATCAAATCATAATTTTAGTTCACTAGACACATATTTAGTTCACTTCAATACTCATCATAATCTCAAAGTTTAGTTCACAGAATTCAATTTCAGTTCATCTAAATTAGTTCACCTAGATTCAAGTTTTTATTTCACGCAAATCTAGTTTACCAAGTTCAATTTTAGGTCACCAAATCATAATTTTAGTTCACTAGACTCATATTTAGTTCATTTCAATACTCATCATAATCTCAAAGTTTTGTTCACAGAATTCAAATTCAGTTCATCTAAATTAGTTCATCTGGATTCAAGTTTTTAGTTCACGCAAATTGAATTCATTTCATGATTTCTTTATTGAAAAATCAGGCCAGTTGTTTTTATTTTGGTGAACTTTTTTTAATAAACAAAATTTTACAATGATAATTCAGTTCACCAAGTTCAAATTCGGTTCATCATATCATAATTCTAGTTCACTACATTCACATTCAGTTCACCACAATTCTCATCATAATCTTAAAGTTTAGTTCACTAAAAACACTATCTAATTCAGTTCAATAAAATATGTTCACCTGGATTCAAGTTTTTAATTCACCCAAATCTAGTTCAACAAGTTAAAATTTAGTTCATCAAATCATAATTTTAGTTCACTAGATTCGTATTCAGTTCAATTCTTTACTCATCTAATCTCAAAGTTTAGTTCACAGAATTCAGTTCATCTAAATTAGTTCATCAGGATTCAAGTTTTTAGTTCACGCAAATCTAGTTCACCAAGTTCAATTTTAGTTCATCAAAACATAATTTGAGTTCACTAGACTCATATTAAGTTCACTTCAATACTCATCATAATCTTAAAGTTTAGTTCATAGAATTCAAATTCAGTTCATCTAAATTAGTTCATCTGGATTCAAGTTTTTAGTTCACGCAAATCTAGTTCACCAAGTTCAATTTTAGTTCATTAAATCATAATTTTAGTTCACTAGACTCATATTTAGTTCATTTCAATACTCATCATAATCTCAAAGTTTAGTTCACAGAATTCAATTCATCTAAATTAGTTCATCTGGATTCAAGTTTTTAGTTCACGCAAATCTAGTTCACCAAGTTCAATTTTAATTCATCAAAACATAATTTTAGTTCACTAGACTCATATTAAGTTCACTTCAATAGTCATCATAATCTCAAAGTTTAGTTCACAAAATTCAAATTCAGTTCATCTAAATTAGTTCATCTGGATTCATGTTTTTAGTTCACGCAAATCTAGTTCACCAAGTTCAATTTTAGTTCATGAAATCATAATTTCAGTTCACTAGACTCATATTAAGTTCACTTCAACACTCAGCGTAATCTCAAAGTTTAGTTCACAGAATTCAAATTCAGTTCATCTAAATTAGTTCATCTGGATTCAAGTTTTTAGTTCACGCAAATCGAATTCATTTCATGATTTCTGTATTGAAAAATCAGGCCAGTTGTTTTTATTTTAGTGAACTTTTTTTAAAAACAAAATTTTACATTGATAATTCAATTCACCAAGTTCAAATTTGGTTCATCATATCATAATTCTAGTTCACTACATTCACATTCAGTTCACCACAATTCTCATCATAATCTTAAAGTTTAGTTCACTAAAAACACTATCTAATTCAGTTCATTAAAATATGTTCACCTAGATTCAAGTTTTGAATTCACCCAAATCTAGTTCAACAAGTTAAAATTTAGTTTATCAAATCATAATTTTAGTTCACTAGATTCGTATTCAGTTCAATTCGATACTCATCGTAATCTCAAAGTTTAGTTCACAGAATTCAGTTCATCTAAATTAGTTCATCTGGATTCAAGTTTTTTGTTCACGCAAATCTAGTTCACCAAGTTCAATTTTAGTTCATCAAAACATGATTTTAGTTCACTAGACTCATATTAAGTTCACTTCAATACTCATCATAATCTTAAAGTTTAGTTCATAGAATTCAAATTCGGTTCATCTAAATTAGTTCATCTGGATTCAAGTTTTTAGTTCACGCAAATCTAGTTCACCAAGTTCAATTTTAGTTCATCAAATCATAATTTTAGTTCACTAGACTCATATTTAGTTCATTTCAATACTCATCATTATCTCAAAGTTTAGTTCACAGAATTCAATTCATCTAAATTAGTTCATCTGGATTCAAGTTTTTAGTTCACGCAAATCTAGTTCACCAAGTTTAATTTTAGTTCATCAAAACATAATTTTAGTTCACTAGACTCATATTAAGTTCACTTCAATACTCATCATAATCTCAAAGTTTAGTTCACAAAATTCAAATTCAGTTCATCTAAATTAGTTCATCTGGATTCGAGTTTTTAGTTCACGCAAATCTAGTTCACCAAGTTCAATTTTAGTTCATCAAATCATAATTTAATTTCACTAGACACATATTAAGTTCACTTCAATACACATCGTAAACTCAAAGTTTAGTTCACAAAATTCAAATTCAGTTCATCTAAATTAGTTCATATGGATTCAAGTTTTTAGTTCACGCAAATCGAATTCATTTCATGATTTCTGTATTGAAAAATCAGGCCAGTTGTTTTTATTTTAGTGAACTTTTTTTAAAAAAACAAAATTTTACATTGATAATTCAATTCACCAAGTTCAAATTTGGTTCATCATATCATAATTGTAGTTCACTACATTCACATTCAGTTCACCACAATTCTCATCATAATCTTACAGTTTAGTTCACTAAAAACACTATCTAATTCAGTTCATTAAAATATGTTCACCTGGATTCAAGTTTTTAATTCACCCAAATCTAGTTCAACAAGTTAAAATTTAGTTCATCAAATCATAATTTTAGTTCACTAGATTCGTATTCAGTTCAATTCGATACTCATCGTAATCTCAAAGTTTAGTTCACAGAATTCAAATTCAGTTCATCAAAATTAGTTCATCTGGATTCATGTTTTTAGTTCACACAAATCTAGCTCACTGAGTTCAAATTTTGGGGGTCATCAAATCACAAGTCTAGTTCACTATAGTCATATTTAGTTCATTTCAATACTCATCATAATCTCAAAGTTTAGTTCACAGAATTCAATTCATCTAAATTAGTTCATCTGGATTCAAGTTTTTAGTTCACGCAAATCTAGTTCACCAAGTTCAATTTTAGTTCATCAAATCATAATTTTAGTTCACTAGACTCATATTTAGTTCACTTTAATACTCATCATAATCTCAAAGTTTAGTTCACAGAATTCAAATTCAGTTCATCTAAATTAGTTCACCTGGATTCAAGTTTTTAGTTCACGCAAATCTAGTTCACCAAGTTCAATTTTAGTTCATCAAATCATAATTTTAGTTCACTAGACTCATATTTACTTCACTTCAATACTCATCATAATCTCAAAGTTTAGTTCACAAAATTCAAATTCAGTTCATCTAAATTAGTTCACCTAGATTCAATTTTTTAGTTCACGCAAATCTAGTTCACCAAGTTTAATTTTAGTTCATCAAAGCATAATTTTAGTTCACTAGACTCATATTAAGTTTACTTCAATACTCATCATAATCTCAAAGTTTAGTTCACAGAATTCAAATTCAGTTCATCTAAATTAGTTCATTTGGATTCAAGGTTTTAGTTCACGCAAATCTAGTTCATCAAGTTCAATTTTAGTTCATCAAATCATAATTTCAGTTCACTTTAATACTCATCATAATCTCAAAGTTTAGTTCAAATTCAGTTCATCTAAATTAGTTCATCTGGATTCAAGTTTTTAGTTCATGCAAATCGAATTCATTTCATGATTTCTGTATTGAAAAATCAGGCCAATTGTTTTTATTTTAGTGAACTTTTTTTAAAAAAACAAAATTTTACATTGATAATTCAGTTCACCAAGTTCAAATTCGGTTCATCATATCATAATTCTAGTTCACTACATTCACATTCAGTTCACCACAATTCTCATCATAATCTTAAAGTTTAGTTCACTAAAAAACACTATCTAATTCAGTTCATTAAAATGTGTTCACCTAGATTCAAGTTTTTAATTCACCCAAATCTAGTTCAACGAGTTAAAATTTAGTTCATCAAATCATAATTTTAGTTCACTAGATTCGTATTCAGTTCAATTCGATACTCATACTAATCTCAAAGTTTAGTTCACAGAATTCAAATTCAGTTCATCAAAATTAGTTCATCTGGATTCATGTTTTTAGTTCACACAAATCTAGCTCACTGAGTTCAAATTTTGGGGGTCATCAAATCACAAGTCTAGTTCACTATACTCATATTTAGTTCATTTCAATACTCATCATAATCTCAAAGTTTAGTTCACATAATTCAAATTCAGTTCATCTAAATTAGTTCACCTGGATTCAAGTTTTTAGTTCACGCAAATCTAGTTCACCAAGTTCAATTTTAGTTCATCAAATCATAATTTTAGTTCACTAGACTCATATTTAGTTCACTTCAATACTCATCATAATCTCAAAGTTTAGTTCACAGTATTCAAATTCAGTTCATCTAAATTAGTTCACCTGGATTCAAGTTTTTAGTTCACGCAAATCTAGTTCACCAAGTTCAATTTTAGTTCATCAAATCATAATTTTAGTTCACTAGACTCATATTTACTTCACTTCAATACTCATCATAATCTCAAAGTTTAGTTCACAAAATTCAAATTCAGTTCATCTACATTAGTTCACCTGGATTCAATTTTTTAGTTCACGCAAATCTAGTTCACCAAGTTTAATTTTAGTTCATCAAAGCATAATTTTAGTTCACTAGACTCATATTAAGTTTACTTCAATACTCATCATAATCTCAAAGTTTAGTTCACAGAATTCAAATTCAGTTCATCTAAATTATTTCATTTGGATTCAAGGTTTTAGTTCACGCAAATCTAGTTCACCAAGTTCAATTTTAGTTCATCAAATCATAATTTCAGTTCACTTCAATACTCATCATAATCTCAAAGTTTAGTTCACAGAATTCAAATTCAGTTCATCTAAATTAGTTCATCTCGATTCAAGTTTTTAGTTCATGCAAATCGAATTCATTTCATGATTTCTGTATTGAAAAATCAGGACAATTGTTTTTATTTTAGTGAACTTTTTTTTAAAAAAACAAAATTTTACATTGATAATTCAGTTCACCAAGTTCAAATTCGGTTCATCATATCATAATTTTAGTTCACTAGACTCATATTTAGATCTCTGTATTCAAGTTTTTAGTTCACGCAAATCTAATTCAATTCATGATCTCTGTATTGAAAAACCAGCCCAGCGAAAGACAATTGTTCTTCGTTTTTTAATACTTATTCAACATTTTTGAAGTGTGTTTTTGAAGTCTGTTTTTCTTATATATATATATATATATATATATATATATATATATATATATATATATATATATGTATATATGTGTGTGTGTGTGTGTGTGTGTGTGTGTGTGTGTGTGTGTGTGTGTGTGTGTGTCTGTGTGTGTGTGTATTTATAGAATATATTAAAGTATAAAGAAAAGTACAAAAATAACAAAAAATGAGAACAGAAAACAGAATGAAAAAAAACCAGATAGTTGTTCCCGCGCGCCTGAAACACCAGCCCCAATGGCCCAGCCAGCGCATGGGAACTTAAGCCCTTATTTTTCGACTTGCTTTTCCTATATTTTTGTTTCCCATTTTTACTTTATTTTAAATGTATTGTACTGAAAATTCTGTAAAAAAGATTAATACCACATTTAAGAAATGCTTAATTTGTATAAAAATATTTCTGATGTACATAGAAAAAAATACAACGTGTATGAAAAGAACTAGATACCAAAACTTGTATTAAAAATTTTAAACCTGTATAGCAAAATGTTCCTAATGTATACATAATGTGTGCACGGTGTATGAAAAAAAAGAATCATCAAAAAGTTTGTTTTGAAATAAGTTAATCATATATTGTAAAATGTTGAACGCGTATATAAAAAACGTTTATATGTACTTTAATAATGTACGAAGTGTATTAAAAAGCTAGTCATCAAAACATGTATTTTATAATAATTTTAATCATCTATCCGTAAAATGTTAAACATGTATTAAAAAATGTTCCTAACGTATATAAAAAAGGTACAACGTGTATTAAAAGGATAGAAATCAAAGCATGCATTTAAAAATGTTAATCACAAATTTAAAAAAATTTAAAATTTCATAAAATGTTCCTGATTTATACAAAAAATGCACAATGTGTATGGGAAAATGTAGACATCAAAAGAGTGTTTTTGAAAATGTAATCATATAATGGAAAAATGTTTAACATTTACAAAACAGTTCATGTGTATATAAAAAAATGTATAATCTGTTTGAAAAAGATAGACATCAAAATATGTATTTAAAAAGTCATCTATCGGAAAAATGCTATTTGTATAATTTTTAAATGTATATATAAAAATATACAATGTGGACGAAAAAAGATAGACATCAAAAAATACTTCACTAAAACTGAATTTTTTATCACTTGAATCCAAACTCAAGTTAATAATACTGGATTAAACTTAAAAAATATGAAAATACATCTTGTTTGAACACAAACTTTTCTTTTTTACTACCCTTTAGTTTGAAAAACAAATATGCACTTGTTCATGTCTCACTATTTTCCTCAATTTTGTTTCTCCGAAAACAAATTTTTCACAAACCAAAATGTATATTCATGTCTAAATTCAACTACCACATCTTGTGTATGAAACAAAAAAGAATACCTCATACATCACAGATGCAACGAGTAATTTTTTTTGTTTCTAAACACAAATAGTGAGGCGTTTACTATTGCTCACACTAATATTTTCAAAAGGCAACAAGAACACCATTTCCAATTATAGCAAGAAATAATGTTTTGTTGAATATATCCCTAAAATAGTCACTATTCTTATATCCAGCATAACAACTTCAACCTGAGAATATCTCAACAATAACTTTTCTTAATCGTTTTTATGCACTAGTACTCACACGTTAATATTGAATTTTTTCTCTTTTGCGCAGCACACTTTTGAGCTTCAATTTCTGAACGAGGCTTCATTCTATTCCCTTTGTTAACAGACTTGTTCTTTTTAACAGCAGGATCTTTCAGGCCCTTGTCACTATTTCTGTTTGTTTCATTCTCATTTGCTTTTTGGTTCCCTTCTATTTCTTCTCTCCCAGCAAGATACTTGTTATGGACAGTCTTGACTGCATCTAATTCTTGACAATACCCAGAATCATGAGTAATGTCCGAACATACCTCACCAACAGTATTCATTACTATTGCATATCGCACGGCATTGTGTGACTGGTCTTCGCTTTGTGCACCAAGAAGATCAATCTTGTGCTTCCTTAGCTGAATTTCTCTGAATTCTCTTGTCCACCTTGCCACTATATACCTTTCTGGTATCTTGAGGTAATCAAACTGAGTAAACAGTCTCAGAATGTGGTAGCATAAAATTCCATCCCTGTCAAACTTTCCACATTCACAGTCAAACTGCTCAGCAGCTCGGTCTACATGCACAGTGAATATCTCCCTGTCAAATTCTGGGTTCTCATACTCAAAGTTTCTTTTAAGTTCATATATTTTATCTTTCTCAATCTCTCTCACTCCAAAAGTAGTGGCATTCATCATCTCTGTCAGGAACTTGGTGTATATGGCTCTAGTATATATCTCAGCTGCATGCCGTTCAAACTGCTGATATCCCCACATAACAGGAACTTTCTCATTAGACAAGAACCTATCTTTGTTTTCTATATGTATCACACTCTCTTGGAACAATTCATATTGACGGATAAATGTTTCAATTGTGTCTTTCCTCAAAACATAATCCTTAAAGTTAGAGTTGAAACTCTCACTTCTGCTTGTTGATCTAGTGAAAGGACAGAACACTCGTTGGTAGTAAGCAGGAACAAAGTACTGCCTATTCTCCCACATCCGCTTGATGTGAGCATGTTTCGCACAACTGTGCTTCTCCAGCATTTCCTGCCATTTGGTTTCAAACTCCTGTACCGTCAATGACTGCATGATACATTCATCCAGGTCCTTCTCCATGCCTTTCTTCAAATGAAAGTATACTTTCAGATTCTCCCTTGCTTTCCTCCAAACATGCCAAATACAAAATCTGTGCAATGCATCTGGGAACACCTTTGGAACAACTTTTTTCATAGCAGCATCTTGATCAGTGAGCACAACTCCTGGCTTCTTTCCCCCCATCACTTCAACAAATGTCTCAAATAGCCACTTGAAAGTATCTGCTGTTTCATCTTGCAAAAGAGCCCAGCCAAAGACAATTGTTCTTGAGTGGCCATTAACTCCTATTATTGGCGCAAAAGGCATGTTATATTTGTTCGTGCTGAACGTTGTGTCAAACGAAATAATATCGCCATACAACAGGTAATCCAGCCTCGACCTTGAATCTGTCCAAAACAAACTAAGGATGGAATTGGAAGAATCTCTCTGTGCTTTGTATACAAAACCAGGCTTATCAACTTGCAACTTCTCAATATATTCCAAAGTGTGTTCTATATCTGTGTTTCTTCTCTTCTCACGGTCATCTTGCTTCAAATTGTCAAGTTTCTTCACATCAAAAGTTATATTCCCAAATTTTCCACCACACAGCTTCCTAAATATGCTCATTATTTTCCTAGGTTTTATTCTGTGTTCCTGCAGCAGCCTGGACAATAACTTCTCAGCATCATTCATACTTCTATGACTAAGGAAGAACTGTGTTAGAGATGGAGAAGAAACCAAATCATGGTTATGCTTCAAATCTTGGGATTGAATGTGCCATTTTCCATCTTCCAAGCAGACTATAACATGCATTTGATAGTTTGTTATTTGAAGAACATTTCTTCTCCTTTTTCTTGCCCCTGTATATGTCGACACAGTCTTCCTGCTCTTGTTGCAAACAAAAGATATCTTTCTATTCTTGTGGTTTCTTCCTTTCTTTATTCCGAATCCATTAGTCAGAGCATATACATTAACAAACCTTTTAGTAGCATCTAGAGTACTGAACACCTTCCCAACTTGAGGCACATTTGTCTTCTCTATTTCATCTGGCATTGGAAACATATACTCTTCTTCTTTCGAAACACTATCATCATCATCCTCATCAGAATCACCACTGCTACTACCAATGTTTTCAAGAGCATTCTCACAAGAAAGTGCATCCTACACATTTTTTTTCAAAACAACGTGAGCAATGAAAAACAGAAAGTCTGTATTTTCTCTCAATAACTTTCATGAAGTTACAATAGAAAACATAAAATAACATAGTACAAACCTTATCAGAACCAAGCACCACGCTCATTGCATTGTCATTTTGAATAGAAGATATATTATCTCCTGCTAGTTCAGCATCTTGATTTCCACTTATGACATTAGAAGAAGGACCAGAAACTCCAACACAAACTTGTTGCTGTTGAAAATTTATCTACAATTTTTGGAGCAAAACATGCAATTAAACAACCATGCACATAAAAATATCAGATTATTACAAACAGACTGTTTTTAGTGTTCTTTGATATACCTCTTCAATGTCTTGACCATTTGAACCATCTTGATCTTCTTCATTATCATCTCGCTCAGTGACATCTTCTACAACACATTGTGTAGTAATAACTTCTTGCATAATTGATTCAAATCTGTCATGAGTGCTAAATTTTTCTTGACTTAACATCAATTCCTGACTAGTTAATACTTCCTAAAATATACAAGCAAGTCTACATTAATTAGATTTAACAAAGACTTCTCAAAAAGCAGGAACTTCACTAAAAAATTATTGTGCCCACGAACTTGACTTACTAACCTCTGTTTTCTTCTTAATTTCATGATACATTACATATTGGTCAAATTCAAGCATAACATCATCACCCTGCATCAAGCAGAACAAATATATTATCAATAAACTTTCTTTTTCACAACTGTGTATAGAAATAACCTGATTGGGTAATTCGAAATATCAGTGAACAAAACATACAACATTTTTTTCTCCTAAACTTTTATCAACTTGATCACTCGTAGTTAGCATCTTTGGTTTTTCTTTGCTCTTCACTGGTTTCTTCTTATTTACTGCTCTAGTTCTTCCACTTGAAAGCACCTAACACAAAAACAAAATACCTTTTCAGCAAGCTCAGTGGATACCATATATTCACTTTCTAGGCAGTACACAATTGAATTTAGAAGAACAAGACTTGGTCTTATTAAACTAAACATCATTAGTTTAATCATATTCAGTGCACAATGTTTTACACTCAATTGATTCAAAGGATATATTTATTCAACAATGATTCAGTTATCAGGTTGTTTGAGAACTAATGGTTCATCTGTTTTGTGAAGACAAAGGTTGTTTGAGAATTAGTTTATTTTGGAGACTTAAAACATTTACACACTAGGAAAATCACTAATGGTTCGTCTGTTTTGTCGCCATAAATTAAATTTAATAAAATAACAACATAGTTTCTTCAATTCCAAATTGACCACATAATAATTAGCTTGTACATAAAAAAGGCAACCATTGTCAGACATGTCCCTTTTTCTCTCAACTTTTTGGTATTCTAGGCACAAGTACTATGAAATCTTGACATATTTGAAGAGCGTTAACAACAGAACCTCCCATAATTAATTGTGCATTCGACCAGATGTTAAATGGTACAACCTCTGTACCAAATTATAAGACGTTTTTGGTAGGCTATTTTAGCATACCAAAAACATCTTGTAATTTGGGACAGAGGTAGTAGGTAACACTGGATGGCAATAAGATCACAAATACTTCAAAATACAGGTGCAAGGGTACACTAGTTAACTTCAAACTTGCAGCTTGTACATAAACTTTCTAACAACTAGTCTGGACAAAATTGCTTAATGAAGAGCATGCCATTTCCCCCCACCTAAACGGGCATCAACTTTTGTGGGATGGCAAGACGAAATTTACTGAGAGAAGATGCAGGACACGAAGCATGAACCTTCTCCTAGCAATCAAGGAAGTAGCCAGAAGGATAAGAAAAACATGCATAGCCTGTGGTTGTCTATCTTGTCAAACTACAGGGTTCAGAGCCCCTGGCGATGCCATATCATACCATCTCAATTCAGAACTCAGATGCATCAGAGAATTCAGCATATAATCTACATAGTCTATATAATCTACATAGTTTCTGTACTGACTCTCTAAAAGAGCAACAACTTCTTATATCTGCACTTTTTATACCTAACATAAGAAAATAGCAGATTAAGAAAAGAACCTGGGATCTGGACGATCGGCTTGAAGACCGTAGGTTTTCGATTCCCATGGACGCCAATACTGGTGGAATTGATGTCCTCCCATCCACGCCGGAGAATTCCCCACCGGAAATATGTGCCGCCGCCGGCGGCGGCTCGGTTGCCGCCATCGGCGCTGCCAATTCCACCCCTTCGGGACTGGTCGAGAGAGTCAAGAGGTATCTAGAACAATTCCCCTGTTTTCTTTCGTTCAGAGTCTTTTCCTCCCAAGTCACTTACTTGCGGGCCCTGACTTATCTCCATAGGGACCTAAAATATATTTCAAAGCCGCCGCTAGGTGTTTTTTTCGAAAAGTACTGGCAACGTGGTTAAACAGAGGGGCTTATTTGTCAAAAACAAACCACGGGCAGGAAAATTCCCCATTTCTCTTCCACTCTTTCTTTATCTCTTGCTCCGGCGACTGCCGACTCTCTCATGGATGCCCTGTTGGGAAATTACTCTTCGCCAATATCAACGCAGGTTTGCCCTTTGAAATCTCTTCTTTGTGTCATTCCGTAGCTTCTAGATCGTACCTTTCGCGAAACTACAAACCCTAGGTTGAGCTTTTTTATCCCCAAATGCTTCAGACACGATAGATCTACTAAATCTTAGGGGTTTCTTGGACTCTACCCACTAGGTTCCTACTGTTGTTTTCGGTCAGATAAATGAATTTATTAACCTAGTGTCAAAATCTTAGCCTACTGCACTGAAACTTTTAAAGATCTACGCCTAGTTCACTCAACCCTGCCATGGAACTGGTTTGGGATGCTCTGCTACATAGCAGTGCAACATGACAGCAGGTGTACAAATTGTTTTGTCGTCTCTGCTCCTCTGGCACAAATAGGAATTGCTCAATCAATATTTTTTAGTTGGCCACAGTTGCTGAAGGAATTGCATTTTTGTTTCAGATGTTATATGACAATTATTTTTGGAAACAACTAACGTAAGTTTTCATGTATGTAATACAAAAGAGCATGTGCATCACAGCTGACAAACGTGGCCAAACTAGAGCAGCATTTTTGACATTTTGAAATTCTGAATTTTACTTTCAGTACTATCAGTCCTAACAATCAAATGTGATTCAGGCACAACATACTATTTTTACTTCCAGTACAACTTTTTCACATGTAGCGATAATCAAAATGTAGTCTCTATTTGTTATCTCCCCCACCCTACTGTTGTGGTGATGCGTTGTGGCCTTGCAGCTCCATTGCCATGTAAAAACTTTTTAATTATTTGTTCAATATTGAAGCAGAGTTAAAATTTCAAAATCGAATCATAATGGACAAGTCTTGTTGATATAACCTTTGGTCAATATATTCACTATGTTCTTTCTGTCTGTTGATGAGAATGCTTCTTTTTCCTTCTTCTTAACAACGTTGTCTTTTTATATAATTCATTCATTGATAGACTGGTAGACTGGTAGTCATGGCATTACTCTTGCTATAACTTTTGTGTTGTTATGTGCAGATGGGTTCTGTAGATCAAAGTTTCATCAACAAGAGGAGCAACCAGCAGCATCTTGACACTCAATTAAATGAGCATAATGCAGCTAAGAGATTAAAAGTAAGCACAACAATCATATCCCCCAAAACTAAATTTATTCAAACTGCTCTTTTCTCCCCTTAATTTAATTTAACTGCTCTGTCACATATTCATGTTTTTCCCAACTCTAATTCATTCATTGTGATCAAGTCTATATCTGAACTAAATGAGGAGCAGAAGCTCATAGTTCATAAGCTTGGGTTCGGTTCTTTGCTTCATATATCATGCAACTGTATATTGGATGATATATTTGAATGGTTAGCAATGCAGTTCAACACCACTACTTGCAGCATTGAACTAAGAAATGGTTTCAAGTTCCATTTGACAGAATCGGCTGTACACAAAATCCTAGGCATTCCATGTGGTGGTTTTCCAATACAAACAAAGCCTTCAAAACAAACTGTTGATCTCATGAACACATTCCTTGGAACAACAAAAGCAACCCCAGAACACTTGCTATCAATGCTATGTGAAAACATATCTGAAGAAGCTTTCTCTAGGATTTTCATGCTCCTTGTACTTTCCATTCTAATTGCGCCGAATTCAAAGGGACTTCTAAGCCCAAAATACTACAGTGCGTTGGTCAATATTGAGTCAGTTCCAAATTACAATTGGGGCTCTTTACCCTATCTTTCTTGGTTCATGAGATCGCCAAAATGCAGTCCAGTGTTGGGAAGAAGAGGTCAAAACTAGCAGGAGGTTGCAAAGTACTATTAGTGGTAAGGATTTTGTCGGTGTACTAGAGTAGGGGTACCCTAGTATCCCGAACTCGTGCATGGGCAGTCGCAGCATCCCGCTGCAAGGCTTGCCGGGTGACCGCCGAGGTCCTTCGTGGTTCCTTTGGAGCCATTCAAGAACAAAGTATTTAAGCCAAGGAGACAAGACCCCGGGAAGAGGAGCTTGCCGGGAAGGAGACAAGACCACGGCAAGAGGAGCTTGTCGGGAAGGCCAACCAAGGCATCTCAAGGAACTTGCCACGGCGCGCCACGCGTCCCGGCAAGGCCCGGTGAGCGGCAAGCTCCCGGACACGACAAGACAACGACCGTGGCAAGGCGCTTGCCGCGGCGAGCCACCACTCCGCGCCCACGCTCCAGCGCATCCACCAACGTGTCGCTCTGGGACCCTCCCAGGCGTACGTGGCGGGAGGCTGTGCAGCCAGCGGTGCGCAGTGGCAAGCGGCGCTGACAAGATAACCATCATGGCGAACGGTGGCGTTCCTGGCGGTCCCTTTTTGCACTATTTAGGCGACACAGACGGGCATTTAATGCCTTTGTCCCCTGCCGTCAGGGTTAGGTATGATACACTGTACAAGTAGCTGTACCAACCACCACCTTTCCATTTTTACCCTTGCCTACGTTGCCACCTGTCGGTGACCCGTTGAGCATATAAAAGGAGGCCCATGCGCAACGTAGAAGAGGGGGACACTCATTCACGCTCGGTCTCGCTAGCTGCTGGTGTGTACTGTAGCACTCTGCGCTCCCGAGCAAGAATGCAATACAAACCACAAAGCAGGAGTAGGGTTTTACGCATCCGTGCGGCCCGAACCTGGGTAAACTGCTCGTGTGCTTCGCCTCGATCTGCTCTTTGCGCGATCTCCGCCCCCGCCGAACCGAAAGGGACCCGGTCCGCCAAGTCCCATAGGTGCTCGTGGATCAGTTTCCCCGGCATCTTTGGCGCGCCAGGTAGGGGGCGTCGAGGTTGTGTGAACCAGATACGGCGTTCGCACGAGCTAGATTTTCATCATCTTCATCAACATGCCACCGAAGAAGAAGGCTTCGGAGGCGGCTGCTCTGTCCGCGCCAAACCCACCACCACCGGAGCAAACGGCTAGTGGGGTAGACGCCGGCGGAAGAACGGGCGTCGACGACGGAGCTCACGGTGCTGCCAGGTCCAAGGACAAGACTGCGCTGCCCAACGGCGGCGTAGCCGGCTCCCACAATGACCGGGCGCACTCCAAGACCTCGGCATCCGTACATGTACCGCACCCATCTCAGGGGGCGCATGACCGGCAGCGTCATGGCGCTCACGCTACCATGCGTTTGCTGGATCAAGACCAAGCTGGTGGATCGCGGAGGGCTCAAGACCAGCACATACGCCAACATGCTGGCGCGAGCGAGGCGCGATCGCTTGGACGGGATACTGCTCCTTCTAACATAGTTAGAAGTCCGAGCATATCCCACTCCTCGCACCGTTCGCCACCGCCGCCCGCCACTTCAGCAGAAGCTTTGGCGCGAGCTCAACTGCTCCTAGATTACCCTCCAACGGCAGACAATATCGACGACTGGAGGGCCACCATTCAGAGCCTCATCGGCTTCGCCAACGGCGACACTCCACGGCAGCCGAGCACATCGCAGCCGCGGCAAGTCAGCCAGGCACGAGCCGGTGGCGACAAGACCGGTGGGGTTGCAACCACCGTGCACTCTCCGCCCCGAAGGCCAAGGTCGCCGACTCGTCGCACCTCGACAGCGACTCCACCGCGTCATCGGATCCACGAGTTCGTCGCGATCAGCGCCTAGTTCTTCAGGAACGACAGCAAGAAGACGCTCGTTCTCGCATCGAGCGCCGAAGAGAAGCGCGGCGTCAATTAGACCAGCGCGCTGGGCCCTCTGTCGACATGCATGCGCCAGGGGAACCAGGCAACTTGCCGTACGCGGTAGGTTGTCCTATGTTTACTCATGAGCTGCGGCAAGTCCAGTGGCCCAGTACGAAGAATTTCAAGCCAGACGTACCGGAGAAGTACGACGGCAAGTCACATCCGTCGGAATTCCTCAGCATCTACACCATTGCGGTGCAGGCTGCCGGGGGACGGGACGACAAGATCCTTGCCAACTACTTCCCGCTAGTGCTCAAGCCCAACGTCAGGTCCTGGCTCATGCACTTGCCGGAGAACTCCATATCCTCCTGGGCAAACCTATGCCATCAGTTTGTCGGCGCCTTTACAGGCGGCCACAAACCTCATGGCCAAGAGAGTGACCTTCACCTACTTGTCCAGAAGGAAGGAGAGCCCTTGCGCAAGTACATTCAGAGGTTTAGCCGTGTACAGCACAACATCCCAAATATCCACCCTGCCGCGGTCATCAATGCGTTCCATCAGAACGTGCATAACCGCAGGATGCGGGAGGAGATGACGATGTGCAGTATCAGGGACATCAGCGAGCTGTATGCCCTGGACGACAAGTGTGCACGTGCTGAGGAAGGGAGGAAATTTCTCGGAGAAAATACAGGAGCAGGAGGATCTGACAGCGAAGATGCTGCCCCGACAAACAAAAACCGGCGGCGGAACAACAGGAAGAAGAAAGGCAAAGATGTGCTAGTCGTTGAGCAGTCCGGCAATGAAGGTGGCGCCAATAAAGCCAAAGTTGGTAGCTCCGGCAAGGAGGTTGCCGCATGCACCAACTGCCAGGCTGTGGCGGTCGCCGACAAATAGGACGGCACCGACAAGCAATACTGCAAGATTCACCGCACCAAGGGCCATGACCTCCAGAGCTGCAAGAAGGTCGAGCAGCTTGTCCAACAGCAAAAGGCTGAATATGAGCGACGCGACAAGGAGAGGGCCCAAGGAGGCGCTGCAGAATCCGGCAAGAAGCGTGCCGGCCGGGGAGGACGCCGCGGCAAGGCCAAGCAGCGGCAAGGAGACAGACCTCCCCGCGGCCGCGACAATGATGAAGATGACGATGAAGGTGAAGACATGGATGATGTAGAGACCAGTGAGCAGGAGTTCCAAAAAGCCACAGAAGTTTTGTGCGTCGACGGCGGTGCTTCTCTGCATACTTCACACCGCCAACTCAAGCAGTGGGCGCGGGAAGTCAATGCAGCAGAACCACCTGTCGAGTCGCGCAAGCTTCTGAAATGGTCCAGCACGCCTATCATCTTTGATATTGAGGACCACCCTGATCGCACAACTGCGGTCGGGTGCTTGCCGATGTTGGTTTCACCAACTATCCGCAACCTCAAGGTCACTAAGATGTTAGTTGACGGCGGGGCCGGCTTGAACCTGATCTCCTCCGCTGTACTCCAGAGACTCCAGATCCCTGACAACGAGCTTGAAGAGACCGGCACATTCCAAGGAATCAGCCCGGGAAGGAGCAAGTCGAAGGGGAAGGTCACGCTGCCGGTGACATTTGGCAGCGAGTTAGACTTCAGAACTGAGAAGGTCACTTTTGACGTTGCTGATTTTCCATTGCCTTACAATGGAATACTTGGCCGTCCAGCACTCGCCAAGTTCATGGCAGCCTCTCACTACGCATACAACATGCTGAAGATGCCAGGCCCGAGAAGTGTCATTTCTGTCCCTGGCGACAAGAAAGATGCTCTTATCTGCGCCGACAAGATCTACCGGGAAGCAGCAGCCGCAGCAGATCGCAAGTCACTTGCCGCTGAAGCTCCCGCGGGGAAGAAGAAGACCAAGTCCGGCAAGAGCTCTGATGCCCACTCCGGCAAGCGCACCTCTTCGGAGTGCTGCGCTGCCGTCGAGGACGCACCATCGAGCTCCACCGGCAAGTGTAAGAAGGCAATGGCAGCTCCGCCAAAGACCAAGAAGGTGTCCGCCAAGGAAGACGACACTGGTGGTACCTTCACCATCAGTGCCACTCTCAACCCTAAATAGGAAAGCGCGCTCATTGCTTTCCTGCGGGCGAACGTCGACGTGTTTGCGTGGCAACCGTCTGACATCCCCGGTGTTCCCAGGAAAGTAATTGAGCACCATCTTGCCGTCTGTCCTCATGCGCGGCCCGTCAAGCAGAAGGTCAGGAAGCAAGCAGTGGAGCGCCAAGAGTTCATCACAGAAGAAATCAAGAAGCTAGAAGCAGTAGGCCTTGTCAGAGGAGTGCTCCATCCTACGTGGTTGGCCAATCCTGTAGTCGTGCACAAAGCAGACGGGAAATGGAGGCTTTGTATTGACTTTATCGATGTTAATAAAGCTTGTCCCAAAGACCCATTTCCCTTGCCGCGCATTGACCAGATTGTTGACTCCACGGCCGGATGTGACTTGCTTTCATTTCCTGACGCATACTCAGGATATCATCAGATCTTCATGGCAGAAGAGGACGAGGAGAAAACCGCATTTATCACTGCATGTGGCACGTACTGTTTCGTACGGATGCCTTTTGGTTTAAAGAATGCTGGTTCAACATTTGCAAGATTAGTCCATGTCGCTTTTGAGCCACAAATACACAGAAATATGGAAGCCTACATGGATGATATAGTGGTCAAGAGCAAGGACAGGGCAACTCTGGTTCAAGATTTGGATGAGACCTTTGCAAATCTGCGCAAGATCAACCTCAAGCTAAACCCCGAGAAGTGTGTGTTTGGAGTTCCTTCCGGCAAGCTTCTCGGGTTTTTCGTGTGTCAGCGGGGAATCGAAGCCAATCCCGACAAGATCAGGGCCATTGAGCAAATTGAAGCACCAAAGCGCGTCAAGGATGTACGAAGACTTGCCGGTTGTGTGGCTGCCCTCAGCAGGTTTATCTCTAGGTCTGCTGAGCACGCCCTGCCATTTTTCAAAATATTGAAAAAGGCAGGTCCGATGCAATGGACTCCGGAAGCGGAGGCCGCGCTGCAGGACTTGAAGAGATACCTGTCCTCCGCTCCAACACTTGTCGCACCTAAGCCACAAGAGAAGTTCCTGCTGTATATAGCGGCAACCAATCAAGTGGTTAGTGCTGCGTTAGTTGCGGAGAGGGAGGTAGATGATGAGCCAGCAACCGCGGCAAGCACATCCAGAGACAAGCAGGGGGCTTCCCCGACAAGCTCTGGTCCCGACAAGGATGAATCTGCGTAGATACGCGAAGAGATACAGAAGAGAATGGTGCAGCGCCCAGTTTATTTTGTCAGTTCCCTTCTGCAGGGGGCTAGATCAAGGTACTCTGGTGTGCAAAAATTGCTTTTCGGCCTTCTCATGGCCTCGAGAAAGCTGCGCCATTACTTCCAAGCACATGAGATCACAGTTGTCACTCGCTTTTCGCTGAAGAGGATACTGCAGAATCCAGAAGCAACAGGCAGGATTGTCGAGTGGGCACTGGAACTGTCAAGCTTTGGCCTCAAGTTTGAAAGCACTTCAACTATCCGAAGCAGAGCATTGGCAGAATTTATAGCAGAGTGGACGCCAACACCAGATGAAGAAATTCCAGAAATGAGCATTCCCGTCAAGGAAGCAAGCAAGGAGTGGTTGATGTACTTTGATGGTGCCTTTTCGCTGCAAGGCGCCGGCGCTGGCGTGCTGCTTGTCGCACCCACCGGAGAGCACCTCAAGTACGTAGTCCAGATGCACTTTCCCAGGGAGCAAGCAACAAACAATACTGCAGAGTATGAAGGCTTGCTTGCTGGTCTCAGGATCACGGCAGACCTTGGGATCAAGAAACTCATTGTCAGGGGTGACTCACAGCTTGTCGTCCGCCAAGTGAACAAGAACTATCAAAGTCCGTTGATGGAAGCCTACGTCGACGAAGTAAGAAAGCTAGAAGAGCACTTTGACGGCCTACAGATGGAACATGTTCCAAGAGCTGAGAACGACGTTGCCGATGGCCTGTCAAAGTGCGCCGCACTTAAGTTACTTGTGGAACCAGGGATCTTTGTGCTCAAGCTGACTCAACCGTCCGTAACGCCATCAACTGGACAGAACAAGAAGAGGAAGTTGATTTCTGGTGACTATTTTCCGGCAGAGCTTCCCGAAGCCGCCGCCAAGAAGGTCCCAGGATCAACACCAAGAACGCTGAGGAGCAGTCTGCTCCGGCAGGCCCTAGGCTTTGCTCCGTTGAAGCAGAGGCTCCCGACAAGTTTTGCTCCGGCAAGCTTGCCGAGGAACGTCCTGCTCCGGCAAGCCCTAGGGTTTGTTCCGTTGAAGCAGAAGCTCCCGACAAGTTTTGCTCCGGCAAACTTGTCGGGGAACGTCAAGCTCCGGCAGAGCTGCAGGTTCTCACCGTAGAAGCGGATGTTCCTGTGGTAGCAGATGTGCCTTTAGTCCTTGTTGTCGAGCCACAAGCTCCAACATGGGCACAGCCAATTGTCCGTTTCCTTCAGACAGGAGAACTTCCCGAAGAGCAAGAAGAAGTGGAAAGAGTAGCCCGGCAGTCAAGTATGTACCAGTTTGTCGACAACACACTGTACAGAAGAAGACTCAACGGGGTGAAATTGAAGTGTATTCACCGGGAAGATGGACAGAAGCTGTTGGCAGAGATACATGGAGGCATATGTGGTCACCACATTGGCGCAAGAGCACTTGCCGGCAAAGCATTCCGGCAAGGTTTCTTCTGGCCGACAGCCCTCCAGGATGCAACTGCACAAGTAACCAAGTGTGAAGTGTGCCAGTTCCATTCCAAGCAGATACACCAGCCAGCTCAAGCTCTCCAGACGATCCCTTTATCCTGGCCATTTTCGGTCTGGGGGCTCGACATCCTCGGCCCCTTTCCCCGAGCAGTCGGGGGCTTTGAGTACTTGTACGTTGCAGTCGACAAGTTCACAAAGTGGCCGGAAGTGGAGCCAGTGAGGAAGGTGACAGCGCAGTCACCAGTCAAGTTCTTCAGGTCGATTGTTTGCCGCTTCGGGATCCCTAACAGGATCATCACCGACAATGGTACACAATTTACGAGCCGCACCTTCATGCAGTACGTCCAAGATCTTGGCGCCAAGGTCTGCTTCGCTTCTGTTGCTCACCCGAGAAGCAACGGTCAAGCGGAGAGGGCAAATGCTGAAGTGCTGCGTGGGCTCAAGACCAGAACTTTCGACAGGCTGCACAAGTGCGGAAGAAACTGGATCGAGGAG
This sequence comes from Triticum aestivum, assembly GCF_018294505.1. NCBI lineage: Eukaryota > Viridiplantae > Streptophyta > Magnoliopsida > Poales > Poaceae > Triticum > Triticum aestivum. The sequence continues at coordinate 606,493,826 of NC_057809.1, forward strand.
CTGCCGGTGGTTCTTTGGTCGATCAGGATGACGCCAAATCGAGCCACTAGCCAGACACCTTTCGCTCTAGTTTATGGAGCAGAGGCAGTTCTCCCCACGGAACTCGTATACGGGTCGCCTCGAGTGCTCGCTTATGATGAGCTCGAGAAAGAGCAGCTGCGAGAAGATGACGCGCTGCTCCTTGAGGAAGACCGTCTTCAGGCTGCTGTGCGAGCTGCTCGCTACCAGCAAGCTTTGCGCCGCTACCATAGCCGCAAGGTTAACGCCACAACTCTCGAGGAAGGCGACCTTGTTCTTCGGCGCGTTCAGTCCGCCAAGAATTCCAACAAGTTGACGCTGAAGTGGGAAGGCCCTTACCGGGAGAAACGAGTCACTAGGCCTGGCGCTGTCCGCCTTGAGACCGAAGATGGCATTCCGGTGAGCAACTCCTGGAACATTGAACATCTTCGTAAGTTTTACCCGTAAGGCGCGGTTGCCGGAACCAGTTCCGGCAACCACCTTTTGTACAAGTCTTGCCGCTGTTGCATGTAATCCTTTGTACAAAGCCGGGCGCAGACCCCGTGCATAAGTAAAGCTCATGTGCTCCGCGCATCTTGTCAATTTCATGTTGTCTATATTTTGCATGTGTGGTCTGACACTTTGTGCAGCACCTACTCCCCGATAAGCGATAACGAGCCATAAGGCTCCATATCTTTATTTTCTCTTCTTTCTTCTCAAGAAAAGGAAAGTTCCCTCGCGCACAAGTTTGCCGGGGGGGGAGGAGAAGATAAGGGTGTGGACCAAGCGTCGTCCAAGAAAGTTTCGCCTTGCCAGGAAGCAAACGACAGAAAAGCTAAGTTGCCAAAGTTTGAGCACTCAGATTTTTTAAATTTTGAAGTTATTTCCCTTGAACGACCGCACTTTGTATGGAAAACCTGTGCGCGGAGGAACCAACTCGTAACTAGTTGCGCCCTTACTTTGCTTCGAGTCCGCTCAGCAACTTAAGTGAGCTGCGACTAGTTGCGACAAGGTTTCTTGTCGGTAGCGGCACCGCCAGCAGGCTGCTGACGTCCCGCACTCAGCGCTCGCGGCAAGGGTGCCTGCGCCGGCAAGTTCCCTAAAAGCGTAGGGCAAAAACATACAAAGGAAGGAATCAAGTAAAGGGAATAACATAGCAATCACTACCCAGAATAAAGTTATATTACAAAATAGCTTGCCGCGGCTCTAACAGATCGTTTTCATAACTTGATCGACAGCGACAAGAAAAAGGAGGAAGCGGGCGGCCTAGTCTGCGCGATCGCCCTCAATCCTCTTGATCCCGCTCACCTTGTCCACAATGGGTGCGACAAGGGCCTTGAGCTCCTCTAGATCGGCATCCGGCGGCAAGGTCCTGAGGACGTTGGTGAGGCGGAGGCCCGGGTTGCGGAAGGCCACCTTCATCAACACCTTTTGAAGAGCTCCCGTGTAGATCTTGCGCGACTCGTCGGCCAGCTGCTTTGGGATCCTCTCCCGGAGCCGCTGGAGCGCCGTCGCCACGCCTTTGAAAAACAAGGTGAGCTTGGCGCTGGGTTGGAGGTTCTCGTCGGAGGGATACCCGAGATCCGCCATCCCCAGCTGCGCCAGCTCCCTGTCAATGTCCGCGGCAACGTTCACAAGACTCTCCGTCCAGTGCTCCACCGTATCCCTAAAAGCATTCTGGGTGGCGGTAGCACTCTCCAGCAGCGCCTTGTCGGCCTTGATCTCCTTCTTCAAGGCCGCCTCCTGCTCCTTGGCGCTGTCCAGCGTCTTGGTCAAAGCAGTCAGCTTCGACTCAAGATCTGCGTTGGAGTCCTTGGCGGCGCTAAGCTCTTCACCATATGCCTTGCGATCGGCCTCCAGCTGGGCCACCTTCATCTCCAGCACTTTCTTGGAGGCCTCGGCAGCTGCGGCAGCATCCTCCGCTTGCTTGAGGGCCCCGCCGACTGTTTGCTCGCACGCGACAAGCTCTTCCTCGTGGCTGTCAAGGTTGACCTTCCGCTGCGCCAGTTTGCCTTCCTGCGCAGACAGCTTCTCAGCGGCAAGCCGCTGCTGCTCTTCAACTTCGGCCTTCTCGAGGAGGAAGGCCTGCTGCTCCGCGGCGAGTTGCTCCCGCTCCTTTGCCAGAGATCGGAGAGCTTCCTGATGAAAACCCCCGAGCTCCTCCGCGCGCTTCTCGATGTCTACTCCCGCCTTCGCGACAAGCGCCTCACGAGATTCCAGCTTGGCTTGCCGCGCGCGGTAGAGTGATAGTAGCTTCCGCAGTAGCCGCTCCTCCTCCGGCTCGTCGCTGCTGCTGCTCGGCGCGTCAACTATCTTCAGCCCAGCGGAGGCAAGCACTTCTCCGTCGAAGCTTTCTCCCTCGACCGGCGCCCTGGAGCTTGACGCCCAGGGGAGGTTGATGAAGACGCCGTCGCCGGCCTCTAGGTAGACGCCTGGCTGGGGCTCTTCGGAGCCTGGCGCTGCGGCAGCGGCGGACGGGTCGGCGGTCGGTGCAGCTCCTGGCGCTCCTGCGGCCTCCGGGTCGTCAGTTCGATCGCCAAAACCCTCGCCAGCTGCTGCGGCGGCGGCCTTGGTGGCCTCATCGCCGGCGGGCTCGTCAGCGCCGGTTGCTCCTTCGGGGGCAGCAGCGTCGTTGGCGGCAACCTCCTTCTCCATTGACTCCACAACAGATGGATCTGATGGCCGAAAAAGGGAGAAGAGTCAAGCAAAAACCCAAGAGAAAAGAAGAACCCAAGGGAAGTTTTGAAGAAAGAAGATTACCTGTGCTGGGCTCGGCGGTCGTAGTCTCCGCCGTCGGGGGGACGCTGGTGCTGTCCCTTGGCGGAGAATTCGCCCTTGCCGGAGACTTCTCCCTTGCCGGAGAATTCTCCCTTGCCGGAGACCTCTCCCTTACCGGGTGGCTTTCCCTTGGCGGCGTAGTCGAAGCAGATGGCATGTCGGGGGCTGTCTCCGGGCGCTCCTGGTGGGGGTGCTCTGCTCCTACACCAACCAACAGTTAGATGTCAACAAAGCAAGAGAATCCATGTGCGCCTCACGGCGGAAAGCGAACCATACGCTTACGCTGGGGGCTGCTCTACAGAATAAGTGCCGGGTCCGGCAAAGTGATCTCGGGCGCACCCCCTTCTGGCCCGGTGGGTTCATCGTCAATGTTGATCACCGGGATCTTGGCTCTCTTCGCCGCTCTCTGGGCCAGCGTCCTGAAAAGGAATGAGTTCGGGGTAAGGCAAATGAGATACAAGGCAAAACAGCAAGGATTGAAGAACTACAAATATCACAAGTGAATCTTACTCGTCTTCTTCTTCCTCGTCGGAGATGAACGCGGAAAAGTCGAAGTCCGGCTCCCGTCCAGCGCGGGAAGGCGGAGGGGTAGATTCCCTTGGCCGCTTGGCGGGAACGGTGGTGGTGGCCTGAGACGACCCCGCTCTGGCCGTCGTCGGGGCGTGAGAAGCGGCAGGAGCAGAAGCAGTGGTCTAGGAAGACCCCACTCCAGTTGCCACAGCAGCGTGAGATGCTCCCGCGGCGGCAGTGCTTGCCATGGTGGAGCGTGTCGCGCGGCGCGGCGGCTGTTGGCCCGCCTGCCGCTCCGCTACATCCCCGGCCTTGCGGAGATGCCTTCTTGGTGGAGATGGAGGCTCTGCTTGCGGCGAGCTGCCCGAAGACGAGGAGGAAGAGGAGTTGATCTCCAACGAGCCGCTCGTGTCCTTGGCGGGCTCGCTCGACTCGGCGTCACGCCCGGCAGGCCCCTTCTTGCCGGCAAGCTCTTCTCGCTCTGCACGGCTTGCCGCCTCGGCTGCATCTGCCTCCGCCAAAGTGAATCCAAACTCGCCCGCGGCCGCGGCTGCCGCCGCCTCTTCCAGCCGGGTGGCGATGCGTGTCAACTCCTCGGTGGTGTCGCGGGTGAGGCCATCCTTCTCGTCGGCACGGATCGGCACTTCCACCAGGCCGTCGAAGAACTCCTGCACGACGACGTCATCTGGCTCTTGCCAAGTTGGCACAATTCCATGCGAGTCGCACAGCGGCATCATTGCGCGGATGCGGTCGAGCGAGGAATTGTTGCACAACGGAACGACGCCCTGCGGCAACCTGAAGACTTCGGGATGCTCTGGGTCATACTTGAACAGTTCTTGGAGCATCGCGTTGAGCTCCAGCACAGTGAAGTTGTAGTTAAGGCCCGGGCGCAGCCTCATGATATCCGTCGCGTTCCTGGACTCCCAGGCGGGTCTTCCTCTCTCCTGCAGTGGGGCAATGCGGCGGCGAAGGAAATCTGCGCCAACTGCGCCTACAGTTAGCCCGGCAAGCCTGAGGCGTTGGATCCGGGCGATGGCAATCTTCAACCTAGCATCTTCCGGGGCCACGTTGCTCCAGTCGTTACCGCGCACCACTGGGGTTTGGCGCCGGGCAGTAAATGGCTGCGGATTCTCCTCGACAACTCAGCACCAGTCAGCTCTCCACTCCTCCCACTTGCCGCGAAGCTCTCCCTCCAGATAGGCTTCCTTCTTGCCGGCCCTCGAGATCCAAGCGATCCCGCCGGATAAAGGCTCCCCTCTCTCTACTCGGGGCATAAAGAAATGGCGGAAAAGAGCTACGTTTGGGTGGACTCCGACAAAGTTTTCGCAAAGATGTGCGAAAACCGCCTTGGTCAGAACGGCATTGGGGGTAAAGTCAAGGAGGCAGAACCCGAAGGTGTTCATGATATCGCAGAAGAATTCGGAGAAGGGCGGGCAGAGCCCGCAGTAGAAGAACAAGGCAAAGAAAGGGTATCCGTTTGGAGCCATCTTCCAGGCGGTGGGGGGGAGTACCTTCGAGCGCGGGTGCGCCCACGTCTCCGTCGACCAGAAGAGGTAGTAGTACTCCCTCAGCTCCTTCGCGGCGAGCTTTGGGGGGAAGATGGCCCGCTCCTTTTGCAGCGCCGCAAGCCGCTGCGCCTCGCCTGACTTCACGGCCTTCCCCTTGTCGACTTTCGGAGCCATTGCGGAAGTGGTGGAGGAAGACGACGGCGTTGGTGGTGCTGGTGGCGATGGCGGGCGGAGCGCTGCTCTCTTTAGATGGGGGAGCGGCGGAGATTTTTGAGATTGGAGCAATAACTGGAGGATAGGCGTAATGCCCCTGTTTCCCCTGCTTATAAGGAGGGAGGGGGCGGACGTTCCGCATTTTCGAGTAAAGATACCACCCACGATCTCTCCCACGACGCCGCATTTGACGTGTGCCGTTCGGGGAGGGCGCGGTGGATCCGGAGTGAGATACGGCGTAACCTAGGCCGCGTGTGCCCGTGCCCTGTTTTGGGCCCGGCCCAACTGCGCTCGGCACCGTGTATGGCCCAGGCCCGGGGGCTCCTGTCGGTGTACTAGAGTAGGGGTACCCTAGTATCCCGAACTCGTGCACGGGCAGTCGCAGCATCCCGCGGCAAGGCTTGCCGGGTGACCGACGAGGTCCTCCGTGGTTCCTTTGGAGCCATTCAAGAACAAAGTATTTAAGCCAAGGAGACAAGACCCCGGCAAGAGGAGCTTGCCGGGAAGGAGACAAGACCACGGCAACAGGAGCTTGTCGGGAAGGCCAACCAAGGCATCTCAAGGAACTTGCCGCGGCGCGCCACGCGTCCCGGCAAGGCCCGGTGAGCGGCAAGCTCCCGGACACGACAAGACAACGAACGCGGCAAGGCGCTTGCTGCGGCGAGCCACCACTCCGCGCCCACGCTCCAGCGCATCCACCAACGTGTCGCTCTGGGACCCTCCCAGGCATACGTGGCGGGAGGCTATGCAGCCAGCGGTGCGCAGTGGCAAGCGGCACTGACAAGATAACCATCATGGCGAACGGTGGCGTTCCTGGCGGTCCCTTTTTGCACTATTTAGGCGACACAGACGGGCATTTAATGCCTTTGTCCCCTGCCGTCAGGGTTAGGTATGATACACTGTACAAGTAGCTGTACCAACCACCACCTTTCCATTTTTACCCTTGCCTACGTTGCCACCTGTCGGTGACCCCTTGAGCATATAAAAGGAGGCCCATGCGCAACGTAGAAGAGGGGGACACTCATTCACGCTCGGTCTCGCTAGCTGCTGATGTGTACTGTAGCACTCCGCGCTCCCGAGCAAGAACGCAATACAAACCACAAAGCAGGAGTAGGGTTTTACGCATCCGTGCGGCCCGAACCTGGGTAAATTGCTCGTGTGCTTCGCCTCGATCTGCTCTTTGCGCAATCTCCGCCCCCGCCGAACCGAAAGGGACCCGGTCCGCCAAGTCCCATAGGTGCTCGTGGATCAGTTTCCCTGGCAGATTTATTAGAACTTTAACTTCTTTCTCACTTTAGAACATGTCAAAGACAATTTTTACCTGGCTTTTCATTTCCTTCCATATTTTTTGGCAAACTTTGTCAGATTGCACATTTTGAATTCTTGATCACTTCTGACTACAAGATTTCAACCAGTACGTTCCCAAGACTTCCTTTGTGGTCAGCAACAATGCTCAGATCATTCATCGCTCTAGACACAAAGCCTGGAGTCAATATTGAGTTTGGGAGGCTTGAAGTAAGTACAAAAGAGACAAATATCAAGATTAACTTTAATTTTGCAGTACTTTTTGGCTCATGAAATTTACCCAGCTGAAAATCCAGTTTCATTTTTTTCCTCAAAACAAAAACAGATGAAGCACATAACAGCAACTCCATTCGCTGATTCTATCGTTGAGCCACCTACACAATTACCTGATTCAGTTTTGCACTACATCAACAGCAAACTGCCATCGATTCACAACATACAGGTTTGCAAATCTAATTCAGAAGCAAGAATACTTGTCTTTTACTTACAAAGTAGTAGGCTCATCTATATTATTTATGCTTGCTTCGATCTAACTTTATTCTTTCTCAATTCTCATTTTCTTCAAATCAGGAAAGGATTAAGCTTCAGAGTTCCAGTCAGAAATTTTGGCAGACAGTTTTAACAAACTCTATTCCAACGCTGCAATCTTATGTTGACGATGTTCTGAGTTTCTTACCCTCAAGTTCTGCTTCTAAAGATGAACCTCAATATCAACCTTCTTTAGTTACAGCTCTTTCAGGAGTGCACTTGGGTAATGTTGTATCTAATGTTGATTCAACTTGTTCCCTGATACCCATTAGTGCAATGCAGAAACATACGCACTTGGACTCATTCATGTATTCAACTAATTTCTTGGATTTTCCTGGCCCTCATTCATATCCTCCAAGCTTTGATTCAGAAAATACTCAAGATCTAATTGATTCAATTATTCTAAAATTCTCTGAACGCGTGCTTATTGATGAGCAAATAAATTTCGCTCCTACAATATCTATTGGATCTCCAAGTTCCACGGATTTAGCACTTCTAGAAGTTTTCAGCAAAGATGAAATTAATGAAAACTTTTCCTATACAGTCATTTCTCCTAAAGAAGGTAATACAAACTTTTTATACAATAAAGCTTTTGTTCTGTCCACTTTTTCTTTAGTTTGCAGTCCATACATAATTTTCTTCATATTTAAACTACTTACAATATCTCCAGTTCTTTCTTATTATTAGTCAATAACTTTTCATTTTTCTGTGTTTATTCGTTGTATAAATACCAGTTGTCCTGGATTCGCTTAGAAACAAACCAACATGGGAAGACTTGAATTCAACAGAAAATCGTAATTGGAGACAAGAGAAATTTAGCTCTACTCATTGGAAATTTATCTCATCTGATTCATCTGCCACAGGTACTTTCAATTTATTTTTTTTCTTCCATAGTTTTTATTTTCTCTTCCGTTTTATATTTTAATGTTCATACTAACATAATTTTTTTTCATCTTGTCTTAATGCCAGGAGACTCTTTCTACTGTGCACCACATCGAGTCGAACTAGAAGAATTACAAGACAATTCAATTCTCATTGATTCACATCCGTATCATCAAACACTTGAAAAAAAATGTGAAACCAATCTTCCATCAAGTCAAGTGTCTCAACCAGCAGCTCCACCTAACTCTTTCCCAGCAAACAACACTGAAGATGACATACCAAGTTTCAATGCAATAAGCGATGCACTACAAGATACACTCCCGCCCTGTATGACTTCTTATCAAACAAGCTCATACTCTCATTTGGGTTCTTCGTCCAAACTGGTCAAATCTGGGTTCTTCAATGCTAACACTCCATTCCTGTATAGCAATAGTCCACTAAGGCCTTTCAAGATTAACTCTCCGCAGCCTGAAATTTCTTTCGGAACTCTACTTAACGATCTAGCGTTGCTCAAACTCATGGAAGAATTTGAAGCCAAATCCAAAAGGAATCAGATAGAGGCAGGAAAGAAGTAGTTTCAAAACTTCTCTTCTGCAAAAATTGTTCAGCAGCCCAACTATTTGCAGTTCCAACAAGTTATCTTCTCAACACCAGTGCAAATAGAATTCTACAAGACAATGACTCCAGCTCTTCCAGTTCTGGATTCAAGGTTATTTTTATCCAAACTTGATTCCTTTTAGCTGTACAAATCAGTCATAGTTTTCATCAAACTCTACCATACAAACCATTTATTCGTTCTCACATTATTTTTTACCTAACTTCTAGTTCAAAGTTTCTAACGTTAATTCCAAAACAACAGCCAAAGAATATTCCAAGTGAATGAAGTATGGGTTGACCAGAAAACCTTAACTATTTCCTTAAGACCTGGTTGCTGGATGAATCCGCACTCTTTGGATTGTTACTCAAAGATGCTCAATACTGACCAACTAATCCGCGGTAGGCAAGGTCTAATACCAAATACTGATGTTATTAGGCACATTGTGCAAAGAGAAGATATGGTATGATACATTTAATTCTTTTTCTTTCTCTGTCTTCGAATGTTTTTCTGTGGTAATATCTGCTAGTTTTACCAACCAAAATTTTTTTTTGTTTGCTTTTATCAGGCAATACTCATGAGGCCTATGCTTGATCATTCAGACCCAATATGCAGAGACATTTTAAGTGAAGCAAGAGTTGGCTTCAGATTGGAAATAGCAAATTTTGTTAGTACCTTTTCTTTTAAATAAAATTTCTCTTACTGAATTCTTCAAATGGAAAATTGTGACAAGAACTAACCTACTATGAATTTTCACAGGTCCACTTGCCTTGCTTCAATGATAAGCAATGGATTCTAATAACAGCAAACCTACAGAGCGGAAGATTTTTTGATATTATGAATCCTGATGGGTCTGGACAAGACAGATTCACAACTATAATAAGCATTGTCTGTTACAATTTCAAGTCACTGTTTGCACTCACCTACCCTAATTGCAATGCATTCAGCATCAAAGACTTTGACTACAGATTTATTGCAGTTCCTAGGACTCATTTCAGGTTAATCAGTTTTGACTTCTTACATCATTACCAGTTTTTCCTCCATTTCATCCACCTCACGATAACATAAATTTTGAAGTTAAGGATTATTATGTTATTTTAACTGGATTTTTTATTCTAACATGCTAGCTAACCTGATTTCATTAATGCAGGTACGACATAGGTCTTTTCCTTCTTCAAATACTAAAAACATATCATGGGATGGGAGTTCTTGGATTCTCTACTGTAAGAGTTTCTTATATTCTAAACAACATATTCTAATTGCAATTCTTTCATCTCATAGAAGAAAAATTATTCAGATGATAATCACAACTGTGCAAAACAGGTTGATCTCCAAGCTATGCACAAAATATTTTTGTATGAGATTGCAACCTACCAAAACAGCGAGGTCCAACTACCAGTTGTGAGATCATTTCTTCAAAACCACGTAAGTTATAAACACCTCCTTCAATTTTCATACTTCTCTTAAAGCAACTTTGTTACTAAGGGAAGTATAAACCAAAAATTCAATCAATCTGTTTCTGCTTTTATTCTTCAGGGTTTCCGGTCTTTCAAATAAAAGGAGTTCGCACAATCAATAGACTGAACAGCTGAAAGGTACACTCTAAAAGAAGTGTGTTTTTAAAAACTAGTACACTTTTTTCAGATGATCAAGTCCATATTCAGATGTATATTTTATATTAAGAGAACTAAACATATTCTGTTTTTGATTTTTTCAGGACCACTTGAAGGTGTAAAATGGATGAGATCATATTTTCGGCGAACTTCACATTTCAATATCGAAACAAGGGTCAACACTAGCCATTCTAAACTTGTTTCTGGCTTCCACTAGTGTAGTTGTTCTAAGTAATACACCCCATGCCAGTATGATTTTACCTATGGAGAGCTATCGGTTTTTTTTAATTCAGTTGTACTAATTAGAGTAAAATTTTCTTTCAAACCAATAAACTAGCGCAAGCCACTACCAAATTCTGAAATAATTCATTCAGCAGCTACTCTGTGAACTTATGGAGATTTTTTATTGTTATGGAAATTCATACCATTTTTTGGTTCACACATTTTCTCCTACCGAACATAATCTTATAGAAATTTCCAGTTCAAAGTATATTGACGAAACAATAGAAGGAAACGACGAACTAGCGCTGAAACAGTCCAAACAGAAGAAACAGTGAACTAGCGCCGAAACAGTGCAAACGCGCTAGATTCTAGGCCGAACAAAGAATCAGCCCACCATCCTACTTCTGCAGGCGCCAGTTAGGCTAATCGGCGCAGAAGGCGCTGACTAGGAGGACCCGCTGATTCGATCAGTTGATCACATAGGAGAGCAAGCCCATCTGTGCATCCTCTGGTTCGTAGTCTGTCAGTGGCAGGGTGAGGCTTTTGGGCAAGAAACCAGGTGAGAATTTTTGCATTCCTCTCAGCTTTAAGTTTCCAGTTGGCCTGGAGCCAGCAACTGTTTTGATCATAGGGTAGTCTGTTGGACTCCGCGATGGTTTTTGGGCTCCTAATGTGAAAAATGGGACGCTTATAGCGTCTTTTTCGTTTTCCTAGTCAAGGGGTGCTTCTAGTGTGTCTAAAGACCAACATCACAACATTTTGATAAGGCAAACCTTTTGCCTCCATTTCGGAACAAGGAAAACAATATTTCGGTAGGTTTTCCTTCCAGTAGGCGCACATAAAGGTTTTTTTTCGAGAGTACGCCAATGACGTACCTTAGCTTTATAGAAGGAGAGAAAAATATGTACAAGAGGATGAAAATGGCTAGATCACCACATCCCGGCGATCCCACCCTCCCACAGTCCTACTCACATTACACTACTACTCACAATATCGATGAACTCCTCTCCCTCCTGCCAGAGCCCATTGCCGTAAATCAGCAAAAATAAGCTCTGCCGTGCCAGTCACATTACATATATTACCCGATCGGAAAACCCTATTGTTCCTTTGTTTCCACAGCGTCCAACTGATGAGCATGACAAACGAGTCAAACCCCTTCCTTTCTTCCTTGCGGATTTGCTTGCGTGTACTAGTCCACCAATCTTGAAGCTTATCTTGGTGCGAGGGAATCAAGCCTAGATCAATGTTCGCCTTGGAGAAGCATAAGAACCAAACCTGCCTTGCGAAAACACATTGTAGCAGTAAGTGATCCACATTGTCTTCCTCTTGATCACATAGAAAGCAGGTGGAAGATTCTTCTTGCAGCCCATGTCTAAGTCTCCAGTCTGAGGTCCATAGCCTGTATTGAATGGCTAGCCACATGAAAATCTTGCATGATAGTGGGGCCCAGCACTTCCAAATCACTGCACTGGCGTGAAATCTGATTCCAAGTTGCTGATGCTGAATCAACGCCTAAACAGCTTCTCATGACCTGAACTTTGTGATCACAAATTCTAATCTAAAGTTAATAACACTTAGAAGCATGTGGCCTGGTGAATGCTGAAAGATGAACGGATGCATGATGCTAGACGTATGATTGCCGATCCGGCAAACCACGAAAAGGAAAAAAATTGTTTTTAGTCTACGGAAATGGTTTGACACGAATTACAACACGGGGAGAAGTTTTTCTTAGGGTACACGGGAAGAAGCTTATTTGTATCCGTAGGACGGGGAATTTGCTCGGGCCAAGAGAAACCAGCGCACTCCCATGACGAGCATACCGCACGCCGCCAGCGCGTCGATTACCTTCCAACTAGCATTCCTGTACTCTTGCAGCGCCTCCCCTAACCCGTCGCACGCCGGCGTCGGGCCAGGCCCCCTTGCCGCGCGACCAAGATACGGCGTGTCGGCGACGCCAAGATGCGGCAGTCGGACCCGGGGCTGGTGACCCTGCATGCAGGCCCTGTTGGAAAATTAGGCAAGTTCATGATTAATTCCAGTAAATAATTCATGACTAGAAGAGATACTAGCATGCAAAAATCTAGCAAACTAGAAGAACAGCAAGACATGCATAACAGCAGCAAACACGTAACAGTAGCTGTAGAAACAGACATGAACAGAGGATGTTGGACGTACTGATCGTTAGCTATTATGGGTGCGACAGTGTTGATGACGATGTTGGCGACGATCTGCTGCTGACGGCGATGAATACGACGATGAGTAGCACCGCCCGACTTGGACGGAAGACGACCCGTGATGACGAATTTGAGCAGTCGCGCACAACGCTTCCCAAAAACCTAATTCGTCCTCTCCCGGTGCAGGATCGCAAAGACGAACGGTTTCGGAGACCTGCTCTCCCACGCGCCGATGCACGCCGGCGTTTGGGATGGAGTAGACTACGATGGCGGCGCAAGTTGTGAGATGAGGCAAAACCCTAGGTGTTTTTCGGTGTATTTCTGGCCGCAGCCGGTAGCTGTATATATATTAGGACCAGAGGCGGTATTGTGTCGCGACCACAATCCCAAACCGACTCGGTTTCTAATTCGTATACTTACAGGACAAGAAATCAAAAAACTTGTCTGCCAAGACATAAAAATAAATTTCGGCGGACCATTCACGCGCATGTCGCATGTACGCCTCGCCACGCCTCGCCACGGCCCGGCCCGGCCCGGCGAGGCGAGCGAGCGCGCGCGTGTGTTTTTCCCTTTCTCTTCTCACACATCACTTAGAGTGGTAGAGAGAACCCACTATATAAAGAGGTCCAACTCTTCTTCAACTTCCAAGGTGGGACTAAACTTAGCACCACCACTTGCCATTTTACACATGGGCTTTGAGATTTCAGAAATTGCTATGGGCCTAGCCCATTAATTCTAACAATCCCCCACCAGATCTCAAATACCCATTTAGAGATTTGCCTTCTCTCACCACTTGTTTAATATACCAGTGTTTCAGCAGAGACTGTTAAGTTGAACTTCTGCCTAGAACTATAAGCTACATCCATTCACAACTTGACAATTGACTATGCCTTGAATTGCTAGTTTTGTGTGAACAGGTTTCACTCAAAGTCTAAACCAGTACCTGACCGCCAGTAGGCTACCCCGCGGTTTGGAGCTTATACGTCATACTCCCTGGTCTCTTCGTGAGTTTACTAGAGATCACCCAAATCTCATAGACTGCGACGTTTACAGTCAGAACTCATATAGGCGTGTTCTTTCAAGACTGCTCTGTAGGACAGCATCTTTGCTAATTATAGCCAATAGAACCACATTAAGGCATGTTGTCGACCTGCCTTACAGATCTGAGCCTTACAGCTCTGAGAGTTTTGCATCTTCACTTGGAGATGATCATAAGTTATTACTCTCCTCAGTTAACCAATAGCTTGTTCTTCCCAGATCCTAATTCACGGGATCTCCGATCACAAAGGTTGGGTTACTACTATGGTGTAACATCTATGGGTATCATACCCATCTCCCTCGATGCAATATCTATCACATTTCGTGATAGTCCCTTTGTAAAGGGATCTGCCAGGTTTTTGTCTGTTTGTATATACGTAACAGTTATTACTCCGGAGTTTCTCAACTTCCTGACAGACTTCAAACGTCTTTTCACGTGTCTTGATGACTTTGCATTATCTTTAGAATTGTTCACTTTAGCGATAACCGTTTGGTTATCACAATTCATAAGAATAGCCGGTACAGGTTTTTCAACAACCGGCAAGTCCATCAAGAGCTCACGCAGCCATTCTGCCTCAACAGTAGCTGTGTCCAAAGCAGTTAATTCTGCTTCCATAGTTGACCTCGTCAATATGGTTTGCTTGCAAGACCTCCATGACACTGCGCCACCACCATGAGTAAATACATACCCACTTGTTGTGTAAAGTACATCAACATCGGAGATCCAATTTGAATCACATATCCTTCTAGCACAGCAGGATGCCCTGAATAAGTAATTCCGTAACTCATAGTACCTCTCAGATAGCGCAAGACCCTTTCTAGTGCATGCCAATGATCATCACCCGGGTTGGACATGAACCTACTCAGTTTGCTCATAGCAAAAGAGATATCTGGTCTTGTAGCGCTAGCTAAGTACATGAGTGAACCGACAATTTGAGAGTATCTTAATTGATCTCTCGTTTCTTTCTTGTTCTTTCTGAGTGTCACGCTGGGATCATAAGGTGTTGGAGAAGGCTTGCTGTCCATAAAACCGAATCGGTTCAAGACCTTCTCAACATAGTGAGATTGCGTTAATGTAATGCCACTCTCATCCTTAATAAGTTTGATGTTTAGAATTACATCGGCTTCTCCCAGATCTTTCATGTCAAAACTTTTTGATAGAAAAGACTTTCCCTCATTAATTGCATTAATGTTTGTACCAAAGATTAGTATGTCATCCACATACAAACATAATATGACACTATTGCCCCCACCATGGCGATAGTAAACACACCTATCAGCCTCGTTAATGACAAATCCTGCACAAGTCAAAGTTCTTTCAAACTTCTCATGCCATTGCTTAGGTGCCTGTTTCAGACCATACAAAGATTTTAACAACTTGCACACCTTTCTCTCTTCACCCTTTACCACAAACCCGTCAGGCTGATCCATATAGATCTCCTCTTCCAACTCTCCATTGAGAAAAGCTGTCTTTACATCCATTTGATGAATGATAAGAACATAAGAGGCAGCCAAGGAAAGTAACACTCGAATGGTGGTCATTCTAGCAACGGGTGAATAGGTGTCAAAGTAATCTTCGCCTTCTTTCTGAGTGTAGCCCTTGGCCACTAGCCGCGCCTTGTATTTATCAATAGTACCATCAGGCTTTAGCTTCTTTTTGAACACCCACTTACAGCCCACAGGTTTACAACCATATGGTCTATCAGTTAGTTCCCAAGTTCCATTAGAAAGAATTGAGTCCATCTCATTATGAACAGCTTCTTTCCAATCATCTACATCCGAAGATGCATATGCTTCTGCAATCGTCTTGGGTGTGTCGTCCACAAGGTATACAATGAAATCATCACCAAAGGATTTTGCAATCCTTTGTCTCTTGTTCCTTCTAGGAACTTCATTGTTATCCTTCTCAAGGACTTCCTCATGTGATTGTTCGAAATATTCATCAGTTGTACTAGATTCGGGAATTATCTCAGAAGAAAATCTAGCAATGCTATGCATATCTTTCATAGGAAATATGTTCTCAAAAAATGTTGCATCACGAGATTCCATTATAGTATCAACATGTATATCAGATACTTCAGATTTTACCACTAAAAACCTATAAGCAATGCTCCGTTGAGCATACCCTAGAAAGACACAATCCACTGTCTTTGGTCCAAGTTTGCGTTTCTTAGGAATAGGAATATTGACCTTTGCCAAACATCCCCAAGTGCGCAAATAAGAAAGTGATGGTTTTCTCCCAACCCACTCCTCATAAGGGGTTTTCTCTTTATTATTGTTGGGAACTCTATTCAGGACATGACATGAAGTCAATAGAGCCTCCCCCCACCATGCCTTAGATAAACCAGCAGTGTCTAACATGGCATTCACCAAGTCAGTCAATGTGCGGTTTTTCCTCTCGGCCACTCCATTTGATTGAGGTGAATAGGGAGGCGTCCTCTCATGAATAATACCATGTTCCTCACAAAATTCATCAAAAACTTTTGGAAAATACTCTCCACCACGATCGGACCTAAGACGCTTGATCTTTCTCTCTAGTTGATTTTCAACTTCAGCTTTATAGATTTTAAAGTAGTCTAATGCTTCATCTTTAGTTTGCACCAAATAAACATAGCAAAATCTAGTCGCATCATCAATCAAAGTCATGAAATATCTCTTTCCACCTTTTGTCAACACACCATTCATCTCACAAAGATCAGAATGTATGAGTTCTAGAGGTGCCAAGTTTCTCTCCTCGGCAGCCTTATGAGGCTTTCGAGGTTGCTTAGATTGCACACAACTATGGCACTTAGAACCTTTGGCAACTGTGAAGTTCGGAATTAAACTCATGCTGGATAGCCGAGACACTAAACCAAAATTAATATGACATAAATGAGAGTGCCAAATACTTGCATCATCATTAACACTAGCACAAATTTGGTTTATTGACTTACTGCAAAAATCTGAAAGAGAAAAGCGGAACAAGCCTCCGCACTCATAGCCTTTTCCTATAAATTGTCCAAATCTTGACACGATTACTTTATTGGACTCTAAAACTACCTTAAATCCATCTCGACATAGAAGGGAGCCGCTAACTAGATTCTTGTTCATAGTAGGGACATGCTGCACGTTCCTTAGTTGCACGATCTTTCCCGAAGTAAACTTCAGATCCACCGTGCCAATGCCACGAACAGAAGCATGTGACCCATTCCCCATTAGGACGGAAGAATCCCTTGCGACCTGATAAGAAGTAAACAGGGAGATGTCAGCACACACATGAACGTTTGCACCCGAATCAATCCACCACGAAGATGATTGAAATACTGAAAGCACAATAGGTAAATTACCATACCCATCAGTATTGCTAGCGGTCACCATGTTGACAGTCTTGGAGCTTGTTTTCCCTCTGCAGTCTGCACGTTCAGGGCATTCCTTGGAAAAGTGTCCAGGCTTCCCACAGGCGTAGCACTCTAGCTCAGCCTTGTTGAACTTCTTCTTCTTGAAGGTAGTAGTCTTGGTAGGCTTGTTGAAAACAGGTTTGTTCTTCCCTTTGTTCTTGTTCTGTGGGTACCTCTGCACCATGTTAGCAGTAGGCTGAACCTCACCTCCTTTTTCAGTGGTATCTTTAGCCCGAGCTTTTTCTTCAACATCAAGAGATGCAATCAGATTTTCAACTGATATCTCCTGTCTCTTATGCTTCAGAGTTGTGGTGAAATTCCTCCATGAAGGAGGCAACTTTGCAATCATGCACCCAGCCACGAATTTGTCGGGTAGAACACATTTAAGGAGTTCAAGTTCCTTCACAATGCACTGTATCTCATGAGCTTGTTCAACCACAGAACGGTTATTCACCATCTTGTAGTCATGAAAACTCTCCATGATGTACAGTTCACTGCCTGCATCTGTTGCACCGAATTTTGCATTCAGTGCATCCCATAGAATTTTTCCGTCGTTTATGTGCATGTACACATCACACAGACGGTCAGCAAGAACACTCAAAATGCATCCCACAAACATAGTATTGGCTTCCTGGAATTTTCTCCGATCTTCATCGGTCATTCCCTCTGGAGCACCAACACTAGCGTGGAAAACTTTCAGAGCAGTAAGCCAGAGCGTGGTCTTCACCTGCCACCTCTTAAAGTGCACACCGGTAAACTTATCCGGCCTCAGTGCATCAGCGAATCCAGCCATAGTTAACTCAGGAAATTGCCTATAATTAGGTTTTTGGATTGTTGGAAAATTAGGCAAGTTCATGATTAATTCCAGTAAATAATTCATGACTAGAAGAGATACTAGCATGCAAAAATCTAGCAAACTAGAAGAATAGCAAGACATGCATAACAGCAGCAAACACGTAACAGTAGCTGTAGAAACAGACATGAATAGAGGATGTTGGACGTACTGATCGTTAGCTATTATGGGTGCGACAGTGTTGATGACGATGTTGGCGACGATCTGCTGCTGACGGCGATGAATACGACGATGAGTAGCACCGCCCGACTTGGACGGAAGACGACCCGTGATGACGAATTTGAGCAGTCGCGCACAGCGCTTCCCAAAAACCTAGTTCATCCTCTCCCGGTGCAGGATCGCAAAACGAACGGTTCCGGAGACCTGCTCTCCCACGCGCCGATGCACGCCGGCATTTGGGATGGAGTAGACTACGATGGCGGCGCAAGTTGTGAGATGAGGCAAAACCCTAGGTGTTTTTCGGTGTATTTCTGGCCGCAGCCGGTAGCTGTATATATATTAGGACCAGAGGCGGTATTGTGTCGCGACCACAATCCCAAACCGACTCGGTTTCTAATTCGTATACTTACCGGACAAGAAATCAAAAAACTTGTCTGCCAAGACATAAAAATAAATTTCGGCGGACCATTCACGCGCATGTCGCATGTACGCCTCGCCTCGTCTCACCTCGCCACGCCACGGCACGGCACGGCCCGGCGAGGCGAGCGAGCGCGCGCGTGTGTTTTTCCCTTTCTCTTCTCACACATCACTTAGAGTGGTAGAGAGAACCCACTATATAAAGAGGTCCAACTCTTCTTCAACTTCCAAGGTGGGACTAAACTTAGCACCACCACTTGCCATTTTACACATGGGCTTTGAGATTTCAGAAATTGCTATGGGCCTAGCCCATTAATTCTAACAGGCCCGATTAATTGGTCAAGAAAAATAAGGGGTATACCCTGGTTACGAATCAAGCGATGGGATGGGATGCGATGCGATGCGAACCTGAGGAACGTGGCTGCCCCCGGTGGTGGTGCTGGTGAAAAAGGATCGAGGAGCTGGTGCTGGCGCCGTGGTGGCCGCGCGGCGGCCGCCGAGAAGCCCGCGGAGCAGCAGTCGCCGGAACGCCGCCGCCATGTCGTCGGGAGATTCTTTCTTCCTTCTCTTTCGCCTACGTCCCTGCTGCTTTTGAGATGATGACTCAATACTTCGATTGATAGACGCTACCGGTCGGGTTTCCGTGCTTATGTAGCATCACCGAAGGCTGGCCTGGCCCAGTACGTGTCGAACTCCGGCCGCAACCTACCGACCCGTATCAATCGCTGAATCAGACCAGAACACGATGCCCCCTCAAAAAAAATTATGACGACAGTACCATACCGGGCAAACGTGCATTAGAATATTTTTAAGGGGAAAAAATCTATGGATTTATATTGGAAGAATTCCCATGATACAACCAAGTACTTAGGGCGCTTTGGTTGCCTAGGGTGAATAGTGCTTGCATTTAAGTCACATCTCGACCTAGCCTGGTTTAGCAAACACGGGCAATAAACCAACATCTGCGTGTTGTTTGGTTGCATGCATTGCATCAATGGTCACTTTAGGGCCGACTATTTGGTTGCCCGCATTTGTGCTTAAGGCTGAGCAGATGCAAACCACAGATAAGAGCGGATAAACAAGCATCTAAACAAGCTAAGAGCGGATAAACAAGCAACTAAACAACAGATAAGAGCAGATAAACAGCAACTAAATAGCACATCTGCTAAACACACTTAAGTTTAAAGACAACAGGGGCATCGCATGCCCCCTGCTTCACCACAGGGTGCTTAACCCTGGACAAAATATTAACAGTTCACGTCAACTTCTCCGATCACTGCAGCAACTACGAGTCCATACTAACTGAGTTCATGCTAACTACTTCACAGGGCGACTTCAGGGTCACCGATGCAGTTGTGCCTGCAGCAGGGCACCCTGCACCAGATGGAGTTGTCGCGGTTGTAGATTTGGACCTTGAGGCCTAGGCCGAAGATGTGCAGCACGACGAGGGTGCCAGGGACGATCTTGTGGCGGCGGCAGAAGTAGTGCCAGCCCCGGCCAAGCACCATGTGCCCCTCAAAGGTCTGAACCTACACCCAGAATTCGCACCACTTGTTTGCTGGCGGCCTAACGACGCGCTTGGTCTTGAGCACGAGCCACTGCATCATCACCTCCTGAAACATGGGAGGGATGATAAGCATGGGCAGATCCTCCTCGTCCATGATTTGCATGTAGAACCGAAGCGGCTCTCGGGACCCTCCTCGTGGCTGGTCCTAGGAGCTCGTCCCCTTGAATGTGGCTGGCTCATGAAGGCGACCCAGCCAGGCAGGTACACCCTCTTGAGCCAGCGGTTCCTAGGGATGAAGTCCACTGCATCCTCGTGTTGGGGAACATAGTAATTTCAAAATTTTCCTACGCACACGCAAGATCATGGTGATGCATAGCAACGAGAGGGGAGAGTGTTGTCTACGTACCCTCGTAGACCGAAGCAGAAGCGTTGACGCAACGTAGAGGAAGTAGTTGTACGTCTTCCCGGTCCAACCGACCCAAGCGCCGTTACTCCGGCGCCTCCGAGTTCTTAGCACACGTACAGCTCGATGACGCTCCCCGGGCTCCGATCCAGCAAAGCTTCGGGGAGGAGTTCCGTCAGCATGACGGCGTGGTGACGATCTTGATGTTCTACCGTCGCAGGGCTTCGCCTAAGCACCGCTACAATATGACGAGGTGTAATATCGTGGAGGGGCGCACCGCACACGGCTAAGGAACGATCACGAAGTTCAACTTGTGTGTCTATGGGGTGCCCCCTGCCCTCGTATATAAAGGAGTGGAGGAGGGGAGGGTCGGCCCTCTCTATGGCGCGGCCTAGGGGAGTCCTACTCCCACCGGGAGTAGGATTCCCCTTTTCCTAGTCCAACTAGGAAACCTTCCATGTAGTAGGAGTAGGAGACAAGGAAGGGGAAGGGAGAAGGGAAGGAAGCAGGGGGCGCAGCCCCTCCCCCTAGTCCAATTCAGACTAGGCCTGGGGGGCGCGCGGCCTGCCCTAGGAGCCCCTCTCTCTTTCCCGTATAGCCCAATAAGGGCCAATACTTCTTCCCCGTATTCCCGTAACTCCCCGGTACTCCGAAAAATACCCGAATCACTCGGAACCTTTCCGATGTCCGAATATAGTCGTCCAATATATTGATTTTTATGTCTCGACCATTTCGAGACTCCTCATCATGTCCCCGATCTCATCCGGGACTCCAAACTCCTTCGGTACATCAAAACTCATAAACTCATAATATAACTGTCATCGAAACCTTAAGCGTGCGGACCCTACGGTTCGAGAACAATGTAGATATGACCGAGACACGTCTTCGGTCAATAAACAATAGCGGGACCTGGATGCCCATATTGGCTCCTACATATTCTACGGAGATCTTTATCGGTCAGACCGCATAACAACATACGTTGTTCCCTTTGTCATCGGTATGTTACTTGCTCGAGATTCGATCGTCGGTATCCAATACCTAGTTCAATCTCGTTACCGGCAAGTCTCTTTACTCGTTCCATAATACATCATCCTGCAACTAACTCATTAGTTGCAATGCTTGCAAGGCTTAAGTGATGTGTATTACCGAGAGGGCCCAGAGATACCTCTCCGACATTCGGAGTGACAAATCATAATCTTGAAATACGCCAACCCAACATGTACCTTTGGAGACACCTGTAGAGCACCTTTATAATCACCCAGTTATGTTGTGACGTTTGGTAGCACACAGAGTGTTCCTCCGGCAAACGGGAGTTGCATAATCTCATAGTCATAGGAACATGTATAAGTCATGAAGAAAGCAATAGCAACATACTAAACGATCGGGTGCTAAGCTAATGGAATGGGTCATGTCAATCAGATCATTCAACTAATGATGTGATCCCGTTCATCAAATAACAACTCTTTGTCCATGGTTAGGAAACATAACCATCTTTGATTAACGAGCTAGTCAAGTAGAGGCATACTAGTGACACTCTGTTTGTCTATGTATTCACACATGTATTATGTTTCCGGTTAATACAATTCTAGCATGAATAATAAACATTTATCATGATATAAGGAAATAAATAATAACTTTATTATTGCCTCTAAGGCATATTTCCTTCAGTCTCCCACTTGCACTAGAGTCAATAATCTAGTTCACATCGCTATGTGATTAACACCAATAGTTCACATCTTTATGTGATTGGTTCACATCTCCATGTGACTAACACCCAAAGGGTTTCTTAGATTCAATAATCTAGTTCACATTTCTATGTGATTAACACCCAAAGAGTGATCATGTTTTGCTTGTGAGAGAAATTTAGTCAATGGGCCTGCCAAATACAGATCCGTATGTATTTTGCAAAATTCTATGTCTACAATGCTCTGCACGGAGCTACTCTAGCTAATTGTTCCCACTTTCAATATGTATCCAGATTGAGACTCAGAATCATATGGATTAGTGTCAAAAACTTACATCGACGTAACCCTTTACGACGGACCCTTTTGTCACCTCCATAATCAAGAAACATATCCTTATTCCACTAAGGATAATTTTGACCACTGTCCAGTGATCTACTCTTAGATCACTGTTGTACTCCCTTGCCAAAATTAGTGTAGGGTATACAATAGATCTGGTACACAGCGTGGCATACTTTATAGAACCTATGGCTGAGGCATAGGGAATGACTTTCATTCTCTTTCTATCTTCTGCCGTGGTCGGACTTTGAGTCTTACTCAACTTCACACCTTGTAATATAGGCAAGAACTCTTTCTTTGACCGTTCCATTTTGAACTACTTCAAAATCTTGTCAAGGTATGTACTTATTGAAAAAACTTATCAAGCGTCTTGATCTATCTCTATAGATCTTGATGCTTGACATTTAAGCAGCTTCATCGAGGTTTTTCTTTGAAAAACTCCTTTCAAACACTCCTTTATGCTTTGCAGAATAATTCTACATTATTTCCGATAAACAATATGTCATTCACATATACTTATCAGAAATGTTGTAGTGCTCCCACTCACTTTCTTGTAAATACAGGCTTCACCGCAAGTCTGTATAAAACTATATGCTTTGATCAACTCATCAAAGCGTATATTCCAACTCCGAGATGCTTGCACCAGTCCACAGATGGATCGCTGGAGCTTGCACATTTTGTTAGCACCTTTAGGATTGACAAAACCTTCTGGTTGCATCATATACAACTCTTCTTTAATAAATCCATTAAGGAATGCAGTTTTGTTTATCCATTTGCCAGATTTCATGAAATGCGGCAATTACTAACATGATTCGGACAGACTCAAGCATAGATACAAGTCAGAAACTCTCATCGTAGTCAACACTTTGAACTTGTCGAAAACCTTTTGCGACAATTCTAGCTTTGTAGATAGTAACACTACTATCAGCGTCTGTCTTCCTTTTGAAGATCCATTTATTCTCAATTGCTTGCCGATCATCGGGCAAGTCAACCAAAGTCCAAACTTTGTTCTCATACATGGATCATATCTCAGATTTCATGGCCTCAAACCATTTCGCGGAATCTGGGCTCATCATCGCTTCCTCATAGTTCGCAAGTTCGTCATGGTCTAGTAACATGACTTCCAGAACAGGATTACCGTACCACTCTGGTGCGGATCTTACTCTGGTCTACCTACGAGATTCGGTAGTAACTTGATCTGAAGTTACATGATCATCATCATTAGCTTCCTCACTAGTTGGTGTAGTAGTCACAGGAACAGATTTCTGTGATGAACTACTTTCCAATAAGGGAGAAGGCACAATTACCTTATCAAGTTTTCTACTTTCCTCCCACTCACTTCTTTCAAGAGAAACTCCTTCTCTGGAAAGGATCCATTCTCAGCAATGAATATCTTGCATTCGGATCTGTGATAGAAGGTGTACCCAACATTTTCTTTTGGGTATCCTATGAAGACGCACTTTTCCTATTTGGGTTTGAGCTTATCAGGATGAAACTTTTTCACATAAGCATCACAACCCCAAACTTTAAGAAATGACAACTTTGGTTTCTTGCCAAACCACAGTTCAGATTGTGTCGTCTCAACGGACTTAGATGGTGCCCTTTTTAACGTGAATGCAGCTGTCTTTAATGCATAACCCCAAAAACGAAAGTGGTAAATTGGTAAGAAACATCATAGATTGCACTATATCCAATAAAGTACGGTTATGAGGTTTGGACACACCATTATGCTGTGGTGTTCCAGGTGGCGTGAGTAGTGAAACTATTTCACATTGTTTTAACTGAAGACCAAACTCGTAACTCAAATATTCGTCTCCGCGATCAGATCGTGGAAACCTTATCTTCTTGTCACGATGATTTTCCACTTCACTCTGAAATTCTTTGAACTATTCAAATGTTTCAGACTTATGTTTCATCAAGTAGATATCCCCATATCTGCTCAAATCATCTATGAAGGTCAGAAAATAATGATACCTGCTGCAAGCCTTAATATTCATCGGACCACATACATCAGTATGTATGATTTCCAACAAATCTGTTGCTTGCTTCATTGTTCCGGAGAACGGCGTTTTAGTCATCTTGCCCATAAGGCATGGTTCGCAAGCATCAAGTGATTCATAATCAGGTGATTCCAAAAGCCCATCAGCATGGAGTTTCTTCATGCGCTTTACACCAATATGACCTAAACAGCAGTGCCACAAATAAGTTGCACTTATCATTATTAACTTTGCATCTTTTGGTTTCAATATTATGAATATGTGTATCACTACGATCGAGATCTAACGAACTTGTTTCATTGGGTGTATGACCATCGAAGGTTTTATTCATGTAAACAGAACAACAATTATTCTCTGATTTTAATGAATAACCGTATTGCAATAAACATGATCAAATCATATTCATGCTCAACGCAGAAACCAAATAACACTTATTTAGGTTCAACACTAATCCCGAAACTATAGGGGAGTGTGCGATAATGATCATATCAATCTTGGAACTACTTCCAACACACATCGTCACTTCACCCTTAACTAGTCTCTGTTTATTCTGCAACTCCTGTTTCGAGTAACTACTCTTAGCAACTGAACCAGTATCAAATACTGAGGGGTTGCTATAAACACTAGTAAAGTACACATCAATAACATGTATATCAAATATACTTTTGTTCACTTTGCCATCCTTCTTATCCGCCAAATACTTGGGGTAGTTCCGCTTCCAGTGACCAGTCCCTTTGCAGTAGAAGCACTTAGTCTCAGGCTTAGGACCAGACTTGGGCTTCTTTACTTGAGCATCAACTTTCTTGCCGTTCTTCTTGAAGTTCCCCTTCTTACCTTTGCCCTTTTCTTGAAACTAGTGGTCTTGTCTACCATCAACACTTGATGTTCTTCTTGATTTCTACCTTCGTCGATTTTAGCATCATGAAGAGCTTGGGAATCGTTTCCATTATCCCTTGCATATTATAGTTCATCACGAAGTTCTACTAACTTGGTGATGGTGACTAGAGAATTCTGTCAATCACTATTTTATCTGGAAGATTAACTCCCACTTGATTCAAGCGATTGTAGTACCCAGACAATCTGAGCACATGCTCACTAGTTGAGCGATTCTCCTCCATCTTTTAGCTATAGAACTTGTTGGAGACTTCATATCTCTCAACTCGGGTATTTGCTTGAAATATTAACTTCAACTCCTGGAACATCTCATATGGTCCATGACGTTCAAAACGTCTTTGAAGTCCCGATTCTAAGCCGTTAAGCATGGTGCACTAAACTATCAAGTAGTCATCATATTGAGCTAGCCAAACGTTCATAACGTCTGCATCTGCTCCTGCAATATGTCTGTCACCTAGCGGTGCATTAAGGACATAATTCTTCTGTGCAGCAATGAGGACAAACCTCAGATCATGGATCCAATCTGCATCATTGCTACTAACATCTTTTAACACAATTTTCTCTAGGAACATATCAAAAATAAACATATGAAAGCAACAACGCAAGCTATTGATCTACAACATAATTTGCAAAATACTAAAAGGACTAAGTTCATGATAAATTAAAGTTCAATTAATCATATTACTTAAGAACTCCCACTTAGATAGACATCCCTCTAATCTTCTAAGTGATCACGTGATCCAAATCAACTAAACCATAACCGATCATCACGTGAAATTGAGTAGTTTTCAATGGTGAACATCACTATGTTGATCATATCTACTATATGATTCACGCTCGACCTTTCGGTCTCCGTGTTCCGAGGCCACATCTGCATATGCTAGGCTCGTCAAGTTTAACCCGAGTATTCTGCGTGTGCAAAACTGGCTTGCTCCCGTTGTAGATGGACGTAGAGCTTATCACACCCGATCATCACGTGGTGTCTGGGCACAACGAACTTTGGCAACGGTGCATACTCAGGGAGAACACTTCTTGATAATTAGTGAGAGATCATCTTAAAATGCTACCGTCAATCAATGCAAGATAAGATGCATAAAAGATAAACATCACATGCAATCAATATAAGTGATATGATATGGCTATCATCATCTTGTGCTTGTGATCTCCATCTCCGAAGCACCTTCATGATTGCCATCGTCACCGGCGCGACACCTAGATCTCCATCGTAGCATCGTTGTCGTCTCGCCAATCTTATGCTTCTACGACTATCGCTACCGCTTAGTGATAAAGTATAACATTACAGGGCAACTGCATTGCATACAATAAAGCGACAACCATATGGCTCCTGCCAGTTGCCAATAACTCGGTTACAAAACATGATCATCTCATACAATAAAATTTATTATCATGTCTTGACCATATCACATCACAACATGCCCTGCAAAAACAAGTTAGACGTCCTCTACTTTGTTTGTTGCAAGTTTTACGTGGCTGCTACGGGCTTAAGCAAGAACCAATCTTACCTACGCATCAAAACCACAACGATAATTTGTCAAGTTGGTGCTGTTTTAACCTTCGCAAGGACCGGGCGTAGCCACACTCGGTTCAACTAAAGTTGGAGAAACTGACACCCGCTAGCCACCTGTGTGCAAAGCACGGCGGTAGAACCAGTCTCGCGTAAGCGTACGCGTAATGTCGGTCCGGGCCGCTTCATCCAACAATACCGCCGAACCAAAGTATGACATGCTGGTAAGCAGTATGACTTATATCGCCCACAACTCACTTGTGTTCTACTCGTGCATATAACATCAAACCATAAAACCTAGGCTCGGATGCCACTGTTGGGGAACGTAGTAATTTCAAATTTTTCCTACGCACACGCAAGATCATGGTGATGCATAGCAACGAGAGGGGAGAGTGTTGTCTACGTACCCTCGTAGACCGAAGCAGAAGCGTTGACGCAACGTAGAGGAAGTAGTCATACGTCTTCCCGGTCCAACCGATCCAAGCGCCATTACTCCGGCGCCTCCGAGTTCTTAGCACACGTACAGCTCGATGACGCTCCCCGGGCTCCGATCCAGCAAAGCTTCGGGGAGGAGTTCCGTCAGCACGACGGCGTGGTGACGATCTTGATGTTCTACCGTCGCAGGGCTTCGCCTAAGCACCGCTACAATATGACCGAGGTGTAATATCGTGGAGGGGGGCACCGCACACGGCTAAGGAACGATCACGAAGATCAACTTGTGTGTCTATGGGGTGCCCCCTGCCCCCGTATATAAAGGAGTGGAGGAGGGGTGGGCCGGCCCTCTCTATGGCGCGCCCTAGGGGAGTCCTACTCCCACCGGGAGTAGGATTCCCCTTTTCCTAGTACAACTAGGAAACCTTCCATGTAGTAGGAGTAGGAGACAAGGAAGGGGAAGGGAGAAGGGAAGGAAGGAGGGGGCGCAGCCCCTCCCCCTAGTCCAATTCGAACTAGGCCTGGGGGGGGGGCCTGCCCTAGGCAGCCCCTCTCTCTTTCCCGTATGGCCCAATAAGGGCCAATACTTCTTCCCCGTATTCCCGTAACTCCCCTGTACTCCGAAAAATACCCGAATCACTCAGAACCTTTCCGATGTCCGAATATAGTCGTCCAATATATCAATTTTTACGTCTCGACCATTTCGAGACTCCTCATCATGTCCCCGATCTCATCCGGGACTCCAAACTCCTTCGGTACATCAAAACTCATAAACTCATAATATAACTATCATCGAAACCTTAAGCGTGCGGACCCTACGGTTCGAGAACAATGTAGATATGACCGAGACACGTCTCCGGTCAATAAACAATAGCGGGACCTGGATGCCCATATTGGCTCCTACATATTCTACGAAGATCTTTATCGGTCAGACCGCATAACAACATACGTTGTTCCCTTTGTCATCGGTATGTTACTTGCTCGAGATTCGATCGTCGGTATCCAATACCTAGTTCAATCTCGTTACCGGCAAGTCACTTTACTCGTTCCGTAATACATCATCCTGCAACTAACTCATTAGTTGCAATGCTTGCAAGGCTTAAGTGATGTGTATTACCGAGAGGGCCCAGAGATACCTCTCCGACATTCGGAGTGACAAATCCTAATCTCGAAATACGCCAACCCAACATGTACCTTTGGAGACACCTGTAGAGCACCTTTATAATCACCCAGTTACGTTGTGACATTTGGTAGCACACAAAGTGTTCCTCCGGCAAATGGGAGTTGCATAATCTCAGAGTCATAGGAACATGTATAAGTCATGAAGAAAGCAATAGCAACATACTAAACGATCGGGTGCTAAGCTAATGGAATGGGTCATGTCAATCAGATCATTCAACTAATGATGTGATCCCGTTCATCAAATAACAACTCTTTGTCCATGGTTAGGAAACATAACCATCTTTGATTAACGAGCTAGTCAAGTAGAGGCATACTAGTGACACTCTGTTTGTCTATGTATTCACACATGTATTATGTTTCCGGTTAATACAATTCTAGCATGAATAATAAACATTTATCATGATATAAGAAAATAAATAATAACTTTATTATTGCCTCTAGGGCATATTTCCTTCAGTCTCCCACTTGCACTAGAGTCAATAATCTAGTTCACATCGCTATGTGATTAACACCAATAGTTCACATCTTTATGTGATTGGTTCACATCTCCATGTGAATAACACCCAAAGGGTTTCTTAGATTCAATAATCTAGTTCACATTGCTATGTGATTAACACCCAAAGAGTGATCATGTTTTGCTTGTGAGAGAAATTTAGTCAATGGGCCTGCCAAATACAGATCCGTATGTATTTTGCAAAATTCTATGTCTATAATGCTCTGCATGGAGCTACTCTAGCTAATTGTTCCCACTTTCAATATGTATCCAGATTGAGACTCAGAATCATCTGGATTAGTGTCAAAAACTTGCATCAACGTAACCCTTTACGACGAACCCTTTTGTCACCTCCATAATCAATAAACATATCCTTATTCCACTAAGAATAATTTTGACCACTGTCCAGTGATCTACTCTAACTCTAAGGGTGAACATCAAACACAATCTAACATGGCCATGAACAAATTATACATCATGAGCACTAAGCACACACCAATCTTGCATCTTACTTCCCCCACCAATTTCAACATATTACTTCCTCCACCAATTTCATTTCAGTCAAGGATTTAAGAGCAACTCTAGCAAAAAAAATTGAACTCTAACTCTAGCAAAATTGGTATATCCATCATCTTCAAAATCGATTTTGAGCACACAACTATATAAAACATTAACAAAAGTAGTTGCATTGGGACTAGTTACGTCGGCGACAACGGGACTTGCCGGCATCGTACGTATCGGCGCGGATTGTGGCATTGCATGTCACAAATGCATGGAAATGGGTTGGGGTGGTCTCGTCCCACTTCGGTCATGTGTCATCGTTGACAAACTGTGGCCGGCGAGAAATGTAGCATTGCGAGCCACTAGTAGAAAAAGGGTCAAACGTGAAGCACATTAGTGCCGGTTTGAATTAGAGTCGGCACTAATGTGTACATTAGTGCCGGTTCGTGGCGGTGATCAATAGTACCGGTTCGTGGCGAACCTTTAGTACCGGTTCATGCCACGAACCGGTACTAAAGAGGCTGTGTCAGGCTGCGGTCAGGCTATGGCCCCACCATCACCATTTAGTGCCGGTTCGTACCACGAACCGGTTCTAATGAGGTTATGGCAAGCTGTTTTTAGTCCCACCTCGCCAAGAGAGAGGCAGTATGAGCGGTTTATAAGCCGTCAGTGCACAGACAATGACGAAGAGTTTCAATGCTCATCTACATGTTGATTAGCTTCAAGCCTTGCGGAATAGCATAGATTGCACTGAGCTATGTGCAGTGCAGTCTACACTATTCCGAATGGCTTGAAGCAAATTAACCAGCATTGCACCTCTTTTTTATTTTTAATAACTTATTTAAACTCCGGACTTCTTTTGTGTTCAGTATGCAGCATTCAAAGCGACATCATCAATTTCCAACATGTTCTGACATCATTTGTTGTTTTTCGGTCATTTACCTAATTGTTTAGAGAGCTAAATGACCGTGAAATTGAAAATCACTACAAAATGAATCCTGAAAATGTTGAAACTTGGCATGGTATCATCATATCACCCGCATAGCATGCGCGAAAGAGTAGAGAGAGTCACGGCAAAAACTGGACGCACTTCGTGTACAAACTGGACAAACTCTTTCGGAGTATCAGGGTTTCGGACGAGAACTCATCTGTTACATGGCCACTTCAATGTTTTTTAAACTTATTTGAACTCCGGACTTCTTTTGTGTTCAGTATGCAGCATTTAAAGCGACGTCATCAATTTCCAATATGTTCTGACATCATTTGTTGTTTTTCGGTCATTTACCTAATTGTTTAGAGAGCTAAATGACCGTGAAATTGAAAATCACTACAAAATGAATCCTGAAAATGTTGAAACTTGGCATGGTATCATCATATCACCCGCATAGCATGCGCGAAAGAGTAGAGAGGGTCACGGCAAAAACTGGACGCACTTCATGTACAAACTGGACAAACTCTTTCGGAGTATCAGGGTTTCGGACGAGAACTCATCTGTTACATGGCCACTTCAATGTTTTTTAAACTTATTTGAACTCCGGACTTCTTTTGTGTTCAGTATGCAGCATTTAAAGCGACGTCATCAATTTCCAACATGTTCTGACATCATTTGTTGTTTTTTGGTCATTTACCTAATTGTTTAGAGAGCTAAATGACCGTGAAATTGAAAATCACTACAAAATGAATCCTGAAAATGTTGAAACTTGGCATGGTATCATCATATCACTCGCATAGCATGCGTGAAAGAGTAGAGAGGGTCACGGCAAAAACTGGACGCACTTCGTGTACAAACTGGACAAACTCTTTCGGAGTATCAGGGTTTCGGACGAGAACTCATCTGTTACATGGCCACTTCAATGTTTTTTAAAATTATTTGAACTCCGGACTTCTTTTGTGTTCAGTATGCAGCATTTAAAGCGACGTCATCAATTTCCAACATGTTCTGACATCATTTATTGTTTTTCGGTCATTTACCTAATTGTTTAGAGAGCTAAATGACCGTGAAACTGAAAATCACTACAAAATGAATCCTGAAAATGCTGAAACTTGGCATGGTATGCAGCATTCAATTTCTAGAAGAAAATAAATAGAAGAAAATAAATAATGCAGAAAATAAAAAAACTATACAAAAAAATTACTCAAAAATAAATAGAAGAAAATAAATAATGCAGAAAAGAAAAAACTATATAAAAAACTACTCAAAAATAAATAGAAGAAAATAAGTAATGCAAAAAAGAAAAAACTATATAAAAAATTTGTTGGCGCGCTGCCCAGTGGGCCTGCCAGACCTAGGGTGTGCAAATGCAGGCCCAGAAGGGCCAGCAGACTCACAGGGCAACGCGCCCTAATTAATTAGGCCCAGAAGCCTGCTATATAGAGGACTTCGAAGAGGTAGCCGCGGCTGGGTTTATAAACCAGTGTGGCTGCCCTTCGCCGGGCGAGGTGGGACTAAACTTTGGGGTGGCAGCGCAAGGCCTTTAGTACCGGTTGGTGGCTCCAACCGGTACTAAAGACCACCCTTTAGTACCGGTTGGAACCACCAACCGGTACTAAAGGCCTGCTCTTCCCGCCTCTTTGCCTGGCCAAAGTAGGCATTTAGTACCGGTTGGTGGCTCCAACCGGTACTAAAGGCTCACCCTATATATACAGCACTTACGAAATTTCAGTTACATCTCCCCACTTCTTTCGTCAACCTCTCGCGCGCCGCTCCCGTCGTCGCCGCCCGTCGCCCGTCGTCATCGTCGTCGTCCCCGCCGCCGTCCCGAACGCCGCGCGCCGCCGTCCGTCGTCGTCCCGTGCCACGGTCCCGTCGTCGTCCCGCGCCGCCGTCCGTACGTATCTCGCTCTCTCCTCGCGCGTACCCGGCCGCCGCGCCGCGCCGTCCGCCCCGAACGCCGCGCGCCGCCGTCCGTCCCCGCCGGCGCCCCCGCCCCGTACGCCGCCGCCCCCGCTCGTACGTATGGGGCGGCGGCGGCCGCACACACACACACACATATACCACACACGCATACACACACATACACACATACGTACACACATATGTGTATACACACACATACACAGACACATTTTTTTACTTATTTTCTGTTTTTTAGAAAAGTTAATTAGATGATCGAATGTTAGATTAATGTCGAATGTTAGATGAATTAGCTAGCTAGATAGAAAAATTGTCGAACTAGAGATTAGAACTAGTTGAATAATTAATATAACTAGTTTATTTTTAGTAAGAAAATTTAGGTATATGAGATTTGAACTAGTTCAATAATTAATATAACTAGTTTATTTTTAGTAAGAAAATTGAGGTATATGAGATTAGAACTAGTTGAATAATTAATATAACTAGTTTATTTTTAGTAAGAAAATTAAGGTATATGAGATTTGAACTAGTTCAATAATTAATATAACTAGTTTATTTTTAGTAAGAAAATTTAGGTATATGAGATTTGAACTAGTTCAATAATTAATATAACTTGCTTATTTTTAGTACGAAAATTTAGGTATATGAGATTTGAACTAGTTCAATAATTAATATAACTAGTTTATTTTTAGTAAGAAAATTTAGGTATATGAGATTTGAACTAGTTCAATAATTAATATAACTAGTTTATTTTTAGTAAGAAAATTTAGGTATATGAGATTTGAACTAGTTGAATAATTAATATAACTAGTTTATTTTTACTAAGAAAATTTAGGTATCTGAGATTTGATGATCTAATTAAAATATTATTTGTTAATGAGTTTTTCTGTTTATTTAATTTTTTATATATTTTGAGTTTATATAAATGTTAGATTAATGTCGAATGTTAGATGAATTAGATAGAAAAGTTAAATATATAGTAATGTCAATTGAATATATAGTTAGATATATTAATGTCAAATGTTAGATGAATATATATTTGGCTAGATATAAGTGTTTAATGTTTCACCTATATGAACATAGGAAATGTCATCTGACGATGAAAAAGATGTCATTACGTGCGAACACTGTGAAGACCAGCGCGGCCTGTGCGACCAAAATTTCCTTGTTGATGGTAGGATCTTCAGCATCAAGCTGGATGAGACATTCGAAGTTGATACAGTAAGTCACTTTGTCAATTATTATTTGAATGCAAAACTTATGCTTCATTTGCTTCAACTTATAATTTTAAATTTTCACTATTCTACTAGCGCATCCCCTGCCATGCAAGAATTTTTGTCTTGGATAAGATAGGTTTTAGTGCTATAGATGATATGGAGGTAAAGAGAGTTTACTTGAAGACGGAGCATGGGTATACTTTCAACGTCAAATTATATAATGGAGACACATACACCCATTTTGAATGCAAAACTTGGCAAGCACTATGCAAGGCTTATGCATTTGAGCCTGATATGGTTATCACCTTTGATATTCGTCCGGAAGATGATATTGAAGGTAATATAGACATCTGGGTCGATGTGCAAACGCCTCCAGTTCTACCATTTGGTGAGTTTTTCTCAACCATGCATGCATATGTTTATGTCTTTGATACAGTTTATTCAAAAATAGTTGACAACTAATTTGTATTGTCAGCTTATTTCGGTTCAAGCAAACATGTCCGGCGCTTGGTAGACAGGACCTACTACTGCCCCGGGGCTCAACTAAACTGCGAGGAGATAAGTCATTATGTTTCATGGCTTGAGGATCTTAATACTGTCAAGACAAAATTTTTCCTAAACTTAGAAATGTTAGTACTCAAAACGTGCGACCAATGGTGATCGTATTGAACTACGGTCACATCTATAATCGAAAGATGGTAAGATTTTAAATATTTGTCCTTAATTAGTGCATCTTTTGCATACATTATTTTTGAAGCTAAACTTTCATTGCTTAGTATATTAATTACTATACGATGTTCTTCAACAGGGACTTCCGATGACAGTTGTGCCTCAGTGGATCGAGACAAAAGGTCGCATGTCAATGGTTAGCTTACGACCAAGATTTCCTACATTGCACATGAGTGCATTCAGGATTTCTGAAAGCGAAGAATGCTTAATAGTGAAAGATTGGAGCAAAATTGTTAACGATCGCAGAGAAGTACTAGGGGGCAGCAAGGAGAAGCGCAACCCAAGATTAGGAGACAGATTCATCTGCATGCTCCAGTATGATGAATCAGGAGAGCTATACATGTTCTATGCTATTCTACCTGAGAGGGAGCAGCAGGATCAGTAGCTACTAGTTCATGCTCTTAATTAGTACTTGTCTCATGTCCGTGTCCTGAACTTCGATGTTGGTGATGATTATGTTGAACTTGATGATATCTTTGCTTCTGTTACAAAGTGAATGTTTCCTCTTTAAGCTAGCCAGCGTTGATGATGATTAGATAGCTAGCGGTAATGACTATGATGATTAAATAGTGGTAATTAGACGACTATGATGATTTTTAGCTAGCTAGAGTTTATTTATTTAATAATATGCGATGATGATGATGATGACGACGACTACAACTCATTATAATGTAAAACAATCCTAAATTAAATTGATAACACAAATTTAATTGAAAAATACAAAATAAAACAAAAACCCACAACCATTTAGTACCGGTTGGTGTTACCAACCGATACTAAAGGGCTCCCGGCCCCCGGAGCTGGCTCATGCCACGTAGTTCCCCTTTAGCACCGGTTCGTGCTGAACCGGTACTAAAGGGGGGGGGCCTTTAGTGCCGAAACTTTAGTGCCGGTTCCTAAACCGGCACTAAAGGGCCTTACGAACCGGTGCTATTGCCCGGTTCTGCACTAGTGAGCCTCGATGGCGTTGAAACAGGCCAGGGCGGCCTCGTCCCATAGCGGCCATCTACCATCGTCGAAATCAGGGGAAGTCACGTTCCGCATCTAACTCCCGAGCAACCTCGAAGGTGAACTTGAAATCTGTCCACTCCACTTCCTCATTGTCCACAGTCCTCCTCCTACCATTGTTGTTCGATGGATGGGGGAGGGGGCTTGCTTGATGTCTATGGTCATGGGTGTTTTCGCCTTGGGCAATGCACCATTGAGGGAGAGGAGATGTGCATGGGGAGTTGCCGGAGAGGTGTGCCATCCTTTTACAGCCACGGGGGTAGGGGGTTGCTTGATGTTGGCAGTCATGGGAGTTTCGCTTCAGGAGATGCAACATTGAAGGAGAGATGTTGATGGGGAGTTGCCAGAGGGAGTAGAGAAATGGAGGAGGGTGTGCCATCCTTTTATAGCCGCAGGGGAGGGGGTTGCTTGATGTTGGCGGCCATGGGGGTTCCGCCTTGGGCAATATTCCATTGAGGGGGAGGATTTGTTGACAGGTAGTTGTCAGAGAGGGGAGTAGAGAAGTGGCTGAGGGTGTTCCATCCTTCTATTGTCATGGGCCATGGGGCGCAAGGTGGGTGTGGAGGGAATGGACACAACCAACCATTAATGGATAGCTAGGCAGGCGACCGACAACCATAAAGGGGTTCGTTTTCTGGTCGAAAATGCTATCGTGGAAAATATGGGCACACTAGAGAGGGAGAAAGAGGAAGAAGGGGTGAAATTTCCATTCCGCATGAGGCGATTGGATTGGAGCGAGCTCGATATCAGCCATGTCAGCCTCTAAATATGCGCTTGTGGGTAGTGAATTTGGAGCATCCTCTATTTCATTGGTGGGAGTGGGAAATCAGTCGGATGTTGTGTCCCTTGATTTATTGCACAAGGACATAATAATCCTTAAATTAAACTACTAGCTGAAGGCGATGCATCAAGATTCCCTTCCCTGCAATCGGCTATCCGAATGGCAAGCAGATGAAGGTGAATCGACAACCTCACCGTCGGAGCTGGGAAGGGAAGAGTTTGTTCGAGGCACCACTCACCATAGAAAAAAGAATTTTATGGCATTTTCATTCTATCGTGATAAATTCTATTTGAAGATATTTTTATACTTGTTAATAATTTGAGGGTGACGAGAAGCGAAGGAAACCGTGGTATATACAAAAAAAGAAATTATCAAGTCACGGATCACATAAAGGAACCGTGAGGCGCATGTAGTGTTGTTGGTTTGTATACCTGATTAATCCCTTCCTTGAAAGTCACAATTAATCCCTTCTTTCGTACAATTGTGTTGTGTATGCAACTCAAATGGAGGATGGTCGCTTGTGCATGCACGCGCGGCCAAATTTCGTGTTTTGACCCTTTTCGCATAGAAATTCAAGATCTGACCCTGTTGGATAGAATTTCTGGATTTGACCCTTTCGCTACCGCCAGGGGTTATGGCGGTAGGGTTAGACAGGCCACCGCCAGGGTCCGTGGCGGTAGGGTGCGACGAAGGGGAACGGTAGCCGTTTGCCCGAGCTGACGTGGATAAGTAACCTACCGCCAGGGGACCTGGCGGTAGCCTGTCTAAACCTACCGCCAGAACCCCTGGCAGTAGGTGGTTTTGCCTACGAAAGTTTCTGTAACGAAATATCGAAGTGCCCTGGCGGTAGGTTGTGTGACCTTACCGCCAGGGTCCCTGGCGGTAGGGTCCTGTGTTTTACACATTCAAGTTTAATTGCTTGTTTCTTTTCACATCAATAATATAGAGGCTAAAAAACAGATCTCAAACAAATGGCATTACATACACAATAATAACACTTGAAGTATACAGACATGTTTTTTATCATGAAAGTATATAGTCATTTCTTTTACCATGAAAGTATACTCATATTGACAAGAACAAATGGCATGAAGTTAACTTAATGTTCAAACTGAATTGATAATGAACAAAAGGCATTACAAGAGGTACATAGTTTCATTATTCATCGAGAACATAATTGAAAGACACAAGACAAACTAATAAGACGATTTGCTAATAATTTCGAAGAACGGGCAGACATCATCATCTTCAGAGCTCCTCGTATGTTAGGCCTGGCCGTGGAGACAGATACGGCAGCGGATCCACCGGTTCAGGCGGAGGCGGAACGCTGGTCGCATTCCGACCGTTCAAGCACTCCCACCTTGCCCTGCCCGCTGGAGTTTTCACCTCCGCCCTTCCCCAGTTGATGATATCGAACGCAGATGCACTTGGGGCGGCATCCTGGCTCTCTCCTCCGCATTGCTTTCGAAGTAGATTCTCCGACCCAAATTTCTCAGGAGATAGTTGGAGTAATTCTGCGCAACTTCAATGTACGCTTCCCGGCGGACACGGCAGATACTTGGATCTGCCTCCATCTCTGCCTTCACTTTCTTCCACTCCTTCATGCTCTCGTGCCACCGCTTTGCCCTCGTCGCCTCTAGGACCTCATCTGAGACAGATCCCACCGGCTGCAGCAGCTCGGGGAAGGTCTCGTACATGTACGGGAGCGGCATCTCTGAAGGAATCTGCTGCAGAGGAGTGGGAGGAGCAGGCGGTGATGGAGTCGGCGGTGCTTGCTCCAAGCTTTCGTACCTAAACATATAGATTCATCGCACAAAAGGTTCATCACCTTGAAAAAAAAAATCTAAACCTAGGTTCATTTTGAGAGTTCAACATTTGTTCTCCAACTACATCCACTACTTGAATCATCGCATATCAATATGCATCATCATATCATAACAAATTCCTCCACACATGCATCATATAAAAAAATCCTCCAAAAATAATATGAACTAGGGTTCATCTTCACATAACCATACGAACTAGTGACTAGAGTTCATATCTAACAAAATATAACATCTAGAATCAACCTAAATCAATCCTAGGGTTCAAAATAATTAATTCTAGTTCAAAAATGGGAGTGATTTGAATCAAACAATGCGACGAATCGGAAGCTATTTGTCTAAAACTAATTGAAGGGATCGAAGAAGCTTACCTTGCTTTCTTCCGGGCCATCTCGATCCGCAAAAATGGTGAAGAAACGACGAAGATCAAAGGGAGGAGTGGGGGAGATGAGAGAAGGGGCGAGAGGAAGAACTCCTCTGTTCT
Organism: Triticum aestivum; assembly: GCF_018294505.1. Classification (NCBI taxonomy): domain Eukaryota; kingdom Viridiplantae; phylum Streptophyta; class Magnoliopsida; order Poales; family Poaceae; genus Triticum; species Triticum aestivum. The sequence goes on from NC_057809.1 coordinate 606,531,846, forward strand.
TGGGGTGGCTGGTTGGGGGAGAAGGGGGAGGGGTGGGGCGGCCCGCGGCTTATAAGTGCCCTAGACCCTACCGCCAGGATCCCCGGCGGTAGGATCAGACAGGCTACCGCCAGGGCATGTGGCGGTAGGGTGGGACGGACGGCGACGGAGATCGTTAACGCTGCTGACGTGGATAAGTATCCTACCGCCACAGGTTCTGGCGGTAGGCTAAGCAATCCTACCGCCAAGCCTCGTGGCGGTAGGAAAAAGGGTCAAATCCCAAAATTCTTTCCAACAAGGGTCAGATCCTGAATTTCTATGCGAAAAGGGTCAAAACACGAAATTTGGCCTGCACGCGCTGGCCTCATCCACGCCAAGCCAAATCAAATGTCCTGTAGCTGCATGCCCACACCACACGCAAAAGTACAGTTCTTACACATCGTCAGAGAGTAGGAGTGGTACTAGCTGCGTACTAGTAGTGGTGCAGGGTAGAGGGGAGCTGCTTTAGCTTTTGTCCGTCTTCCGTCCCTCCATGTTGTGCAGCAGAGAGACCATCAGTTTTTTCGCACCCGGACAAAACCAAGCATCAGGTTGGGATGCTGCATTGGATTGGATGCCGGCATGTCGCGCTTATCTGGAGCCTCAAAATCCAGCCGAGCCACACAACACACCTTTGATTTTTACAGAATGGGATTAACGGGAGCCTGACACCTTAATCTCTTGCGGTATTAGGAGGAGTACGTATGCAAACCACAGGCGCGATGGACTGTGAATCAGCCAAATCATTGATAACTACTCCCTCCGTCCCTATATACAAGTCTTTTTAGATATTTTAAATGGACTACAACGTATGGATGCATGTAGACACCCCGCCCCGCCCCGCATCGTCTTCCCCCTAGGGCGACTCGGGCGGCCAGAAACCTAGCCGCCGCCGCCGCAAACTCCCTCCTCCCCTCCCTCCGTCGCCGCCGGAAGACGCCGCCGGGCTAAGCCCGGGGGCCGACGGCGGTGGCGGGAGATCACTACAAGAAGTATGTCAACTTGTGACCACCATTATTGGTCACTGAAAGGTCACAAATTTCCATTTGCGACCTTTTTGTAACCAAAAACAGAAGGTCAAAAGCTGGCGGTCGTAAACTGACTATAGCGACCTTTCTTCTGGAATGGTCGAAGACGTTTACGACCAAAATATTCCTACGGTGGCGTTTTGGTCACTAGCAACTTCCCCCAGGCCACGTAGGCATCCAGCGTGGCAAGCTGATGTGGCACAAGATTCAGCCCGGCCCAATTCGGTTTTCTACATGGGCCTAGCCCAACAATTCTAGATTTTTTCCAAGTCAATTCTTGTGGGCTACATGGGCCAAGCCCAATATTTCAGCGTCTTTATTTTTGGGCCTTGGCCTTCTTACAATCATTTATTTTCTATTTTCAATCATTATATTTTAGCGCTGGTCCCACTAGTCATAATGCCATACATCAGTCCCACATGTCAGAAATTTCAAAAATGCTCAGATTTTATTCACAAGTGGTACCCACGGGTCAAGTTTCCATTTCACATCTTTTCAACATACATAATCACTATTTCAAGCATACACTAGTCTTTTACAATCTGTTACAATATTACAAAGGTGCATCTTAAATTGTTCTCACTCGTTAGATTGATCATACATAATCAATATTTCAGACGGAACAGTACAAATGTAGTTCATCAAGTAACACCAAGTCTACTACAATCTGTAGATAGTCTATTACAACCCCAATATGCCTACTGTTACAATATTACAATATTTGCAGTCTATTACAGTCAAACATAGAGACAACTCTTTGCTGAGTAGGGCTATACGGCTTCGAACTTCAAATTTCATAGACTTGGAGCTCCTGTAAAAGAGTGAACACATAGACTACCAGCATTAGATTATTAGATTATTCCTGGACTATCAAAAAATTATATAGTGAAAGAGATCTCATAGAAATTTAGATTTATGGACCAAATATATGATAAAGCAACAGATTCAGTCAACTTTAAAGACCTAGATGTTTGTGATGCATCTTCACAGAACCACAAGAACACTACATATAGTATAATATGATTCTAGGAGACCACAAGAGCATCAATCAGTAGCAGGTATATAGCTAGCAAACTATCTACTAGACATCATCGACACTTGAACCATAACATGCATGTCCAACACCGAAACAAAAAATGGGACCATAACATGCATGTCCAGCAAGGAAACAAAAAATGGGACCATAACATGCATGTCCAGCAAGGAAACAAAAAATGGGACAAGTACTAATGCTGGATAACATGTACAGGAAGGCCATCCAATGGTTTCAGCCACATCCTAATGAACCAGCAACACTCTAATACTACTAATTACCAGCAGCGAATAAAATAGCCGAATGAGGCAACAACACTTGATCATCGACACAACAGTCAGCAAGGACTCAACCACAGCGCAAAAAGCATCAAAATCCTAACTAACCCATGAAACAAAGCATGGTTGTAGCATAGCAAAGGTAGGAGCTCACAATGGTGGTTTGTGTAGCCGATGTCGAACAGCCTCCATTCGTCGCTTGCGAGCACCATGCACCTTGGTGCCTTGCATACAGCCTCCTTCGAGTCTGCGAGGGAAAGAACGAGGTGAAGGTTAGTCGCATCAAGGATGCTGCTGTTCTGGGTCAAGCTAAGTCAACGACATAAGAGATTTTTGTCAAATGAATGAACATATTGCACAGTTGTAGTAGTAAGCATGCAAGGAAACAAAACATGGGACAAATATTGATAGCAACAAAATAACCAGGATATGACAATAGCAGTAGTATAGATTGTAGTAGTAGTAGTATAGATTGTAGTGACAGAAGCACAAGCATGCAATCATGCATATCATCCAAACCTAAAACTAGAAACAATAGCAGCCATTCATTTTTATGCAGGTGTAAAACTAAACCATAAGCACTGCAACATTTTCTAAACATGTCAGCTAAAGAACTCTATCTCGAAAGGCCTGAAAGAAGATTACATAAGAGGGAGGCGAGACAGAGGTAGTTCATGTGCTCGGTACGCTTGCGGATGGCATTCTCGGCATGGATCTGGGCGCCGTCGGTGTTGCCCTTCTCGATGGCCTTCTTCACCTTGAGCTACCTGGGAAAGAGCCACCACCAGCAGTTTGTTATAGTAGCAGGGTCAGTGAACTTTCCAAATATGGATTCAGCAAATGCATAGTGAGTTCACTTGTTAATTGGCTAGTTGAGTTCTACTCATAACCTACAGAGCAACTAAAACGGTGCTTCTATATATACACGCAGCGTAGATGAGAAAAATGGAAGACATGAATTTGATGCTATCTTGAAAGTAAATAAGAACTATATTTATCACAACTTTGAAAAGTAACTAAATAGTGCAATGGTATAATATTTGATACGGCAACCAGGAAGTGGTACAATACAAATGCTGATTAACCAAATTACAAAAGAGTTCCCAAACATTTGGTGCTCACAGGTAGAACTTAAGAATCATTGATGAATTACTAGTGCAATACAGAGATGCTGAAAACATACCCAAACCCGTTCAAGATTTTCACACATTTTATTTTTTCAACGTTTTCTATGTAAAGAAGTTGTTTTCTGCAATGTTCCAGCATAATGCCAATACTAGTTCCTTCACCAAGGTACCAGCATAATTAATTGTTGCAGAGCAACTTCATTAATTGATGATGCAGAACAGAGCCTGACTTATTCAGACCCAATTGAGAACCAACTAAAAAAAGTCTGCATCCGTGGCTTCAAACTCAAATAATAATGCACAGAGAAACCAACTGTAAACTGTCTGCATCCATGATTCTAAACTCACTCAATAATACAACTTCATTGGTTATTACAGAACAAGTAGGTATGTGTAACATGCCCCGCTCAGGGCAGAACGGAGTACGAATGCCCAAGCAAGGAATCAAATAAGCTGGCATTCTTAAAGAGCCTACATGGCTGCATATTGTTGGAGTTAAAATCCAGTTAAAATGTTGCACGCTGGAAATCAAAATCTAACACGCTCAAAAGGGACTGCAACCGTAATTTTCTCTGAAGTTTGGACTGCCAATCCCAGCTGTGGCATTTCTATGAATTGAAAATTCTTATTGTCTACAAAAAGGATGAAGTGGAGCGTCTAATAGCCTGGCAGATATTGTTAAGTGCACTATTGTTCAGACTTGAGACTTCTTGTTATGCACCACGTCTTGCAGCCTGCACAACACAACAGCAGTCAGTCCATCCATTCCGCGGCGGCCAAATCCAGCCCAAACCCTGACGCTGGGGAGGAGAGATGGGAAGGGGGAGGGGTACCTGATGATGTTCTAGTGCTGCATCTCCTTGAGGAGGGAGATCTCGCGGATGGCGGTGGAGGGGACGCCATCGTCCTCCTGCTGGAGGCATATCTTCTTGAGCGCGATGGTCTCGTTGGTGGCCCCGTCCCTGATCTTCTCCACGTTCTTGTGCTGCGCGCAAGAACACATGCTTGAGAAGATAAGAACAAAAAACAAGATGAATGGGCTGAGCTACATGTGGGGACGTACCAGAGCCGCATCATCGACGGAGGCGCCATCGCATCTGAAACCCTAGCCATGGGGACGTTGTCGGGGAAGGACGCACGCAAAAGGAGCAGCACGACCAGCCTTGAGGTCCGGCGCGTCGACGGCCTGCCTGGCGTCGGGCGCCCTCGCGGAGACGCCAGAGGAGGAGGCCAGGATAGACTGCAAGGGTGGAGCACGACGAACATGGCCGTCCCCTCCTCCGAGGAGACGACGGACCCGTCCCTACAGCGCGAGGTGGACGGCGGCCGTCCGAGGATCCCGCAAACCCTAGGTCGCATGCCGTCGTGGTCCGGCCAGCTCGATGGAGCGGCACGCATCGAAGCACGCGCGCGCCGGCGAGCCAGCCGGCCGCCAAGCCGAGGCTGCAGGGCGCTAGATCTGCTGTGGGAGGTGGAGGGAGCGCGGCACGCGGATCTGGCGTTGTCGGGAAGGGGAAGGAGAGGTGGCGGCGGTGATCTGGAAGGGGAGGAGATCTCTCTCTCTCTCTCTCTCTCCGCATATCGGGCACAGCGGGGTGGGTTGGTGGGACACAACGGGTGGGTGTGGGTGGGTGGGTGGGTGGATGAATGGATGGATGTGGGATGAAAAGATGGATGGATGGATGTGTTCCATGTCATCGATCCATGGCACACATGTTTCCACCAATGATGATTAAGCTTATGCAATTGTTTTTTCTTTTCTTTTTTTTCTCTTATATATTTTCTCATCCATACAAATAACCTATCCAATATTTGTTGCAAAACGGCACCACTTCATTTTCAAAAATATTATACCATTGACTAACTCGGGGAGGCTTCGTTGCAACTCTAGCGACCCCCGATGATATTATATCACAACACTGGCGACCCGACAATGCTTCATTGAAACTCCATCGGTCCCGACAATGTTGGATCACAGCACCGGCGGTCCGCGATGATGCTATGTTGCATCATCGGTGACTATTGCCGCACGACCTTCTGCTGCAACCCCCGGTGACCTTGCGACACCATCCTCGTGTGCATGACCGGTGGCCACTACCCGGTAGCCTGCGGCGCCATGCATCACTCCCCCACATCAAAAGTTTTCCAAGATTCAACTACTAGCTATGAACGGTCATTCCCGCCGTTTTGACCGCATTTTGAAACGGGCATAAAAAATCAAAAAAATGGAAAACCTTCGCATTGTGTCATCATATGTGACCAAGTTTCCAGGAAAAATAATAAACTTGTAATATGGCAATTATTTTAAAAAAGTGTTCTCGGAAATGAGCTATCATGTGTGAAGATTCATGGCTTTCAAGTCAAATGATCAATCTTATGGCCACATTCATGGCATAGTTTGTTCAGATGATCTCATATTGCGCACAAGGGTGCATATTGGAATTGCAAACAATGTTGCCTAAGGAAGTTTTCATTTTCTTTGGACGAAAAAACCATTTTCCATTTTTCGAGTGCCCAAAAGGAGGTTTTTTTGTGAAAGAACTCCCAAATAATTGTTGCAAAATTGGACCAAATCAATTTTATAAAATACTAGGGCATATTTAATGCACAATTGACCAAATGGTTGGGTGTAAAAAGTTTTGATCCACCTCTCGTGAAAAAGACAAATTTCCGCCAATTTAGTTGGAAGCGGGTAGAATTTGAACTGTAGCTACCTCATAGTTTGCTTTTTATTTTTTTCAAAAATCATTTCTAGGTACATAAGTATCTATTTAATCAGAGAAACACCAAAAAAATTCCAAGATTCAACCACTAGCTAGGAACGGTCATTCCCGCCGTTTTGAACGCATCTTGAAACGGGCATAAAAAATTGAAAAAAATCAAAAACTTGGGAAAACTTCGCATTGTGTCATTATATGTGACCAAGTTACCAGGAAAAATAACAAACTTGTAATACGACAATTATTTTAAAAAAGTGTTCTCAGAAATGAGCTATCATCTGTGAAGATTCATGGTTTTCAAGCCAAATGATCAATCTTATGGCCACATTCGTGGCATAGTTTGTTCAAATAATCTCATATTGTGCACAAGGGTGCATATTGGAATGGCAAACAATGTTGCCTCAGGAAGTTTTCATTTTCTTTGGACGAAAAAAACATTTTTCATTTTTCGAGTGCCCGAAAGGAGGTTTTTTTGTGAAGGAACTACCAAATAATTGTTGCAAAATTGGACCAAATCAATTTTCTAAAATACTAGGCCATATTTAATACACAATTGACCAAATGGTTGGGTGTAAAAAGTTTTGATCCACCTCTCGTGAAAAAGACAAATTTCTGCCGATTCAGTTGGAAGCGGGTCAAATTTGAACTGCACCTGCCTCATAGTTTGCTATTTATTTTTTCCAAAAATCATTTCTAGGTACATAAGTATCTATTTAATCAGATAAATACCAAAAAAAATTCCAAGATTCAACCACTAGCTAGGAACGGTCATTCCCGCCGTTTTGATCGCATTTTGAAACGGGCATAAAAAATTTGAAAAAAATCAAAAAATTGGGTAACCTTCACATTGTGTCATTATATGTGGCCAAGTTCCCAGGAAAAATAACAAACTTGTAATACGGCAATTATTTTAAAAAAAATGTATCTCAGAAATGAGCTATCATCTGTGAAGATTCATGGCTTTCAAGCCAAATGATCAATCTTATGGCCACATTCGTGGCATAGTTTGTTCAAATAATCTCATATTGTGCACAAGGGTGCATATTGGAATGGCAACCAATGTTGCCTAAGGAAGTTTTCATTTTCTTTGGACGAAAAAACCATTTTTCGTTTTCCGAGTGCCCGAAAGGAAGTTTTTTTGTGAAGGAACTACCAAATAATTGTTGCAAAATTGGACCAAATCAATTTTCTAAAATACTAGGCCATATTTAATGCACAATTGACCAAATGGTTGGGTGTAAAAAGTTTTGATCCACCTCTCATGAAAAAGACAAATTTCTGCCGATTCAGTTGGAAGCAGGTCAAATTTGAACTGCAGCTGCCTCATAGTTTGCTATTTATTTTTTCCAAAAATCATTTCTAGGCACATAAGTATCTATTTAATCAGAGAAATACCAAAAAAATTCCAAGATTCAACCACTAGCTAGGAACCGTCATTCCCGCCGTTTTGATCGCATTTTGAAACGGGCATAAAAAATTCAAAAAAAAATCAAAAAATTGGGTAACCTTCGCATTGTGTCATTATATGTGGCCAAGTTCCCAGGAAAAATAACATACTTGTAATATGGCAATTATTTTTTAAAAGTGTTCTCAGAAATGAGCTGTTATCTGTGAAGATTCATGGCTTTCAAGCCAAATGATCAATCTTATGGCCACATTCGTGGCATAGTTTGTTCAAATAATCTCATATTGTGCACAAGGGTGCATATTGGAATGACAAACAATGTTGCCTAAGGAAGTTTTCATTTCCTTTGGACGAAAAAACCATTTGTCATTTTCCGAGTGCCTGAAAGGAGATTTTTTTTGTGAAGGAACGACCAAATAATTGTTGCAAAATTGGACCAAATAAATTTTCTAAAATACTAGGACATATTTAATGCACAATTGACAAAATGGTTGGGTGTAAAAAGTTTTGATCCACCTCTCATGAAAAAGACAAATTTCCACCGATTCAGTTGGAAGCGGGTCAAATTTAACTGCAGCTGCCTCATTGTTTGCTATTTATTTTTTCTAAAATCATTTCTAGTAACATAAGTACCTATTTAATCATAAATACATGGTTTGGTGGCGATACGTCGAGGTTTGGGCGGTGGCCGAGGGCCCCATCTCTAGAGCGCGTAAACTCGCATGCCCGCCGCGTGGTCACCGCGTGACCGTGGCGTTGCCATGTGTTCTGGGTGGCCTAGACATGTCTAGTGGGTTGGGCACTCCCCAGGTAGGTGCTAGGAAGAAAATTACAACATAAGATTCTCACGAGGAGACCGATCGATGCTCAAACATGAATTAGCAGCCAAGTGTTTGATTAGCGGTACGGGAAATGCACATGGCCAATGGGCGTGAGTTTTGGCTGAGGATGATCATATACTAAGGAGAATGTCTTAACAAATTTTTAGCTCAAAAGGAGGATCCTAGGTGGTACTTGCTTTGCAAAGTACCACGCTGGACAAAAATATGAATGTTGAAGCTGGGCTCAAAATAATGAATGGAGTGAGCTGAAATTTTGTGAAGGATGGTTATTTGGGCATAGGAAAGCATTGTAGAAAATTGATACCATTTGGACATGCCAAAGTGGTACTTCCTTCACAATGCTCTTCTATGGACAGAAACTTGGGAAAACTAGTGAGAGAGATTGGATGAATGAAATGAGCTCAAAATTGGTGCAGGTAAGTTACTTAGGTGTGGTCATGCGCTGGTAAATTTTCAGATCATTTGGGTAAGCCTAGCTAGTACTTACTTCACAAAGCTTCTCTCGAGGTAGAAACTTTGGAAATTTCCTGAGAAAGATTTACTAGGAAAATTGAGCTGAATATTATCATGTGGCAATGATTTGGGTATGGAAGAGTGCCCGAAAAGTTTGAGGGTAATAGGAGGGGTCTATATAACACTTGCTTTGCAACGTGCCAATTTGGCCATAAAATATAAATTGAACCTGGGCTCACATAGATGATTTGACTGAGCTGCAATTTGTAGGAGGGTGATAATTTGGGCATATGAAGGAACTGTATAAATTTCATGTCATTTAGAGATATAAAAAAGGTACTTCCTTCACAATGCTTCTAGGTGGACAAAAACTTTGGAAATTTGCCGAGGAAGATTTGCTAGGAAAATGGAGCTGAATTTTGTCATGCGGTAATGATTTGGATAGGAAAGAGTGTCCAAAATTTCTGAGGGCAATCAAGAATATATAAATAGCACTTCCTTCATAAAGTGTTGTTGTGAACAGAATAGGAAAATGAATATTGATGAATTAGTTTTGAACTAGGCAAGGAATGATTTTTACATATTTGATGAAGATATGCCCCAAAGAATTTATGAGATTTTTTTGGGAATTTTGGGAATGATAGAAATATAGGTTGCTTCACAACCTAGGGCAAAAACTGCCACATGGACATGACACATAGGCAAAACTGATGAGATGACGCCTAGTCATCACAACCCACCACAATCTACAAGGCTATGACCATCTATATTGGTCATTAACAACTAGAAATAAGTCAGCGGACTAGCACTATTTGCTTTGTGACCATTTCGTGTAAGGAAATTACGACCTTTCTGACCAAAATGGTCGCAATGGTTTAGGGTTTGAAGCCCCCTGAACAGCTTTTGACCAATTAGTCTAAAATGGTCATAAATTTATGACCAATTCTTCGAGGGTCACTGACAGAAGGTCATAAGTTGACATATTTCTTGTACTGGATCTCCTCTCTCGCGCGTCTTCGGGGTGGGGCGGACCCCAAGGCGTCTGGTGGCGCGACCGATCTGGAATCTACGGTGCGGTGGATGGCGGCAGGCGGCGGGAGGCCGGCCGTCCTCGAACGGCGACGGCTTGGCGCGGCGGAGGCCAGGGCTGCGGGCGCTGCGGATGGCCCTTCAGGCAGCAGCGACGGCTACAGTCGGTGGCGGCCGGCTTGGCTGCGGTGGCGTGCACGCTGCCTTCAGATCGGCGACGGCGGCATGGAGGGCCTGGTGGTCTCGTCGGTGGCACCTCCGTCCAGATCTGTTCTGACCGGTGCAGCCAGCGGTGGTGGTCATCTCTTCCATTATAGGTGGTCGGCCTAAGGCTGGGTGTTCGGATCTCGGGATTCGTCATCTGGCACCAGCTGCGAGTCGGGGAGACGTAGTTGCCGGTGAAAACCGAGTCGACGGCGGGCGATGGCGGCGTTCCACGTCGTTACCTTGATGAAGGCATCGGCATGTGACTATCGTCGACCCACTCGTATTGCTCCGGAAGAAACCCTAGGATCTGGTGTTCCAGACCGGACGGTGGCGGCACTGCGGTGTCGTTTCTCTCTTGGGAGCGTCGTTTTGTGGAGCAGCGCTGGAAGTCAGAGGTAGGAGGTGGAGCGGCTTCGTCTTGCACGGAGCTTCGGTGGAGATGTCAAGTCATGCCTGAACGACAGGTGCTTCGCTTGGTCATGCCTGGTCGGCAGGTGCTACGCACGACAGATCCTCCAAGGGCTTCAAGCTGTGTTGGCTGGTGGTACTTGGTAGCATGGTGCTGAGGTGTATCAGTGGCGACCGCGACGTGCTCAGCTGTTTGCGTGCAGGGAGGAGGTGCCGTTGGGCGCCGTGGTGGCGTCGACGATAGCTGGACCGAGCAAGGTTGATGCATCAGTACAGTTCTGAAGATGGAGCGGTGGCAGTTGGCGGCGGCGGCCTCTGAGTGCACACCGGACCGGTGAGACCCATGCCCAGCAGGCGTCCTGGATGGGATATCAGGTCTTAGATGTTAGGTTTTGCTGCAATGTCTGTTTGGTATTAGACCCAGACTATCTGCGCCCTTCATCAACTGGATAGAGGTGCTTAGACGGCGGCTTTAGTCTTACTATTGTACTCCCTCCGTTTCTTTTTAGTCCACATATAACTTTTGTCTGAAGTCAAAGTATCTTTACTTTGACCAAAGTTATAGAAAAAGGTATCAATATTTACAACGCCAAAGGGATATCTTTAGATTCATTATGGAATGTAGTTTCATATTATGTATATTTGATATTGTAGATGTTGATATTTTTTTATACAAATTTGGTCAAAGTTGGTGAAGTTTGACTATACATAAATCTTATATGCGGAGTAAAAAGGAACGGAGGGAGTATTACTTTGTAAGGTCTTGTAAAAATAATTAATAAAGTGGCTGTATGCATCACCCAGATGCAGAGGCAGGGGGTCATCCTTCTTTTCTAAAAAAATGAATTTCGGTATGGTTTTAAGGTTTTGAAAATGAGTATCCGAGGAGATAATTTAAGAAGTGTGTGTGGCGTGTTTGATGGCTTAGCATCCGCCAAAAGAAAAGAAAAGAAAAGGAGGGAGATGGACTGAAGCGAAAAATTGAGTTTGACCACTGTTTGATTTGAGATTTGAGCGGCGGGCGGGGTATCCAAGGGAGTTGCTGTATGGAGTAGAGTTCAAAAAAAAGGAAAATCTTTTGAGAGGAGACGGTGGCCCGGGGGTATAAAGCAGGCAGCCCCTCCCCTCGCCCATCCCAATCCATCCCACCTACCCCCACCCACACCGGCACCTCCTCTGCCCTAGCAATGGCGGCCGCTTCCTCCCTCCGGAACGCCCTTTTTCCACTCCTCCGCAAGCGCATCGCCATGTACGTCTGCTGCTTGCCCTCTTTCCTTCTTCTTCTTGCTCTTTCTTTCCTGCGTGCTCATGGTCTTGTTGTTGTTCAGGGCGCGACGGATGTCGACGACCGGCACCGGCACCGGGGCAGGGATCACCGGCGGAGGCAGCGGGACCGGAGGGGCGGCCAACTCCGGCGGAGCCAGGTCTTTCTCTTCTCCTTTCCTCTCCTCGCTCCTTTTTATCTCGGGGCAAAAGATTTGAACTTGACCAACATTACGTCGCAGGACGACCGGATCCGGCGGCGCGTCAAACTCCGGTGGGAGGTAACCTTGGCTCTCCACTTTTACGCATATAAGATGCCGCCGTCTGGGTGCCAAAGGGCCGATCTCCCGTGGGGGTCTTCCGGTTCGGAGGATCGGAAGAATCCATCAATCCTTCCTTGTCCATCTATCTCGTTCTGCTCTCGTGTACTGCAAAAGGCCATTTTTTTTCTGTTCTTGACGTGCACAATGGCATTGCAGGATGGCGGGCGGCGGCTCCGCGGGCAACTCAGGCGGCAGCGGAGGGTAAGAACGACGAACCTCTCCTCCCTCTCGTAGAGCGAAAGATCTTCTGTCCTCGCGCTCGCGCAAAGGATGTCCCTTTTGTATTTCTTAAGTCCTGACCGATGTATCCGCAGGGCGACGGGGCTGGAAGAGCTCAGGAGAGACGCATTGAAGGAGACTGGGCGCCTGCTGGATGTCTACAACAAGCTGTCAGACGTGGACACGAAGCTCCTTGAGGAGCTTGCGCGTTTGGAGAGGGAGAATCTGTAGGATTCTTTTGCCTGCACTACTCCTGCTAGCTGCTCGACTAGGGTGGATCATTGTTAGCTTAATCTCCACTTTTACTTGTTGGTTGCAGGAAGAACAGCGTGAGAGCCAAGGAGAATCGGTCCTCCATCACCTACGGGCTGCTGGGTTCCGGAGCGGCCGTCTTCCTCACCATCTCATCTTGGCTGGGCCAGTACATCCAGGGGTGCGTGGTACATGATGCGGCCAAAGAGGTCGTGGAAATGCAGAGACTTCGCAAGCTTGACGCGCTCATCGATGGCCTAGGTACCCTCCCTCTGTCCTTTCTCTATAGAGATACTACTACTAGTACTACTAGCTAGCTAGCTGGAGACTACTACTAGCTTGCAATGTCACCCACAGCATGCGCATGCAATTGTAGACTAGAGTAGGGCTTTGATGGTTTCCTGACTCCTGTGCGGTGACAGTACAGTACTCCTGCAATTGTAGACTAGACTAGAGTATAGTGTAGTACTACTGTACAAATGCTCTTGGAATGGTTTCTTTCTTGTGGTGAATAGGAAAATGATAATCCGTGAATGCAGGTGAGGAGGGAGCTGCTGACAAGACTGCTGCGGCCAGCGCCAATGTCGACACCAAATGATCGGATCTCATTCAAGCTCAGAGACTCGCCATTCAACCCAAGAGCCCGCTGTTACTCTTTCGGCTTTTATTTTGGTGGTTTGCTGTAATGGCCCACATGCTGTTACTCCTATGTATTGTTACTTCTGAATTCGCAGCTGGCTGTAATGCCACAACCAAATCTTCTTAAGACTTGACATGCATGAATGTATGTGGCTGGATAGGATGCCCCCATGCACCTATCTTGTTAAGACTTATTCATCGTAATCTGCTCTACTGTGAGAAAGCCCCCTCTTTGTTTGTTTGATTTGCTTTGTGCTGTGCTAATTATCTACTATCTGCCATAATTTTTATGTGTGGTTTGCTTGTTTCTCATCTTTCTTGCTTCAACTACTACTTCAAAGCAATGCATGAATGTCAAAAAACATCTTGTCTTATTTACAAGCTTACAGCTTAGCGTAGCTTCATTTCTAGCCTAGCCTAGCTTAGCCAAATTTTACTAAAGCCACACGGACAGGAAACGAAAAAATTGGTCAACAACAATTGAACAAACTTTAATCAAAAGCATTCAGGGTGTGTTTGGTTTGTGCCCCAACTAGCCCCATCAATTTTTTGGCATGACCAAAGTGAGGGCATGGCCAAAATATTGGTTGGTTGTTCTTGTTTGGTTTAGAGCCAATGTTCCTACCAATTTTTTGGCAAAATAACTGAGCTGTCATTTGGTTTGTTGCCAACTAACGCGACAAATTTTGGGAATTAGGATTAATCCATGCTTATTTTTATTCCAAGTCAAAAAATAATGTGACATGCCCCGCAAAAGAATGTGAAATGATTTTTTTAATAGCTACAATACACAAAAAGTAACAAAAAAATGGGCATGCAAAAGCAATGTTTCATTCGTCAAAACATATATCCCTTCTTTAGGTAAAAATAGTTCCGTGCTTTTCAGGAGTTCTATGAGGTAGGGCTGCTACTCGACCGTACTGGTATAATAATCAAATTAATTACTGCTTAGCGGATTAATAAACCTACACGACTCATGCTAATTTTGTGGTAATTAGGTAGCTATCTTCCTGCATGCACATGCGGATTTGTTGAGCCAAAAAAGAGTACCTACCACCAAACGATCAGGGACAGGAGAAATATGCCGATCTACAAATCACTTTCAGGGTCAATCGTGAGTTAGCTGCGATAATTAAGCAGGCCCCGTGGAGTGAGCGGGCGCGGGCGCTGCCAATATTTTGGCGGAGCTTTTCGGCGCCGCCAGCTCGCCCATGTGTTGGCAAAATTTGCACTGGCCCGTTGGCGGAACGTCGGGCGAGCCAAAATTTTGGCTGCTATCCAAGCACTAGCCAATTTCCATGGGCTTGCCAATTTTTTGGTATGGCTACTATTGGTTGCAATCCAAACGCACCCTCAATCTCTCATCTCAAAAAGGGTACATTTTCAGGAACATTACTGCTACAGGAGGTGTATCTCACCATTCACCAATACAACAAATCTCCAATAATCAACAAGACAAATTAAACATCCAAACCGAGACGAAAGCACAAAACATAAATCCATTGTATTTGCAACATCCGGTCCTGGTCGTCAAGGTTTAGCAGTTGTAAACAACCAAATCGAGACCCACGTCGAAGCCAAATCCACATGGGTTAAATCTTAATCAAACAAGGCCTAAATGCCTGTTATGATCTCAGATAGTTGCAATGCAGCAAACTCTCCTCTCCATGTTGAAGCCAAAGCTTCTCCTTTCCTCTAAGCTATCTTCTGCCACGTAACCTAACCAAACCACACTTCTCAAAGACAACCAGGTGTTTGCTAATGTAAGCCGCTGGAGATGTTCACTCCAAAGTCCAAACCTGGCCATTGGCAAATCGGTTCAGATTTAGCACAAATATCCAACCTCTCCGATAGGTATTGCCAAACAAGCTCTAAAGAAGTCATCTGCAGTGAAATGGTGCAAAGAACATATTACCCAACAGAGGGATGGAACAGCACATCGCATACTTGCAACACGGATAGATGAAAAAAAAAGGTGTGCCAACAAAAGATTACCAGTCAGAATGGTAAGGAGCGCCTTGGAAGAAAAATAATATATCTTCCCATCTCTCATTGTGTAACCACGGTACAATTAATGCAGAAATAGCTTTGTTGGACACATTTGGCACTGTACGATCATCCTTGTAGCCATCATATTGCCCAAGGAGTACCTAGTCATGCTTTGTAGAGTTAACTAGTTGCATAATATGACAGTGTAATATGAAAGTGTAAAACGAATTTAATTCTAAGCAACAAGAATCATACTTAGTTACCACACCAAAAGTCCAAAGGTGGATTTTATAGTAAGTAGGAATACTACTAGAAGCATAAAAGGCGCAACCTTTTTTCTGATTGCTTTTAAAAAATCTTCTATGTTGTTATTAGCTAATAGCGAGCCTCATACTTTTGTAATGCTGCATAAATATTGCCACCAATGATGCTAAGGAGTTTCTAAGAATTTAACAACAGAAATGGTTCAACGTGAGAACTATGTCATACCAGCTTGGTACAATCAGGTCAACAGACAACCGCAAACTATCTTTACAAAGTCTGGTAAAATATAACAATATTGTAAAATAAATAACATCCAGGGCCCTCTAACTTAAACCTAGTAGGTTGAAAACTGCCGCCTCTTAGAAAAAATTGAATCAAATATACATGTAAACTTAAATCTAGGAAGTTGGCTAGCAGACTGGAATTTATAGACTTGTACCAATATTCAACCTGAAAGCACCCACAATTCCAGAAGAAGATTAATGGGAAGATAAACAATGATGCACTTTAGTCATAGATGCAACAGACTGGTGCCAACTACCAGAGGATGATAAAATCACTGATCTCTAGCATCATCTTGGACCTGAATTAGGAAAGCACATAATTAGAGAAAGGAGATACTGATGGGATGGTGTTTTGCTACAACCGCAAGGGTTAACGATGGTACAATAATGATCACCCATATATGGCATCACATAGTTATTGCATATTGTATGTAGTTTGCACCTCAATGTGTACATACATAACACAGTTTGGGGTTTCAGTAAATATAGAAATTGATCTCTCTTTTAATTGATAAATTAAAGGTGTTAGCAGGAATAGTAAACACAATTTTCTGTCAAAAGAATTAAGTCCAAAGATATTTTAGAAGAATAGTAAAGGATTATATACGTTTCACAAGGGCAAAGAAACAATATAAGTAGTGGAAATAGCAACAATTACACCTGCTCAAAATGGCTAGTGTGCACACTATTGCTCCTCATCCGGATGCAGTACTGGTTTACTCTTATGAAGGAGCTCATAATTCTCTTTGTTAAGCAAGTATCACAAAACCTAGATGCTTCCAGATCTATAGCATAGGGAAAATCAAGTACATATACTGCAACAGTAGCAGCTATCTCAACATGCTACCCATCACACAATAACAAACAAATATTTATCTAAGAGACATGTATGTATGAGAAAGACAAAATCAAATATCAATGGTAAACAAAAAAAGGCCACTAAGGAAATCACTTAGGTTTGAAGGAACTGTTGTTGTTTGAAAACCCATGTGAAGCGTGCTCTACATAAAAGGAGTAAATAGCATAAAACTACTACTTTACAGGCTAGGGTTCTAAAAAACTACCAGTTTTTAATTTTTCGCTGATAACTACCAAGTCAGGGGTTGGCTGTTTCAAAAAACCCTAATCACAGAATGCTTTAAAATTAATCATGATTATGACAGTTGGGACCCGCATGTAAGAGAACCGTTTGTTTGACCGTTACCTTACATGTAGGGCCCATATGTCAGTATTTTTGTAAGTTCTTTAAAAAAGCAATGAGGTCCCTGTAACTTTTTTTAAAAAGCAATCGGGTCCCTGGCTGTTTTCTAAAAAAGCAATCGGGTCCCTGACTGCTCTCTAAGGAATGGCGCAGGCAGCTCGCCGGCGGCCTGGTCGCGGCCAAGCGAAAGAAGGCGGCGCGGCCGCCGCGTTCCTTGTCGCGAAGGCGGGGTTCTCTAGTCGTTCCTCGTCGCGAAGGCCGCCGCTAGGAACGAGTGTTCCTCGTTTCGCGACGGGCTAGGTGGAGGAGCTCCTTGCCGACAACCGCTGCTGCTCCTGGGCCATTGCGCGCGGCTGGAGGCGGCCAGAGCCTTTGTCCATGGTGCGGCTGGCGGGGGCCCTTGCTCCTCGCGCGTTCCTGGCCATGGCGCGCGGCTCGCGATGGCCCGAGCACCTGACCATGGCGCAGCTGGAGGCGGCCCTTGCTCCTCGGCGTGCTCCCGGCCATGGCGCGCGGCTCGCGACGGCCTGAGCCCCTGGCCAAGGTGCGGCCCATGCTCCTGCGATGCGGCTGCTCCTCCGCGCGGCGTTCTTCCTTGCCGTCGGTGGGTGGTGGTTGTAGGGGAGAGGAAGAAGAAAGAGACAGAAGGAGAGAAGAGAAGATAAGAGGAACAAGAGGCAACTTACATGTGGGTCCCACATGTAAGTTAACAGTCAAACAAAACGGTCAAACAAACGGATTGTTTAGGAGTGGGCCCGATCTGTCATAAAACGGTTTAAATCGCTAGGAACGAGTGTTTAGGGTTTTTTGAAACAGTCAACCCCTGACTTGGTAGTTATCAGCGAAAAATTAAAAACCGGTAGTTTTTTGGAACCCTAGCCTGTAAAGTAGTAGTTTTATGCTATTTACTCACAGAAAAGGCATTATGCAACCAGTGCAACAATGACTCAATCTGTCCAGCACTCATGGTGGCACCTATCATATTAGATATCCCACACTAAAGGTGCCAGATTTAGGGAAAGCTGTATATACGTTTGCTCAACTATCTATAAGCCGCCACAGTACGAAATTGGAAAACCTGGCTAGATTCAGATGTATTTTCTAGTAACCAAAACTAAGAGCACTTCCATTGATAAGCTAATCCACTAACCAAATCAATAAATAAAAAATAAGCGTATACCAGCACCTAGAAGACACTCATGTGCGAATGTGCAATGTTATGAACAATAGAAAGCAACCAAGAGTCGCTAATTTATTTTATGCTTCATGTCATCAGTTTCCACATATTCTCTTTGCATTTCTTGTAAGTTTATGAGCATGTTTATATTCTAAACTCATGTAAAGCAACATAGCACTCCTTTAGTAAAATCATATTTATCAATGGACCACCTTAGATTTACTATTACAGTGTTGTATTTGGTATCCATCCAACAAGGAATACAAGGAAATATATATCTGCATCTGTGTCTGAAAGTTCAAGTAACACTGACCTGAAAACGCTTACAACATCCTGAACACACTTGATCCGTTGATCGTACAATGCTCCATTTCACACAACCATGTTGATAATAGTTGGCAACCTAAAAAATAAAGAAGCTTTCATCACACAAATACACAATGAATACATCGACACAAATACCATTGTCTTGAATAGATCCTCCTAGAACACATAAAGCTTTCCACCATATAGACAAGAAAACCTTGCCTACACAGAAGGGATTACCACTAGCTAAGCCTATTCTAGGTACACTCCAAGCTGCAATACAAACTCTATCATACATGTTATGTTCCCAGTTTTAATGCATAAAGAATGATGGTCAATAAGCACATATTGTTGTAAAAACCATATCCCAATACCAAAGAATAGTAACAATTATTATCATGTAAATTTGTCTCTTGTGTACTCTTTTGCAATTTATAGCTGATAATTGTATAACAGAAATAAAATCTGGAAAATCTAGCGGTGCTGAGGCTATATGAAGTCACAGAAAAAGGTCAGAATAATCCAGAAAATCTCAAAGAAGACGAGGCTGTAGATGTACTGGAGGTGCAATCAGTTATCAGTAGTATGAAAATAGAGAGGGGTGCATTGAATCTGACGGTGGTTGATGCCATCTCTCTTTTGTAAGCGAGAGAATGCAAAAACTTTTTCCCCTCTGTTTTGATGCAACATTAATTAAGAGAAACACTTAAAAGAAAGGAGGTTCAGGTTATTTTTGTATGAACAATTCTTTGTTACACGCAAGAAATTCCCATGCTGGTATATTTGGTCAATACGTGCAGTTTAGTCCAAAAATGAAAAGTTGATGCTACAAATCTAAATAAAACAAATCAAAATGAAAAATGTTGTAATAAAACCGGGAAGATCCTAACCCATCCTTATTTATCTCTCCAACCAAACACATCCTACCTAAGTCATTACCAAAAATCTGTAAGCCTAGATATTCGTAAATTTATTTTAGATTGGTAGATCACTGTAATATCACAAATCACAACAGCAACAATAAGGAATTAAAAAGCACTAACTTACGTATTAACCAAGAGGTAAATTATCAATAATGTTTGGATATTTGACGCTAGTTTAAGGCAGCTTATCAGTACTGTTATGATATTTAACACTGTTTAAAGCAACTTATTAGTGCTATAGGATACTAAACACAGGTTTAAGACAACCATTTGTTAGCATATTGGCAGTAAAAAAGAAGTATTGGTAGGATATTTAACAGCAATGCAAGGCAACTTATTGCTGTTATTAGGATCTTTAACACTGCTGTAAGGCAGCCTTATAACTTAACAAGTGTTAATAGTATAAATATACTTATCACAAGATAAAAAATTGCAAAACCTATCAAAAAAATTACAGTCTTGTCTACAGTTCACATTGTGGTGTTGCAACAATGTAATACTAATTCTGATGTCATTCTTTCAGCACAAGGGAAGGGAGTTACTACTATCTCATTCGATACTTGGTCAGCCTGGTTGCAAGGAGCAATTGGTAACCTGAACAAAGATAAGCTCCAAGCTTTCCGCGTCTAATGACAGGGTGGAGGAGGAACTAGCAGCCTACCTTCTCTCCCCGGGCTCGGTGTACTTGACAGCCGACGTCACGCACACGGCGGGCGATGCAGGAAATGCCGGATCCGATATTCCGCGCCTTCGTAGCAGTCGTTTCCGCCGACCGGCAGCAATTCCAGCAAAGAAAAAATGACCACCGCCAGCGGGTTCAACCCCGGAGTGCTAGGGCGGGAGGGGGAGGAACAGGAACAGCAGAAGTGGAGGTGGGAGGAGAGGACGTGCTTATCGCGCGCGCTACCAGTTGACTTGTTTAATAGTGGAGGAAACAAATTAAAGCGTAGATAGTGATTTAATTATCACGCGCGCTAGCTGGATCATGCCCAAGCTGCCCCCACAAAATGATTTATCCACAATGGCGACCAAGTCTCTACCTCACAACCATCAAAGTGATGAACCAGGCCATCGAAATATGTGTTGTTCATTCGAGAACCGCAAAATAGATCAGCATGATTAATCTCTACAGAGAATCACTCTTCCATTGGTCTTGTCAGTGATTTTTTTTAAAATTTGTCACATATAATTAACAGAGAATGGTCTTGCACACATACATATATCATGTGTTTCCAAATTAACATGTCTCCAGTATCAATATCAGTGTCATATCAGCCATACATTCAGAGTTTTTTGTTCAAACTCTGAAGCAAAAGACGATATACCAAAACCAGGCAATAGCAGGACAAACCCTAGGAGTACAATCCAACCACATAACCAGTTAATAGCAGAGATTGGACCAAAGATCAAATATTCCCAGAGATTGGGGAAGGATTTCGGCAAAGATTCAGAGAGAGGATCAGGGTTAGGGTTCGTACCGTACACTGGTGGGGGATCACCGGGGGTTCGCCGTTGTGGAGCCATCCGCGCCAAGTACCCGCAGCACGGTTGCCTGCTTCTGGCGGCCTCCACCGGCCGCCTGCTTTCGGCGACCTCTGCCGTCCGCCACCGCTGCAGTTGCATCTGAGTCGTGCGTGTGCGGGAGAAGCAGAGTAGCAAGGGCGAGGCTGTTTTCCAACGTGGCTCTTTAATTTGATGTGGCGAATGTCAAAGTGCCACGGCTGGAGGCCAGACTTTGCTCCGGCGAGCTTAGGACCGGCGGTGGGGGGTATTGCAATGTATCCAACGAGGCTTTAGAAAGAAGTAGGACTCAAATGTTCGTTTTCATAGTTTTATTAGGACTAAAGTGGCACACCTCGAATAGCTTTAGGGCCGGTGGTGGATTTACCTCAAACATGTATGTATGAAAAAAAAATCAAATATCGATGGATAAACAAAAATAGAGCCGATGAGGAAATCACTTACTAAAGTTAGTATAAAGTTGAATCATCTATTTTAAAACGGAAGGGATAGGTTTGAAACAACTGTTGTTGTCTAAAACCCATGTGCATGCTCCTTGATGGCGCAAGATGTCTCTCCAACTTGTTAATCGTCCCGATCCCGTGGCGGAGCTTCCAGTTAAGGTTCGTGCTTACTTACACTTGTTGATTGTGGACGCTTCTGAGTTTTGTCGTGCCCTCGGTATACATGCCAGTGCAGTGCGTTAGGCTGCTTGCAAAGTTCTGATATTGTGATCCCTTACGACAGCCCACATCTATGAGTAGAAGTGTCTTGAGGGATCAACGAAAATTGAAGAGGTAACTCTTCGTTTTGACAACTTTTTTGAGCAATGTATTCAGATGGGAAACCCCTCCCTCGTGACCGTTCAAAATATTTTTGCAGCGTGCTCTACAGAAGAGGCATCATGCAACCATGTGCAACAATGAATCAATCTGTCCAACACTCATAGGATAGGTGCCACCATGAGGGGTTTTGAGGAGCCCGATTGTAGACGCTCTAACTCCTTAGGGCATCTCCAACACCGACCCACAAATTTCCTCCTGCACCCGTTGTCCGCGGGCATGGGGATTTAGTTCGCGGTCACGGATGCGAGAGACGACCATCCAAAGTTGCCTGCATACATCTGGCATCCTTGGTTTTTTTAGAAGTCCACACGCTCAAATAGCCGCATACATAGAGTTCAGATGTTCAAATAGCAGCATACATAGAGTACAAATGTTCAAATAGCCGCATGCAGCAGTAGTTCAAATTTAAAAAGAAAAATAAATATTACATTCCAATATTGTTGTCCCCTTTAACCGACCATAGATACTCAATCAGATCTCCCTTCAATTGTGCGTGAGTTGGTCGATGCCAAATTTTTTTATGGAATAAACTCTTAAATGTGGCCGCATTCTGGTCTAGAAATTCGGTAGGATCACCTATGTTTTCAAATTCTAGAGCTGCGACAACGCCCTCACCCTCATCATTGACGATCAAGTTGTGTATGATCACACAATATGTCATCACCTTCCATAAGGTCTCCAGATCCATTGTTTAGCATGTTCACAAACAACTGCAAAACGACCTTGCAAAACTTCAAATGCTCTCTCGACATCCTTTCTAGCTGCTTCTTGTCTTTGGCAAAGTGAGACTTTTTCTGGCCAACTGGGTAGAGATGGTGCTAACGAAGGTAGCACATGGAGGATACATATCGTAAACCATATAGTACCCATGTTTTGTACTCATGTTCATTGACAATATAGTGGCAAGGAGAAACTTTTCCTTCAGTTAGTCTCGCAAACAATGATGAACGCTGCAGCACATTGATGTCATTGTGAGACCCAGGCATGCCAATTAAAGCGTGCCAAATCCAAAGATCATGTGATGCAACTGCTTCAAGAATGATCATGGGCTTCTTAACCTGATCCTGATATTGCCCTTGTAAAGCCTTCGGACAGTTTTTCCATTTCCAATACATGCAGTCAGAGATCCAGGAAAAACTGGGCACCCTCTTGCTTCTGAGATTACCAAGAACCTCTCGGTGTCTGCCACAGTTGGTTCTCTCAGGTACTGAGGTCCAAACACGTCGACTATAGTATCTTTGCATGTGCTCTCAAACATCCATAGATACTCGTCCCATAAATCAGTGGTCGTGCCATATGCAAGCATCCGGAGTGCGGCCGTGTACTTTTGGTTACCAAAGAACCCAATCGTTCCAATGACGTCCTTCTTCAAAGCGAAATAGTTATCATAGAACCGGACGCCATGGTACAAATGATGAAAGACAGTCTTGCACGTTTGAAAACGCAAGCGAAAATGGTCAGCGGAGAGTGCACCACGGGCAAAGTAGTCGTCCATCAGTGTCAAATGGCCGTGTGCCCTGTTGCGGTTGAGCACTTGATGAGCCTTGATCGATCCCTTGAAACTGAGAACATGCCCCTGCGCACGCTCCACGTCTTCAATTACTGATCGCATCATCGCAGCCTGATATGTGTAGTCCTCCTCGAACGAGCCGTCGGACGAGCCGTCGGACGACTCAATATAGTGCCCGTGTGTACTCCAAATCTGTGTAGTCCTCCTCGTCGGGCGAGCTGTTGGACGACTCGACATAGCGCTTGTTTGTGTACTCTAAATTGGAATCCATTGCTTGAAAGAAGAAGGAATGATTTTTTCAGCTTTGGCAATTCATTGAACAGTTGCCGGGCATGGTGAGCATAGCAGTAGCAGATTGTACCTGGCGGGTCGGTCGGAGGAGAGGGGTTGAAGGACGACGAAGGAGAAGTGGGGTGGATCCCGGATGGATCGCTGGAGGTGACGGAGACATAGAGTTCCGGCAGGGGTGTGGCGTGGCGAGGTTGGTGCCTTGTGAGTTGTGAGGACGAGGTTGGTGCCTTGTGAGTTGTGAGGACGAGGTTGTGGCATGCAACACATAACGATAGTTGGAGCACAACAATGGCTTCCGGACAACGGGAGTAAGCATGGCTAGCCACAAGTAGCGCCCGAGCCGTTGCCGGCCATGGCCGCGTTGTCTTCGGTCAGAGCTCACCATGCCAATCTTGGGACCGCACCGGTGGCAGACGACACAGCCGAATCTGCTGATGCCGGTATGCTGCTCCATCCAATTAGGATGCACGAGTAACTGCACGCTATGACCCTACAGTATATGGACTGGAAAACGACTTTTGAATGGAAATTTGATTCTTTTGCTTCCTGTATACGTATACTACGGCTCACCACTGGAACAGAGTGTATCCGGTTCAACATGGTCGCGAGGTACTGGAAGGTTCTTCTTGAACTCCGTCGCCGGCAGGCTAGGGGTGCAGACGCCGGGTGCAGCCAGTTTCCATGGTCGAGCGTGGAGAAACCGTGTGATGGTTTGTGGCGCAAAACATGATTGTGATGTGCTTTTTACGTTGAGCTGGTAATCAAGAAGATGCATTATTTTTCAAAGAAAGAGAATCAATCAATCAGGATCAGGCTTCCGGCGAGAAAACGGTGGTAGTAACAACCACACATTCGAAAGATGGTTAATAAACTATTTAGTGCTATGACTGGTGAAAAGGAAAAAAGACTTTTGCAAAGAGAATCGCTACCACGGAGTACCCCAGAAGCAACAGCGAGTGGCTGTGCCTCCGTCTGGGCCGGAGCAGGGCATTGGCATGTTGAGCGCTGTGATTGGCGCAGGCGTCCGTGGTGTATGGTACGCTGCTACGGAGGAGACGCCCCACCCCAGGGCAAGGACCTGGACCGCAGTTACCAAACTGGTGATTGTCAGCATCAGAGATGCTCCTGCTTCTTTGTATGGCAGTCTGTCCCTTGCCACTTGCGAAGATGGGGTCGTGCTTGTTCGCTCTGACGAACACAGTTTGTTTTTCTTCCTCTTTTTGAGATCAGCTGGCCAACATGTACGTACTCCTATGTGAGTGCCCAATCACATGTTGCATAGTGAGTGAACCCCATCCATGCACGCGGCGCGCCCACCGGACGGACCGACCGACGGACAAGAGGGCAGCTGTTCCTTTCTCTGCTCTGCTCCTCTATCTACATTTATCTGACTCCTCTTTCACCAACAGGGAACAGTACCCTTCTGCAACTTGGTCTGCTCCAACACCTCCATTCTCCAAACAAGCTGCCTGACCCAGTCTGGCTGCGAGGCCCAGACCACCTTTCTTTCTGCTAGGCGCCACCAGATCGGCTCCGGTGCCCGCGCCCTCCCTCCGGCAGCAGCAGCGGCGCGTCGGAGACCGCAAATCGTCTCATCAGACTGCCGTCGCCGATATACGTACTACTACCATAGTAGAGGAAATGGAACCGGTGGCATCGATTATTGATGCAAACGTAGTATGGCGCAGAGCCTTCTCCAGTTCAGGCAGATACTGTATCAAGTTAGCATCTAGACCTGACATGCACATTCTTCAGTTCAAAGTGGACGTACAATTCCCTTCCTTTTGCCAGATTTGATTAATTCCTTTTTCAATATATGCTGATCCATAATTAAATGAAGTGATTGTGCTCCAACTTTGTAATAAGTTGTTCATTAAACTGCACTGCACTGCACTTTGTAAAGAGCAGAAACCACTGTTGTAAACTAAAAAGAACGGACACCTGCACTTTCTTGTGGCTAGGATTGGGCTCTGAACTTTTTAGTTATGGATCGGGGTGGGTATGGGCGGCTGTCAGACCATTCCCAGGTTCAAATATATAGTATGCTATATCAAATGAATGTAGAATGTTCACCACTGGGCTCACAAGTCTCCACCTCATCAAACTAGCCAAAGCTATTTTGCTAAAAGAAAATAAGCATATACAGTAAGATGGATAGCGAAAGTTATCTATGTGTCTTATAGCAAATTCTTTTTCCACACCATGCAATGAAAAGATAGCCATCTATTACACTGCTATAGAAGAAACAAAATGCTGGTGATGGTATGCTGAAATATACCACTATCTACCAACCATAGAAAAACAGCTAAAGGTTTCTGCCATGCTCATAAATTATGGAAAATGTACTTCGGATCTTAATGTGTTACATGTGAGTTCATTTTGATATACATACCACATTGCGTGGGAAGGAAAAATGGTGAGTAAATGTATCACATACTTTCTATTCTTAAGAAAAGTTAAAGATAAAAACATTTTATCTGTCCGTAGAGTATGTGTACTAAAGTTTGACCATGCATGGACAGCTACTACCACATATAATTCATTACCATGCCTTCAATCACTATATATAAATGTCCTGGGAGTTTGTTAGTACCAAAACAAATACCAAAATACATAGCAGCGCAACATAGGTAAAGTAAGGACCCAAAAACTATTTGTGTTGCTTATGAAGAATTGGACAGTTTCACAAGTATATATCAAGGCAATCTATATTATAATGGCAAAGGAAAGTGAAACTTATGCAGTAAGTAGGAAACCGAGCCTCATAGATATCATATATGTCAACAATACGGGAACTAGGGTCCCCCCGGGCTTGCTGGAATGGGTAGAACTCGGCGCCATAAGACCCAAGGAGCAAGGGCATATGAATGGGCACCAAGGGCCAGTGCTCGGAGCTCCCCTGATACAATCTCTCATCTAACTTAGGCAAGGCAATCGCGCATTGCCCCCGAGCACCCTCAAGCCCTTGGGCTCCACGGTTCTGTTGGAAATATGCCCTAGAGGCAATAATAAATTGATTATTATTATATTTCCTTGTTCATGATAATCGTTTATTATCCATGCTAGAATTGTATTGATAGGAAACTCAGATACATGTGTGGATACATAGACAACACCATGTCCCTAGTAAGCCTCTAGTTGACTAGCTCGTTGATCAATAGATGGTCACGGTTTCCTGACCATGGACATTAGATGTCGTTGATAACGAGATCACATCATTAGGAGAATGATGTGATGGACAAGACCCAATCCTAAGCATAGCACCAGATCGTGTAGTTCGTATGCTAAAGCTTTTCTAATGTCAAGTATCATTTCCTTAGACCATGAGATTGTGCAACTCCCGGATACCGTAGGAGTGCTTTGGGTGTGCCAAACGTCACAACGTAACTGGATGGCTATAAAGGTACACTACAGGTATCTCCGAAAGTGTCTGTTGGGTTGGCACGAATCGAGACTGGGATTTGTCACTCCGTGTGACGGAGAGGTGTCTCTGGGCCCACTCGGTAGGACATCATCATAATGTGCACAATGTGATCAAGGAGTTGATCACGGGATGATGTGTTACGGAACGAGTAAAGAGACTTGTCGGTAACGAGATTGAACAAGGTATCGGGATACCGACGATCGAATCTCGGGCAAGTATCGTACCGATAGACAAAGGGAATTGTATACGGGATTGATTAAGTCCTTGACATCGTGGTTCATCCGATGAGATCATCGTGGAACATGTGGGAGCCAACATGGGTATCCAGATCCCGCTGTTGGTTATTGACCGGAGAACGTCTCGGTCATGTCTGCATGTCTCCCGAACCCGTAGGGTCTACACACTTAAGGTTCGATGACGCTAGGGTTATAAAGGAAGTTAGTATGTGGTTACCGAATGTTGTTCGGAGTCCCGGATGAGATCCCGGACGTCACAAGGAGTTCCGGAATGGTCCGGAGGTAAATATTTATATATGGGAAGTCCTATTTTGGTCATCGGAAAAGTTTCGGGTTTTATCGGTAACGTACCGGGACCACCGGGAGGGTCCCGGGGGTCCACCAAGTGGGGCCACCAGCCCCGGAGGGCCACATGGGCTGTAGGGAGTGCTCCTTGGCCTACATGGGCCAAGGGCACCAGCCCCAAGAGGCCCATGCACCTAGGGTTACAAGAAGGGAAGAGTCCCACAAGGGGAAGGCACCCCCTAGGTGCCTTGGGGAGGAGGGATTCCTCCCTTGGCCGCCGCCCCCCTAGGAGATTGGATCTCCTAGGGCCGGCGCCCCCCCTTGTCCCCCCTATATATAGTGGGGGAGATGGAGGACTTCTTACCTTTTGCCTTTGGTGCAGCCCTTCCCCTCTCCCAAGTCCTTCTCCTCTCCCGTGGTGCTTGGCGAAGCCCTGCAGGATTGCCACGCTCCTCCACCACCACCACGCCATTGTGCTGCTGCTGGATGGAGTCTTCCTCAACCTCTCCCTCTCTCCTTGCTGGATCAAGGCATGGGAGACGTCACCGGGCTGTACGTGTGTTAAACGCGGAGGTGTCGTCCGTTCGGCACTAGGATCATCGGTGATTTGAATCACGACGAATACGACTCCATCAACCCCGTTCACTTGAACGCTTCCGCTTAGCAATCTACAAGGGTATGTAGATGCACTCTCCTTCCCCTCGTTGCTGGTTTCTCCATAGATAGATCTTGGTGACACGTAGGAAAATTTTGAATTTCTGCTACGTTCCCCAACAGTGGCATCATGAGCAAGGTCTATTGCGTAGATTCTATGCACGAGTAGAACACAAAGTAGTTGTGGGCGTTGATTTTGTTCAATATGCTTGCCGTTACTAGTCTTATCTTGATTCGGCGGCATCGTGGGATGAAGCGGCCCGGACCAACCTTACACGTACGCTTACGTGAGACCGGTTCCACCGACTAACATGCACTAGTTGCATAAGGTGGCTGGCGGGTGTCTGTCTCTTCCACTTTAGTCGGATCGGATTCGATGAAAAGGGTCCTTATGAAGGGTAAATAGAAATTGGCATATCACGTTGTGGTTTTTACGTAGGAAAGAAACGTTCTTGCTAGAAACCCATAGCAGCCACGTAAAACATGCAAACAACAATTAGAGGACGTCTAACTTGTTTTTGCAGGGTATGCTATGTGATGTGATATGGCCAAAGGATGTGATGAATGATATATGTGATGTATGAGATGATCATGTTCTTGTAATAGGAATCACGACTTGCATGTCGATGAGTATGACAACCGGCAGGAGCCATAGGAGTTGTCTTTATTTATTTATGACCTGCGTGTCAACTTAAACGTCATGTAATTACTTTACTTTATTGCTAAAGCGTTAGCCATAGTAGTAGAAGTAATAGATGACGAGACAACTTCAAGAAGACACGATGATGGAGATCATGATGATGGAGATCATGGTGTCATGCCGGTGACAAGATGATCATGGAGCCCCAAGATGGAGATCAAAGGAGCTATATGATATTGGCCATATCATGTCACTATTATTTGATTGCATGTGATGTTTATCATGTTTATGCATCTTGTTTGCTTAGAACAACTGTAGTAAATAAGATGATCCCTCATTAAAATTTCAAGAAAGTGTCCCCCCTAACTGTGCACCATTGCGACAGTTCGTTCGTTTCTAAGCACCACATGATGATCGGGTGTGACAGATTCCAATGTTCACATACAACGGGTGTAAGACAGATTTACACATGCAAAACACTTAGGTTGACTTGACGAGCCTAGCATGTACAGACATGGCCTCGGAACACAGAAGACCGAAAGGTCGAGCATGAGTCGTATGGTAGATACAATCAACATGAAGATGTTCACCGATGTTGACTAGTCCGTCTCACGTGATGATCGGACACGGCCTAGTTGACTCGGATCATGTAATCACTTAGATGACTAGAGGGATGTCTATCTGAGTGGGAGTTCATAAGATGAACTTAATTATCCTGAACATAGTCAAAAGGTCTTCGCAAATTATGTCGTAGCTCACACTATAGTTCTTCTGTTTAGATATGTTCCTAGAGAAAATTTAGTTGAAAGTTGATAGTAGCAATTATGCGGACTAGGTCCGTAAACTGAGGATTGTCCTCATTGCTTCATAGAAGGCTTATGTCCTTAATGCACCGCTCAGTGTGCTGAACCTCGAACATCGTCTGTGGATGTTGCGAACATCTGACATACACATTTTGATAACTACGTGATAGTTCAGTTAAACGGTTTAGAGTTAAGGCACCGAAGATGTTTTGAAACGTCGCGAAACATATGGGATATTTTGGGGGCTGAAATTGGGATTTCAGGCTCGTGCCCACGTCAAGAGGTATAAGACCTCCGACGATTTTCTTAGCCTACAAACTAAGGGAGAAAAGCTCAATTGTTGAGCTTGTGCTCAGATTGTCTGAGTACAACAATCATTTGAATCGAGTGGGAGTTGATCTTCCAGATGAGATAGTGATGTTTCTCTGAAGTCATTACCACCAAGCTGCTAGAGCTTTGTGATGAACTATAACATATCGAGGACATATATGATGATCCTTGAGATATTCGCGATGTTTGACACCGCAAAAGTAGAAATCAAGAAGGAGCATCAATTGTTGATGGTTGATGAAACCACTAGTTTCAAGAAGGGCAAGGGCAAGAAGGGATACTTCATGAAACGGCAATTCAGCTGCTGCTCTAGTGAAGAAACCCAAGGTTGAACCCAAACCCGAGACTAAGTGCTTCTGTAATAAGGGGAACAGCCACTGGAGCAGAATTACCCTAGATACTTGGTAGATTAGAAGGCTGGCAAGGTCGATAGAAGTATATTGGATATACATTGTGTTGATGTGTACTTTGCTAGTACTCCTAGTAGCACCAGGGTATTAGATACCGGTTCGGTTGCTAAGTGTTAGTAACTCGAAATAAAAGCTACGGAATAAATGGAGACTAGCTAAAGGTGAACTGACGATATGTGTTGGAAGTGTTTCCAATGTTGATATGATCAAGCATCACACGCTCCCTCTACCATCGAGATTGGTGTTAAACCTAAATAATTGTTATTTGGTGTTTGCGTTGAGCATAGACGTGATTGGATTATGTCTATCGCAATACGGTTATTCATTTAAGGAGAATAATGGTTACTCTGTTTATTTGAATAATACCTTCAATGGTCTTGCACCTAAAATGAATGGTTTATTGAATCTCGATCGTAGTGATACACATGTTCATGCCAAAAGATATAAGATATTAATGATAGTACCACATACTTGTGGCACTGCAACTTAAGTCATATCGGTATAAAACGCATGAGGAAGCTCCATGTTGATGGATCTTTGGGCTCACTCATTTTTGAAAAGTTTGAGACATGCGAACCATGTCTATTGGTGTATATGCAGGAAGAAACTCCATGCAAATGGACCGTTTGGACTCTCTTGATTTTGAATCACTTGAGACATGCAAATCATACCACATGGGCAAGATGACTGAAAGCCTCGTTTTCAGTAAAATGGAACTAGAAAGCAACTTGTTGGAAGTAATACATTTTGATGTGTGCAGTCCAATGGGTGCTGAGGCGTGTAGTGGATATCGTTATGTTCTTACTTCACAGATGATTTGAGTAGATGTTGAGTATATTTACTTGATGAATCATGAGTCTGAATTATTGAAAGGTTTAAGTAATTTCAGGGTGAAGTTGAAAGATCGTTGTGACAAGAGGATAAAAGATCTATGATATGATCATAGAGATGAATATCTGAATTACGAGTTTGGCACAGAATTAAGACATTGTGGAAATTGTTTCACAACTAATACAGCCTGAAGCACCATAGTGTGATGGTGTGCCCGAACATCATAAATGCACCCCATTGGATATGGGGCATACCATGATGTCTCTTATCGAATTACCACTATCGTTCATGGGTTAGGCATTAGAGACAATCACATTCACTTTAAATAGGGCACCACGTAATTTCGATGAGATGACACCGTATGAACTATGGTTTAGAGAAACCTAAGCTGTCATTTCTTAAAAGTTTGGGGCTGCGATGCTTATGTGAAAAAGTTTCAGGCTGATAAGTTCGAACCCAAAGCGGATAAATGCATCTTCATAGGACACCCAAAACAGTTGGGTATACCTCCTGTCTCAGATCCGAAAGCAATAAGGGATTGTTTCTAGAATCGGGTCCTTTCTCGAGGAAAGTTTTCTCTCGAAAGAATTGAGTGGGAGAATGGTGGAGGCTTGATGAGGTTATTGAACCGTCTCTTCAACTAGTGTGTGGCAGGGCACAGGGAGTTGTTCCTGTGGCGCCTACACCAATTGAAGTGGAAGCTTATGATAGTGATCATGAAACTTCAGATCAAGTCACTCCCAAACCTCGTGGGATGACAAGGATGCGTACTACTTCAGAGTGGTACGTAATCCTGTCTTGGAAGTCATGTTGCTAGACAACAATGAACCTACGAGCCATGGAGAAGCGATGGTGGGCCTGGATTCCGATAAATGGCTCGAGGCCATAAAAATCCGAGAGAGGATCCGTGTATGAAAACAAAGTGTAGACTTTGGTAGAACGGCTCGATGGTTGTAAGGCTGTTGAGTACAGATGGATTTTAAAAGGAAGACGGACAATGATGGTAAGTATCACCATTAAGAAAGCTCGACTTGTCATTAAGATGTTTTCCGACAAGTTCAAGGAGTTGACTACGATGAGACTTTCTCACTCGTAGCGATGCTAAGAGTCTGTTGGAATTATATTAGCAATTACTGCATCATTTATGAAATCTTGCAGATAGGATGTCAAAACATTGTTTCCTCGACGATTTTTTGGGAAAGGTTGTATGTGATACAACCGGAAGGTTTTGTCAATCCTGAAATATGCTAATAAGTATGCAAAGCTCCAGCAATCCTTCTAAGGACTGGAGTAAGCATCTCGGAGTTGGAATGTATGCTTTGATTAGATGATCAAAGATTTTGGTGTATACAAAGTTTATGAGAAACCTGTATTTCCAAAGAAGTGAGTGGGAGCACTATAGAATTTCTGATGAATATATGTTGTTGACATATTGTTGATCAGAAATGACGTAGAATTTCTGGAAAGCATATAGGGTTATTTGGAAAGTGTTTTTCAATGGAAAGCCTGAATTAAGCTACTTGAACATTGAGCATCAAGATCTATAAGGATAGATCAAAACGCTTAACGGTACTTTCAAATGAGCACATACCTTGACATGATCTTGAAGGTGTTCAAGATGGATCAGTCAAAGAAGGAGTTCTTGCCTGAAGTTGTAAGGTATGAAGTTAAGACTTAAAGCTCGACCACGGCAGAATAGAGAGAAAGGACGAAGGTCGTCCCCTATGCTTAAGACATAGGCTCTACAGTATGCTATGTTGTGTACCGCGCCTGAAGTGTGCCTTGCCATGAGTCAGTCAAGGGGTACAAGAGTGATCCAAGAATGGATCACAGGACAGCGGTCAAAGTTATCCTTAGTAACTAGTGGACTAAGGAATTTTCTCGATTATGGAGGTGGTAAAAGAGTTCGTCGTAAAGGGTTACGCCGATGCAAACTTTGACACTAATCCAGATTATTCTGAGTAGTAAACTGGATTCGTATAGTAGAACAGTTATTTGGAATAGCTCCAAATAGAGCGTGGTAGCTGCATCTAGGAGATGACATAGAGATTTGTAAAGCACACACGGATCTGAAAGGTTCAAACCCGTTGACTATAACCTCTCTCACAAGCATAACATGATCAAACCCAGAACTCATCGAGTGTTAATCACATGGTAAATGTGAACTAGATTATTTACTCTAGTAAACTCTTTGGGTGTTAGTCACATGGGGATGTGACCTTGAGTGTTAATCACATATCGATGTGAACTAGATTATTGACTCTAGTGCAAGTGGGAGACTGTTGGAAATATGCCCTAGAGGCAATAATAAATTGATTATTATTATATTTCCTTGTTCATGATAATCGTTTATTATCCATGCTAGAATTGTATTGATAGGAAACTCAGATACATGTGTGGATACATAGACAACAC
Source organism: Triticum aestivum (assembly GCF_018294505.1). Lineage (NCBI taxonomy): Eukaryota > Viridiplantae > Streptophyta > Magnoliopsida > Poales > Poaceae > Triticum > Triticum aestivum. The sequence goes on from NC_057809.1 coordinate 606,565,408, forward strand.
CATATCCCTAGTAAACCTCTAGTTGACTAGCTCGTTGATCAATAGATGATCACGGTTTCCTGACCATGGACATTAGATGTCGTTGATAACGAGATCACATCATTAGGAGAATGATGTGATGGACAAGACCCAATCCTAAGCATAGCACTAGATCGTGTAGTTCGTATGCTAAAGCTTTTCTAATGTCAAGTATCATTTCCTTAGACCATGAGATTGTGCAACTCCCGGATACCGTAGGAGTGCTTTGGGTGTGCCAAACATCACAACCTAACTGGGTGGCTATAAAGGTACACTACAGGTATCTCCGAAAGTGTCTGTTGGGTTGGCACGAATCGAGACTGGGATTTGTCACTCCGTGTGACGGAGAGGTGTCTCTGGGCCCACTCAGTAGGACATCATCATAATGTGCACAATGTGATCAAGGAGTTGATCACGGGATGATGTGTTATGGAACGAGTAAAGAGACTTGCCGGTAACGAGATTGAACAAGGTATCGGGATACCGACGATCGAATCTCGGGCAAGTATCGTACCAATAGACAAAGGGAATTGTATACGGGATTGATTAAGTCCTTGACATTGTGGTTCATCCGATGAGATCATCGTGGAACATGTGGGAGCCAACATGGGTATCCAGATCCCGCTGTTGGTTATTGACCGGAGAACGTCTCGGTCATGTCTGCATGTCTCCCGAACCCGTAGGGTCTACACACTTAAGGTTCGATGACGCTAGGGTTATAAAGGAAGTTAGTATGTGGTTACCGAATGTTGTTCGGAGTCCCGGATGAGATCCCGGACGTCACGAGGAGTTCCGGAATGGTCCGTAGGTAAAGATTTATATATGGGAAGTCCTGTTTTGGTCATCGGAAAAGTTTCGGGTTTTATCGGTAACGTACCGGGACCACCGGGAGGGTCCCGGGGGTCCACCAAGTAGGGCCACCAGCCCCGGAGGGCCACATGGGCTGTAGGGAGTGCTCCTTGGCCTACATGGGCCAAGGGCACCAGCCCTAAGAGGCCCATGCGCCTAGGGTTACAAGAAGGGAAGAGTCCCACAAGGGGAAGGCACCCCCTAGGTGCCTTGGGGAGGAGGGATTCCTCCCTTGGCCGCCGCCCCCTAGGAGATTGGATCTCCTAGGGCCGGCGCCCCCCCCCCCCCTTGGCCCCCCTATATATAGTGGGGGAGAAGGAGGACTTCTTACCTTTTGCCTTTGGTGCAGCCCTTCCCCTCTCCCAAGTCCTTCTCCTCTCCCGTGGTGCTTGGCGAAGCCCTGCAGGATTGCCACGCTCCTCCACCACCACCACGCCGTTGTGCTGCTGGTGGATGGAGTCTTCCTCAACCTCTCCCTCTCTCCTTGCTGGATCAAGGCATGGGAGACGTCACCGGGCTGTACGTGTGTTGAACGCGGAGGTGTCGTCCGTTCGGCACTAGGATCATCGGTGATTTGAATCACGACGAGTACGACTCCATCAACCCCGTTCACTTGAACGCTTCCGCTTAGCGATCTACAAGGGTATGTAGATGCACTCTCCTTACCCTCGTTGCTGGTTTCTCCATAGATAGATCTTGGTGACACGTAGGAAAATTTTGAATTTCTGCTACGTTCCCCAACAGGTTCGATTTCAACAGAAACAAAAGCAATCCCAAGGAACCAGGGAGAATGCTCGCGGCTCCGAGCACCTTAAACTCACCCTAGCATTAGCTCTACTCTAGTTGGCCACCCAGGAGGTCTGCTAACCGACAAGGCATTTAATGCAAAGCATGTCGAACTCTCTTGGGGTTATGTGTGCAACCAACACATTTAATGGAATGCCTGCGAGCCTACAGTGGCCCATGTTCCTTGGGGGCAGTTGCTGAAGATAAACATGCTGGCTCACATTGCCCCAGGCATAGGGTATGTTGTCTACCAAGATGTGATGGCGGTGCCTCACACTTTTGACTTCGGTCGCGCCGAAGTCGACGTCTCCACACCAACTCTCTACTCCTATCCAGTGGGACCAGATGAGCAGTTGAGGAAAAGGCAGCGCGCTTCTCCAGGGAACCGCCCTCACTTGCCATCCACTAGCGTGGCGACACTGACAAACCTGCATGGATCACGTAGGTTGCATGATCTAGATTCAATGTATCCCTTGCATTAATGGCATTAATGAGAGACCATTGTGGTGCCCCTAGTCCTATATAAGGGGAGGACCGAGGCCATGCTTTCTTTCTAGATACTCCCTCTTTCCATCTATATAGGGCCTAATGCGTTTTTCGATGCTAACTTTGACCAAATATTAGAGCAATGATATATGACATGCAACTTACACAAAGCACACCGTTAAATTCGTCAGTGAAAGGTTCTTTCAATGATATAATTTTCACATTGTGCATGTCATGTACTATTAATCTTGTCAATAGTCAAAGACGGTCTTAAAAATCTCATTACGCCCTATATAGATGGAAGGAGGGAGTAGTTTGGATGAGGAGAAGGAAAAGGGAGGAACAAGAAAGAGGATAAAACACCCAACACTTACACACACACACACACACACACACACACAGAGAGAGAGAGTGCTGAAAACCATCATATCCCTCGGTAGGGCAGTGAGCATAATGGAAGTACCAGAGGGGAGTTCCGATGGGGAGTTTACCAAGGTTCGGGCCCTCTTGGTGAGGTAATACCCTATGTCATGCATTACTTTTAGTTGAAGTGGGAGCACCTCATGCATGGGGGTTACATGAGGATGATTTGATGAGTATCAGGAGTTCAGTTTGATGGAGTAGATGCCTTAAGTTACCCCTAGCCTCGCCTTACAAAGGTGATGGGAGCTAAGGTTTACAGGGTGCTCAACCGACCTCATGCGTGAAACTTTCCTGTTGTGAGCCAGACCCTTGGACCACCTCCTAGAGTCGTACTACCGCCAGGCCCCATGGCCGGCTCAATATCGGGCTTCCGGGATGGTGGGCCAGCTTTATTGTACCGCTAGCCCCCGAGCTTGTCTAGACTTGGAGTCTTGCGTCTTCAAGAACGAAACCCAGGCGAGCTCCTTCCGTATCGGCCATTAGAGCAGTCCGGACTTGGGTGCCAGCTTCAAGAATCTCTAGGGTTTCCAAGCATGCGGCCTCAAGATGCTCAGATCCGGGACCTCATGACCTTCGTTCATGTGGGCTATGTTTTCGTGCCTTTGCAACTTGCATTTTTTAACTCCATGAGGTCGTGGAGGTGAGGGTGTCTAGGGTGCCGAGGCAGAGGACATCGGCGCACATGCAGAGAGATGGTTTCGACTACTCTCTAGAGTAGGCATCTGTCCAACAGGATTCTTGTGCACTTTTTTTTGCGAGGAGTGATATTCTTGTGCACTACAACAATGAGGACACCCCTGAGGAATTTGAGTGTGTGTTTCCCAGCGAAAGGAGCAGGACATTTGGCCAAATGATTGATTTGCTGGGCTAGGACAAAGGCTGATTTTTCTCCAGTTGTGGTCATCGGGCCGGATCCGCCACAATGCATATGGCCACAACGCTCGACGCGGGATAAGCCGATGAAATCTGAAGCTCCCGCGGTGTCGGCTAAGGCGACGGCAGTGTGGCGAAGCTACTATTGCCGAGGCACGTATCTACCTTAGAGTAATGCCGTTCTCGCTGCTAGTGCCGCCTACCTCCACCGAGTCACCGCCATGGATGGACTTTGCTGCCGCCATCGTCAGTCCTAGGTCAAAGAGAGCGCGGGGAGCGAAGAGAGTGAATGAGTGAGAAAGAAAGAGACCGACTGGGCAATATGGTTCTGACCAGACCAGTCATGGACTCATGGGCAAATGACCGTTAACGGCGCCGCCGTCTCCCCCCTAGCGCACTTGGCCTGACATGTGGGTCATTCATGTCAAAAAGGGTTTAAATTATAAGCAACCAACCATTTGGGTTATTGGACCACTAAAGTGATAGGTATCAGTCACCATTCAAAAATCTGGTAGTGAAGTACTCCCTCTGTAACGAAATGCAAGAAATTTTTTGTGTGTGGCATGAACCGGCTCATGTCACGTACCGAGACTGTGTCGACCGGTCGGCCAAACGTGCGCTGGGGCGCGGCGCTAACAAGCGCGCGGGCGCTATTCTGGCTCTCCGAGCGGCCGCACGCGAGCAGTTGGATCGCAGGGGGACCGTGGGGACAGTCGACCGGTGGGCCGCTCTCCCCAATTTCCGCTGTCTTCCCAAGAGAATATTTATTAGGACCGGTAGGCTGCTAGTTTCCTCCTCCACCCCGGCCCTGTATCACTCTTCGCAACATGGCTGACCAAGCATCGAATGAAATAGTTTATGATGAAAGAATGGCATCAGGATTTATCACATTGTTGCAACAATGATGCGAATTGTAGACTAGACTGTAATTTGCTGATTACTTCATAGTATGGCTTTTCTCTGTAAAAAAAATTTGATAGGTTTTCTGTGCAATATTTTATCTTGTGATTAAGTATACTTATACTATTAACACTTGTTAAGTTATAAGGCGGGTGTTAAAGATCCTAATGACAGCTATAAGTTGCCTCGCAATGCTGTTAAATATCCTACCAGTACTTCATTTTTACTGCCAATATCATAGCAATAGTTGCCTTAAACCTGTGTTAAGTATCCTACAGAACTACTATGTTGCTCTAAACAGTGTTAAATATCATAACAGTACCCGTAACCGTAAGCTGCCTGGCTTAAACAGTTAAACTAGTGTCCAATATCCTAACATTATTGATAAGCTGACTTTTGGTTAATACGAGTTAGTGGTTTATAATTCCTTATTGTTGCTGTTGTGATTTACAATGATCTACCAATGTAAATTAAATAACACTGATATCTAGGCTTCCAGATTTTTGGTAATGACTTGGGATGTGTTTGGTTGGAGAGATAAATAAAGATGGGTTGGGATCATTCCGACTTTATGGATTGGATGATCCAGTTTGAGGTTTGGTTCGAGGGGCATAGATGATTGGGATGGGCCAATTGGAATGTTTGATCGATTAATGAACATGACCAGATATACTAGTAGGTTAGAATTGACCACTATTTTGGAAACAAGTTGGTCCAAAACTTGGTAATTTGTGTGTAATTGGTTAGCTGTATATAGTTTTTGCAGCTCGTGCTTCCCTTTGCAAGTCGCTTCTATCTGCTTCTCTGGGATTGTGATAACATACAAGTAGTATGTAATCTTAGGTTTTTAGTACACTTCCGTTTGTCGTTATTCTTTGTAGATTTTATTTATATCTGTATTATTATACATCATGCTTTGCTGTTTGACTAGAACAAAATAAGTTGATCTTAGAATAGTTGGAGCATTTTGTTTTTATAATTTTCACAATAGTGCGTGCTTGCATGTAATAAACCTACTGTATGGATTGTATTCAGGGAGGACTTTGGAACTGATGGATGTGGAGGGTATTTTGATAAATATCGGTATGTCGTACTAAATAACAACTTTTGCAAAGAAGTTCTGATTTTGGGTGCATTTTATTGCAAGCACATATGCTTTAAGCTGGAACTATGGAACTATGGTGTAAAATACCACTTCTGCAGTTTTGTAAAATTAAATGGTGCACGACTGGTCCTAATAAATATTTTGTTCATGTACAGTTGTGTATTTCATAATGCTCTAGTGGCCCATTTCTTGAATGGAACACCTACGTTTTTTTGGAACAACATCCATCCGTATGCATTAGCCTATCCTATTTATTAACAGATGTAAGACACAACCTTGCTGCGTCTGGTGTTTATATTATGTACCGTTATTCCTCTTGTAGCGATTTGAGTATCTGACCTCAAATTTGTTGCTACAGTATCATTCAAGATATCATTCATAACCATTTGCTGCAGGTACATATAGTCCTGATATGAACCTATAGTAGCAATTATTTACTGTGGGAACTTCCCCTCAAAAAATAATTTTAATTTCCCAATATTTTGCTCGCAGTCATTCAGAATGGTTAGCGGCTTAGCGCTCTATAGCATCATGGTTCTCATTTTAGCCTTTTGGGCAGCACGGAGCAGCTATATGTCATACATTAGAATTCCTCGACAGAATACTGCATTTTTCAGGAATTAATAGTCCTGTTTATTGACTATCGATCTTATCTGCAGGTCTTCTGTTTGGTAGACACATGGAAAAGCCTGTCTCTCTTGGTCCTGACTCCAGAGAGTTTGCAGCATTGTAAGTGGCTGAGATCATAACCGTAGTTCTTGGTCCACCTGCTCGTTACGAATATAAACTCCAAGTCCTGTACTCCTGTAGGCATTGTGGTGACATTAGCCAACATGAAGTGTGTGCTGCTCTCTGCATTTGTGTTAACCATATAGCTGACTTGAGAAGTAACTTGTTGTTGGTACTCCGTTTGTAGAAGTGGATTAGATAGTATAGCAATAGGCTTTATATTATGATGAACCATAGGTCAGCTCTTGTTTATGTGCATGAACTGACACAAGTGTGATGATAGTCATGCAGTTGTTTCATAGTTTCTCTTGTTTCTGAGAAACTGAGGCCATTTTTGTGCTATGGTGTGCTTATAATTTCCAGGCTTAGTGAAGCCTTTGCACAAGCACCCATCAGGGGCCTTGCCATGGCAGAATGTTTCATCGTACAATAGTAAGGACTTACCCTTCCAAGCATCATGTTCACAAGGCAAATGGTTTTGCTCCTGCTTTATCAATCTGGCCTGGATTGGGTATCTAGTTAGTTTTCGGTACAGCTTTATCTATTGATTAACACAAATCAGGTGAACTAAAATCATTGTGGTGTCACATTGTTATTGTATCTCATACTATTGTAGCGAGAATTCATCTCCAGAAATCCGATTTAGCTGTAGCATTACTTGATTCTTCAGTTTAGTGTCCAGAAGCTTGTAGACATGTAGCCCGGAAGTTCCCAAAAAGAATAAAGCATCATTTTAAGATCATTGTCCCAACATGGCTATTTGGTAAGTGCAAATTAAAAAATTCCCTGCAGTTCTCAAGCCCTTTTTTGCTTACATTATCACTTCTGGTTTAGATGCTTAATCCTAGAGCCACTTAAATTGATGCTTTGTTAGGACGATGATCTTAAAATGATGTACTGAAAGTGTAATCATGCTTCATTTGTGCACTGAAATAGAAGGACTGATCAAAAGCACTCAAGATGGAACTCTCATTTCATGTATATTGTTCTGTCTTTCTTTCTAGTTAGTAGTTAACTGCAATGCCACAATCTCTGTTTTCTGTACACATACAGTATATTTATGTTCGCTGAAACATATGATCTCTAGACAAGTCTTTCCAGATCTCTATGAAAACATGATCTGTCTGAATTGTCCATGCATGCAAAATTGTTGAAGCTGTATTTTGTTTCCTTCTTGATTTGTCTACGCATGCAAGTCCTTGCAGATATGAAAACATATTTGTGTAATGGATGATCATTTTGAATGCTCATTGTGGATTTAGTACTACTTCATTAGAACATTTGAGTTGACTCATGGGCCAGTCTGTACTCATGTGTTTGGAGCGTTGCAAATATGGGCCAGTCTGATCTGATATGGTCTGATCTGATTGACAGAAAAGACATAGCAGAGGCCAGCCAGCCAGCCGGCGGTACCAATCAAACAGTGTATCACTAGCAGGAGAATGAAAGCCAGGCAAATGACTACACACATGCAAGCCAGGTAGTAAATGAAAGAATGAATGGATCTTGGGCTTCTCAGTAATAAAATGGGATGTGCTGATAGCTCAAGAGCAAAAGGAAACGAAGAATGATCAGGTCAAAACAAGTCTCACTGGACTGGGGGGCATTAAAGCCTCGAATTTAACAGTAGTAGTACTAGTTTCCATGTCGGGGGCATTTCTGCCACGAATGATTGATTGGGGGCATAAAAGCCTCGAATTTAGCAAGTCTGGGGGGCATTCCTGCCACGAATAGCAAGTGCATCAAACAAGACGAAACACCAAGCAAGACACCAGTTTGTGGGCATTACAGCCTGCCAAAACTCAGCCAAAGCGACGGGACAGCTTCTTGAGTTGCTTCGGATCGAATGAAAGTATGGGGGACTCGATCAGTTGTTGACAGACGCCGAGCCTGCTCCGGGTGTAGCAGCGCCCTTCTTCTTGACATCCTCGGGTGCCGGTGCAGCCCTGTTCTTGACCTCCACGGTTGCCGGTGCGCCGGGAGCCGCCGACGCCGAGCCGCCTGTTGGTGCAGCAGCAGCATCAGGCTGGGTGTGGACCTTGGTCGTGGGTGCCGCGTCTCCTGGAGTAGCAGTCTTGCCAACACCTTCACCTGAAATTCAATTCAAGGATCGATCATTTTCTACCAGTACACTGCTAGTCCACATTGTAAGAAACAATCAAAGGCTACTGTCTACATGCATAAACATTGTAAGAAACAATCAAAGGCTATTGTACTACTTCTAGTAGTATTTCTATATCTGTAGAGAAAGAAAAGAGGGAGAGAGGAGAGAGAGAGAGGTACCTTGCTGCTTGCGAAGCGTCATTCTTTCATCAACCTCCTTGGCGGCATCATGCACCACCGAATCCTTGATATACGGCCCCAAGCACGATGCAAAGGCAATGATGAAAACTGCGGTCGAACCCAAGAACTTGTAGGTAGTAGACACTAAATCCACCTTGGCGTTGACCATATTCATGCTGTAGCAAGAGGTCAAGTGAAGATTGGATTAGCAAGAAGCCACCAGACAATATTCATAGCAAAAGAAACTAGACTCTTACGCATTGTCCATTTCAAGACGCGCGATCTCCCCAAATAAGTTCCTGTCCACCTCCGACAGCACGTTGTAGCCCTCCCACAGGCGTCTAGTTTCTTTAAAGATGTCCTTCCTTAGACGATCAACCCCCGTCGCCCTGCGAGAGCAGCATGCCAAGACGGTCCTTCAATTGGTAAGACTTGAGAAAGACAAAAAACCCTCAAGAAGAGCTGTTTTACGGCACCCTCCACTTCACATAAACCGTTCATTTCTTCAGGTCTAATGGTTTAGATTAAGCTATACTGCCGGTTATGAGCCCATCTTGATTTGTTTGATATCTGGTTCTACTGCAATTACGATCTCCAGGAGAAACCTATTGCCCTTGCATATGTTCTCTGAACTTTAACGTCTGATGAATGTTATGCTAGTGCCAATGCTTACTTTCAAACGCAAGTGCAACCAAAAATGGACATGAGTTGTGCACAGTAGCATAGGAGAGCACGAAGAGATCTACATTAGGATACGAGATAAACAGAAGACTCGACCAAGACGATGATAGGTGGGTTGGTTGACTTGGTGCCGTCGCCTTGGGGCTTGGGCAAAGTCACACGCAGATAGCGGTGTAGGTGGGATAGGAGAGGTCGGCCCAGAGGTAGGCGCATGCGACGGAGCTGAGGAGCAGAGAGGGAGGCTGACTGGCGACGGCGGCGTCCGCGTCGCTACAGACAAGCTGCGGCCGTGGAGCGACCCCGGCGAACTAGCAATCTAAATCACGCAAAAATGTCAATATTGCTCTCGACAATCAACGGCCAGATTTTATTTATGCTGCTCACCGCTCCTAGCAGTATAAGGTACCGTAAAAAACCTCAAGAAAAATCGTGCCTTTTGCTCTACGAGAGGGAGGAGAGGTTCGTCGTTCTTACCCTCCGCTGCCGCCTGAGTTGCCCGCGGAGCCGCCGCCCGCCATCCTGCAATGCCATTGTGCACGTCAAGAACAGAAAAAAAATGGCCTTTTGCAGTACACGAGAGCAGAACGAGATAGATGGACAAGGAAGGATTGATGGATTCTTCCGATCCTCCGAACCGGAAGACCCCCACGGGAGATCGGCCCTTTGGCACCCAGACGGCGGCATCTTATATGCGTAAAAGTGGAGAGCCAAGGTTACCTCCCACCGGAGTTTGACGCGCCGCCGGATCCGGTCGTCCTGCGACGTAATGTTGGTCAAGTTCAAATCTTTTGCCCCGAGATAAAAAGGAGCGAGGAGAGGAAAGGAGAAGAGAAAGACCTGGCTCCGCCGGAGTTGGCCGCCCCTCCGGTCCCGCTGCCTCCGCCGGTGATCCCTGCCCCGGTGCCGGTGCCGGTCGTCGACATCCGTCGCGCCCTGAACAACAACAAGACCATGAGCACGCAGGAAAGAAAGAGCAAGAAGAAGAAGGAAAGAGGGCAAGCAGCAGACGTACATGGCGATGCGCTTGCGGAGGAGTGGAAAAAGGGCGTTCCGGAGGGAGGAAGCGGCCGCCATAGCTAGGGCAGAGGAGGTGCCGGTGTGGGTGGGGGTAGGTGGGATGGATTGGGATGGGCGAGGGGAGGGGCTGCCTGCTTTATACCCCCGGGCCACCGTCTCCTCTCAAAAGATTTTCCTTTTTTTTGAACTCTACTCCATACAGCAACTCCCTTGGATACCCCGCCCGCCGCTCAAATCTCAAATCAAACAGTGGTCAAACTCAATTTTTCGCTTCAGTCCATCTCCCTCCTTTTCTTTTCTTTTCTTTTGGCGGATGCTAAGCCATCAAACACGCCACACACACTTCTTAAATTATCTCCTCGGATACTCATTTTCAAAACCTTAAAACCATACCGAAATCCATGTATTACATACATCAAATAACATGTACTACCCTAATCCTCGTCGAAAATGTCCACTATCTCCCTGCATGGCTCCGGGTAAATGGGCGGCACCCGTAACTCCGGCCCCTCCGGCTGCTTCGTGTTGGCCTCTGCCTCCGCCTTGATTCAGCGAAAAGCGCGTCGCTCGTCGCCCGTTCCTGCCGGTTGGCCTCAACATAGGCCTCATTCTTGAGTGGCCGGTTGGCCTCGACAGAGGCCGTCGCCTGTTCCTACCGCTTGGGTGACCGCAAACTCCGCCTCTGCGTCCTCCATGCTGAAGCCCATAGCCGGCGCCAGCTCCTCCTCCGGCTCCTCCGCCTCATCCTCCTCTGAATCCGTCACCTCCATCGGTACCGGCTTGTGCTCCTCTTATTTCTCTTGCTCGGGCTCCGGTGAGTCCGGAGGCAGGCCGGCTGCAATGCGGGCGGCGCGCCTAGCCTGGATCTCCTCCTCGATCTGAAAGCGGCGCTTTGACATTAGCATAGTGTAAGTTGCCTTCTTCTGTTGGGCCATGTCACACGGCGAGGGAAGAGGGAGGTGGAGGTTGAGTTCATGGCCGCGAGAGAAATGTGCACGGGCTAGTGGTGCGGAGAGGGTGGAAGAGGTTGTGGCTAGGGTTGGGACGCCGGCCGGCTTAAATAGTCAGACTTTAGCCTCGGGCGGCGAGCCAAAGCGGCGCCACACAGCGTTCACATGCTTACCAGAGGAGACGCCCGTCAGACTATTGGGTTTTCGGGCGATTCCATGTGGGACCTAGCCGTCAGTCCAACGTGGCGTACGCGCCCGGTCGCGCCCAGGCCTCCACTTATCAACCCCATGTTTGGGCTAGATTTAAAGGTTGTCTCATCAGCATTATTTTCCTTTTTCTTTTTTTTTGAATTCTACAACAAATCATATGCAGGCACTGTTCATCGAGTGGTAAAAGTTCCACCGATTTCTCTCTGCATTGTTTATACCCCTCCGTTTGGGGGCAGTTTCCCTTGGATAGCCCGTCCGCCACTTAAATCAAACAGTGGAAGTGGGCATTGGGCATTGGGATTCAGACTTTGTATTCTTTGTCTCTATCACCACTACACTGATGGCCTTAGTCCCTCAATCTGTGTTGGTGGAATTTTCAATTTATGCAACAAAAGAAGGTAGGGGACAAAAGAAGAACAAACTGAAACAAGGGAAAATTTTCCATTTATCATGCATTTACCTCCACCGACCTTGATCATTTTAGTCTGTCTAATGTATCTTTAACCGTTTGCACCCGTCCGATTTGAGAACCCTCTCTGGTGCATGTGTTCACACACTTTGATCGCTGTCCACCGCATGTTCTACCTCCTCGACAAGATGTGCGCTCAGGCCAATTCCAACGCACAAGCTCAAATCGTCCGCCCGCATTCGTTTGAGGGTAAACGGACACAAACCGCGGCCCAACGTGCAGAAGCAAACGGACAAATGTCCGTTTTTGGTCCGCTTTTCACCCATTCCCGGCCCTAAGTTTGGGCCGCGTTTGCGGACAAACGGACAACACGTGGACAAGCGAGAGCGCGCCCTTGTCCTTCCCTGGCCCACCTGTCATGGACACAGTCGTCCCACTTTCCCTTCATTTCGTCCAAACCTTCCCGCGCGCCCCCTCCTCTCCCTCCTCCATGGACGGCGACCCGACGAACCCCGGCGATGCGGGCGCAGCCGCGCGCCCTGCTGCGAAGAAGAAAGGTCCCAAGGGTCCCAGGAAGCCTCGATCCGAGTGCACACCAGAGGAGATCACCATCCTCGACAAAGAAGCGACGAAGAGAAGGGGACCGCGGGCAAAGGCGAAGGAGATGAAGGCGGCTACGGCCTACGCCGTTGAGGCCGACGCCCAAAGTCAAGCGCGGCATCTTGCTGACGTCGACGAGAAGGAATCCATCCTCGCCAAGGCGCATGCCGTTTCTCATGCATGGGTTGGCATGACCACCGCCGGCCATCCTCTCGGTCGCTACCATGGCCGCGGCGAGCACGGGATCGTTGGCCGGTCGTCCTCCTTAGTACAGGTCACCGAGCTCGTCTAGCACACCCGGCCCGCCGCCATGCGGCCATTGACAGGCATGGTTCTCCACGTCGCTGGAGGGCAGCGTGCTCGCTCCGACCATGCCCGTGGGTGTCATCGACCTCAATGTGACGTCGGGGTACGGCGGCGCTGACCAGACGTCCGACGGGACGCAAAGGAAGCAGTCCCGGCAGTTTCCGACGGCAAGCTTCGCCGGCCCCCGCAAGCTGTCTGCCGGTGTCCGACGACCCTGATTGCTCGGCGTTCATGGAGAGCACCATCTTCGAGGGCCGTGGGAAGGCCTTCCAGCACCTCGGCCAAGGCCAGCCTTTCGATCCTGACGAGACCCAGAGCCAGGACGGCCGCGACCACTATGAGGACACTGATTACGCCGTCCATGATGAAGAGGAAGAGGACCATGGCAACTCATGGCATGAAGATGATGACTTGTATTGTGAAGATGAGGAGGAAGAGCTTGACATTTCGCAAGAGCCATTGGTGTTTATCAATGAGCTCACCCTAAGGGCCGAGGCACAAAAGAGGAAGCAAAGCATTCGCACGGGGTCATACACCCAAAAAGAGGACAAATTGATTTGCGAGAGTTGGATTGAGATGGGGGAGGATCCGATAAGAGGTGCCGAGCAAAAGGGTGCCATCTTTTGGAGGAGGGTTCACAAAACCTTCCATGAGCGAAGGAAGTTTGCCCCCTATCAATTTGAAAGCACTCGCAGCATCAACTCAATCCAAAAGAGATGGGGGTTCATTCAACAAGAGTGCAACAAGTATTGTGGCGCACTTGAGAGCGTCGAAGCCTGTCCTGTGAGTGGCCTTGGCCTTGGTGACTTGGTATGAACCTCTTGCCTTTTCATTTTGTGTCCATTCATGTTGGCATGCTTTTCATTTTCATACATGTTGTGTCCTTCGCTATTACATTAGCATCGTCATCAATGACTATGTAGGCATTTCAATCTTTGGAAGCATTCAGGGCCCGACACAAGAACAAGCCATTCACTCTCACGCATTGTTGGTCGCTCATCAAAGATTGCCCCAAGTTCAAATACCAATATGCCGCTTGTAAGAAGAAAGGAGGGAAGAAGGTCGTGGCTGATGAGGGAGACTTGCTCAAGAGACCGAGGGGCAAGACAAGCTCGAAGGCCGATGAGAGGCGTGATGCGTCTTCCATTGCCTTGGAAGGCATTTTGGAGAACATGATGAGCCAAAAGGAAGTGAGGGATGAGAGAAAGAGCAAAGGAAAGGAGGAGCAAATGAAGATATATCTAGAGCTTCAAACGAAGAAGCTTGCCATGGAGGAGGCCGCGGAGAGGAGGAAGTTTGACATGGAGGAGGCAACAAAGAGGAGGAAGCTTGACATCGAGGAGGCCGCTCAACTCAAGAAACTCGAGATCGAGCCCACCATGATGGACACCAAAGCTAAAGAGGTGGCACTCGCGTTCATGAGCGTGGACATGACCATTATGTCGCCGGAGAGGAAGGCTTGGTTCGCTAATCGGCAGAAGGAGATGTTCGCCCGCGATGGCCTGAACTAGGTGAGGCCTCAGGTCGTGGCCGACGTCCGTTCATTTTGAAGGCTGGCTGGTGTGCCCGCCGTTGGCTTTGTTGCCGGCGTAAAAAAATTGTTCATTTTGAGGGCTGGCTCCTGTGGCGGCCGCTGGTTTTGTTGCCGGCGTGAAACATGCGTGTCCTTTTTGAAGGCTGACTCCTTTGCCGACCGCTGGCTTTATTGCCAGCATGAGACTGTAGGTCGTCGACTGTGTTGTCGGCCCGCATGAACTAGTGTGAACCGCGGCCGCGGCCAACATCCCTGGTTCTCACGTTTGCATGCATGAGGACAAGATGCGGCCAAAGATACATCCGTGTGTTGGGCGCCCGGCCAATGCAAACCCAAATTCGGGCGAACACGGCTCTATTCCCACCACCAAATAAATAGACGAAATTCGAAGAAAACAGACGTCCGTTTGGGGTCATGTGTTGGAGTTGGCCTCGTAGCATATCGAAGAGGGTGGCCGGCCGGTTGCATGCCACATCGTCCGTGTCTTCTCGAAGTTGACCGCCCGATGACCGTCCCGCTTCTTCCGGAACCTTCCCCTCCGGACTGGCTTCCCACGGTTTTCACATTATTTCCCGCCGGCTCCTCAGCCTGTACAATGGGCACACAAGCGTCATCGTCGTAGCAGTTCCACTCTTCCCCTTCCCTTCCCCTGCTTGCCCTCCCTGTTTTGGAGACACCGTGGATCATCCGAACAATGGCCCCATGGGCGTCGCCCCCATCCACACCTCGTAGGCCGGCACCCCCGATGGCTTGGGGGCAATGCGACGGATGAACCTGCGAGCGAGGAAGATGTGGCGCCGGTCGACGACGTCATGGAAGATGAAGTTGCGATGGAGGAAGGCGCAACACCGTTCGACGATGCACACATGAGGAAGAGGAAGACCCGATGGAGGAGCCGCCATTGGCAGACGTGCTGCTGGCCATCGCCGCCGCCACGAACCTGCCTCCGATGGATGAGTAGGAGTTGCATGTGGCCGCCGTTGTGAAGAACTCGTTCACCACCATGCATGATGCACCGCCAAACCGACCGCGAGACCTGGCATTTCGGCCTTCGCCGCAGGATGGAAATCTAGATCCAATACTTCAGCCGGCCGGATGAAGCCATGTTTTTGGGGTACGCTAAAGAACGTCGCATAGTCGCAGAGCTCCATGTGATTGCGGGGAGGGTAAAGGGGCGATCAAGGTACTAACTAACGCAGGACGACAAGCCGGGTTGAAGCCAAGATGATGGGCGGTGCAACTAGTCTAGACGTAGTAGTCAGAGAGCGCAAAAATCAATCTCTATATCATAGAGGGTCAACTCCTCTGTTATGTATAAAGTCGTGTGTATTAGCAGAACGAGCTTCTGAATCAAAGTTTGTACTGAACTCTCTTTGTCTGTCTGCAAGTCTTGCAAAATTACTTTGCATCTGTCAACAACATATCCAGTTTCATGGACGAAACTTGCACAGACTTAGTAACTTTCACATATCTTCAGACACGAAAAGCCAATTCAGTATAAGTGCAGCATATGTACCAGGTCAAACAGTAGTTCTTATAGAGAAATAGCTTAGAGCGATGCACCCTACTGGACAGGAAACAAGGAAAGCACCGATCAAAATCATGCAACAACGCATACATAACCTAGTGCTGCACGGCAGGACAAAATTTATGTTCTAACCTTTTTTTTTTCGAAAAAACTTCCAATCTATTCATCTTCAACCATGACAGTACAACGAACACCAAAAATAAAATTACATCCAGATCCGTAGACCACCTAGCGACGACTACAAGCACTGAAGTGAGCCGAAGGCGCGCCACCGTCATCACCCCTCCATCGCCAACATCGCTGCGTTCAGCTTACACGGGCGGACACTGGCCTCTCGTCCCTGGCACACATCATCTACTGGGCCGTTGACCTGCTAACGTGGCAAATGGCCAAACGCCAAGCACCTTGGCGTTTCCAGACCCGACCTTGATGCCACACACCTTGGTGTTTCGCCCAAGTAAATAACCCCATAGGAGAGTGGGTGGGACCCACCCCACTCACTCTCCCCAATCCAGCCGGAGCTGCAAGAACACTTGCTGCTCCCCGGCCCCTATCTCTCACCCCTCATGCCCCCCCCCTTCAAATCTCTCCAAAAGGTGCTTCCTTAGGTGGATCTTTCCATCACTTTGTTGCTTGTGGCAATCTCTCCCGAATCACCCAAGTTTTGTTAGTTAAATCTTTTTATTTTGCTAGCATTTTTTACATGTTGGAGGAACCCTAGTTCATGCTTTTCCGCTAATTTTAGTGTGAATGTCTTTTTTAACTTTGGTAATATAGGGATATGCATGGTGTGTAGTAGGAATATTTGCTTGTTGAGTAGAAAGATTAGGGGTTAGGGTTAGTTAGTGTTTAGGGTAACTGTCGTGTCAAAACCGGCGGATCTCGGGTAGGGGGTCCCGAACTGTGCGTCAAGGCCGGATGGTAACAGGAGACAAGCACTACTGGAATCAGCTACTTTGCCATCTGCCAGTTCTTTGCCGTCCGCTAGCAGACGGCAAAAAAGCTCTTTGCCATCAGCTACCAAAAAGCAGACGGCAAAGAGGGAGGGGCCCCACTGACGAGCTGCAAAAAAAACCTAACGGGCCCCCTCTTTGCCGTCCGCTAGCGGACGGCAAAGAGCAAGAAGGCGGACGGCAAAGGGGGCGGATGGCAAAGAGGGAGGGCCCCACGTAATGTTAACGGCCGCGCCCCACACCCTCTCTCTCTCTCTCTCTTTCTCTCCCACTAGTTACTCTCGCCGCCGCCCCGTCGCACCACCCCGCCGCCGCCCCAGCGCCCCCCGCCCCGTCGCCCCACCACCCCGCCGCCGCCCCGACGTCCCCCGCCCCGTCGCCCCCGCCGCCCTGCCGTCTGGGCGCCGCCACGCCCCGGCACCCCGGCACCTCCGCGCCCCGCCGCCCCGGCCGGGCCCGGCGCCGCCGCCCCAGGCCGCCCCGCCCCCCTCCTCCGCCGCCCCAGGCCGCACCGCCCCCTCCTCCACCCCAGGTGAGTTCTCTGCTTCCTTTTTTTCCTTTTTTCTGTTTTTTAGTTTTAGGTTTATGTTTAGTTTAGATTTAGTTTTAGTTTTAGTTTTAGGATTAGTTTTAGGTTTATAGGTTTAGTTTTAGTTTAGTTTTAGGTTTAGATTTAGTTTTTTCCTTTTTCTGTTTTTTTAGTTTTAGGTTTAGGTTTAGTTTAGTTTTAGGAAAGAAGAAGAAGAGAAAAAGAGGAGAGGAGAAGAAGAAGAAGAAGAAGAGGAGGAGAAGAAAAAAGAAGAAGAGGAAGAAGAAGAAGAAAAAAGAGGAGAGGAGGAGAAGAAGAAGAGGAAAAAGGAAAGGAGGAAGAAGAAGAAGAAGAAGAAGGAAAAAAGGAAGAAAAGGAAGAAGAGGAAGAAGAAGAAAAGGGAAAAAAAACCGACCCGACACGGTACCCAGACCCCGACCCGGCACCCCGACACGACACCCCGACCCCGGCACCCCGACCCCGACACCCCGAACCCGAGACCCCGACCCGACACCCCGACCCCGACCCCGACCCCGACACCCCGACCCCAAGCCTGACCCGACACCCCGACCCCGAGCCTGACCCGACACCCCGACCCCGACACCCCGACCCCGACACCACGACCCCCAAGCCTGACCCGACACCCCGACCCCGAGCCTGACCCGACACCCTGACCCCCGACACCACACCAGACCCCAAAACAACACCCCGACACCGACACGACACTACCCCAACATCGACACGACACCCCGACCCCCCCGACCCCGAAACAGCACCCCGACCCCGACACGGCACCCCGACACCGACAGGACACCCCGACCCCGACACCTCCCGAAAAGGTGTTCTTTGGCCTTCCAGAGGCCGACGGGGTCATATATTTGTGAATTATTAGTTAGGTCATATATTTTTCGATTTTGTTATGAAAAACATCATATATAATTGTGTTGATCATGTAGTTTTAAATGTGCAGTTGTTTCATCGCTGCGAGGTTTGGTGTTCGATGACCTCGCCGTGCGTTTGACGAGCTCTGCCCCTTCGTTCGTGGGTGAGCACAAATGACAAGTCCTCCTCCCCCATTAATTATTTGATCTATTCCGATGAAACTTGATAGCTAGCTATATATGTGTCTTGAATCATCAGTATGCGTAACCAATATGTGTCTCCCGTTCGAAAGCGTCATAGTTATAAATATGCATGCATTTGCATATTTATAACCTTGATTCTTTCGAATTGTCCAACGCTATCCATGGACAGCCCGAGTATGTGTAGATTGGGTTCGTTTTCCCATATGCTTTGCTCCGGATCCGACGCATATATTTCGTCAGTGCCTCCCCTGTTGTTCTCCGGGTACACATCCTCTCTGTTTATTGCAGAGACGTGTATCAGGAGAACAGCGGGGAGGTGCTGCCGAAATTTTGCGTCGGATCCGGAGCATAGCATGGGAAAATGAACCCAATCTACACATACACGGGTGGGATTAGGACCTATCATTACCTATTAGAGTGTAGGTTGCATGGACGTAATAAAATTGACAAAGTAGATCAACTGATGAATATATACATGGTGAATTACATATATAATTGTTGTGTGTCCAGTAGCTCTGAAAGTCAAGATGAGTGACCGTGCGTGGATGTATACCGGTCACACTGGTCAGAACATATGGAGCGCTGAATGGTTCACAAAAACTAAGGGGTTTGTGCAAGCCGCATTTGCAAATGGCCAAAAGAAAACCTGGTGCCCCTGTTTCCGGTGCGGCAATTGGGAAAAGAAGACAGAGGCTGAAATGGGCAAACACCTGCAGAAGAGTGGTTTTACGCCCGATTATACGGTGTGGACATTTCATGGTGAGTCTGCCCAACGTGACCGAGCTGAGGTGGATCGTCGTCGCACCGGCGAGCAAGGTACCGGGATGGAAAACATGGTGCAAGGCTATGATGATGCTCGGGATTCGGACGAGGAGATGGAGGAATCTGCAAAGGCCTTCAATGAAATGTTGGAGTCTTCGAAACATCCGCTCCACGAGCACACTGAGCTTTGTCAGTTGGATGCCATCTCACAAGTAATGGATTTGAAGGCTCAGTTCAACTTGGGCAGAGAATGCTATGACGCAATTATGATAGTATTTGAACGCTTTCTACCCAAAGGCCATGTAATGCCTGCAAACCTGTACCAGTCGGACAAAATCCTCCGTGCACTGAAGATGCCCTATGAGAAGATACATGCCTGTGAGAAAGGATGTGCCTTATTTAGGCTTGACTATGCGGACTTGAACTATTGTCCCATTTGCAAGTCTTCCAGGTATATTGTGGTAGACAACGGTATGGGTGAGAATACACAGACCAAAATCCCCGTTAGTGTTCTTCGGTATATGCCAATCATACCAAGACTTCAACGTCTTTTCATGGTCGAAGAGACGGCCAGACAGATGACATGGCACAAAATAGGCAAAAGAACCGAACTAGATGCAGATGGGAATCTGATGATGGTACACACATCGGATGGTGTTGCGTGGAAAAAGTTTGATGAATTACATGCTGACAAAGCGGCAGATCCGAGGCATCCTCGAGTTGGCATCAGCACGGATGGGTTCAGTGTATGACGGCAGCCAATACAGTTGTTGGCCCGTATTTGTCTTTCCACTCAATCTCCCCCCCGGACAGATTATGCAAAGAAAGAACATTTTCCTGACGTCATTTGCATAATCCGAAGCCTCGGTACAATGCTGACGAGCCTAAAAAGGGTGGATCCAACCTCAGCCTATTCAAAGGGAATCTCGCACCAGCTAGTGTTTCACATCCAGTATCTTTGGATAACGAAGAATGGCGGACCATTTCGTTGTATATCTTCAACAACCTGATAGAAGTGCGACCGTACATCGAGTAAGTTCTCGGTACATTGTTTCGCAACTTCTATTTCCTTTGAACTACTCTTATTCCTGGATATGTCATACAGTCGATACGTCGCCATATTCTCGTATGGAGCGGAGATCCAAAAGGATTCCGTCGAAGAGTATGAGCTTCTCGCAAAGCAAGGAGGTGGCTATCCCGGTTTCATCTCTTGGTTCAAACAAACGGTAATTTCTATTAGACAATTTCATTTCATTCGCTAATTTGTGCATAATGCAACAATCCTTTCATATTAAACTTATAGGCTAATTCAGAGTCTATGGACGCCGAATTGAGACAAGTCGCTAATGGTTTTGACTATAAGGTCCGTTCATTTGACAAGTACGACATCAACGGGTATCGCCTAGGTTAGCTCCAAAATGACCCATGCAACAATCCTTTCATATTTTACCTTAGTTAGCTTATAAGTGATCCAATTTATCCAAGTTAGCTCTAAAATGACCCATTTTACGTAGATTAGCTCCTAAATGATCCATTTTACCTATGTTAGCTTTAAAATGACCCATTTCACCTAGGTTAGCTCCAAAATGACCCATTTCACCTAGGTTAGCTCCAAAATGACCCATCTTACCTAGGTTAGCTTATAAATGATCCAGTTTATCCAAGTTAGCTCTAAAATGACCCAATTTACCTAGAGTAGCTCCGAAACGATCCATTTCACCTAAGTTAGCTAAAAACGATCCATTTCACCTAAATTAGCTCTTAAATGATCCATTTCACCTAAGTTTGCTCAAAAACGATCCATTTCACCTTAGTTAGCTCAAAAACGACCCATTTCACCTTAGTTAGCTCAAAAACGTGGCATTTCACCTTAGTTAGCTCATAAACGACCCATTTGAACTAAGTTAGCTCAAAAACGATCCATTTTATCTTAGTTAGCTCAAAAACGATCCATTTCACCTTAGTTAGCTCAAAAATGATGCCCTTCACCTTAGTTAGCTCATAAATGACCCATTTCAACTAAGTTAGCTCATAAATGATACATTTCAACTAAGTTAGCTCATAAACAACCCATTTCAACTTAGTTAGCTCATATACGATCCATTCCACCAAAGTTAGGTCATAAATGACATATACTTCTTGTTATAGTCTTCTTCTTGTTCTATTCACCTATTTCTAACTTCATATTTACCATTTTGCAGATTTCACTCACTTCATGGAAGCTAGCTTGCTATGATGGAGTGCTTGCTTTTTCTTTGCTAAAACTTTGCATTGTATCTAGCTTGCTATGATAGAACTTGCTTGTTGATGAAACTTTGGTATGTAATATGTATATGGAACAATGTGTATGGATGGAACTTGCTATATATGTTGATGAAACTTTGCTATGTCATATGTATATGGAATTATGTGCTGGATATGTGATATGTTTGGTGTTAAATATATCTATATATGTCATATATATTTGCTGTGAAAATTGTTGGATTAAGAAAAAACAGAAAAAAAGAGACAATATACAGGCTCTTTGCCGTCAGCCACCGACGGCAAAGGGCTCTTTGCCATCAGCAGCGGACGGCAAAGAGGCCATGTGGCAGGCAGCTGTGCTTCCTGGGAGGCTGACCAATTTGGTCAGTTTGCCTACAGTGGCTGACGGCAAAGAGCGAAAACTTTGCCTACAGCGGCGGACGGCAAAGGCCTGCCGTGTAGTGACGTTGGCTGACATCACACGGCGAACGGCAAAGGCCTTCCGAAGTTTGCCGTCAGCGGCCGACGGCAAAGGCCTGCCGTTAACCACCTAACGGAGTAACAACGCACTTATTGCCGTCTGCACTCTTTGCTGTCCGCTGCTGATGGCAAAGGCTCCTTTGCTGTCAGCCGCCCGAAGTAGACGGCAAAGTACCTCTTTGCCGAACCTTACTTTGCCATCACCTTTTGCCGTCTGCGGAGGACGGCAAAGACCTTTGCCGTCAATCATCCATGCCTTTGCCGTCTGCCATGGCTGACGGTAAAGTAGCTGATTCCTGTAGTGAAGGGACACGATGTTTTTACCCAGGTTCGGGCCCTCTCGATGGAGGTAATACCCTACTCCTGCTTGATTAATATTGATGATATGGGTAGTACAAGAGTAGATCGACCACGAGATCGAGGAGGCTAAACCCTAGAAGCTAGCCTATGGTATGATTGTTGTGTATGAAGATGATTGTCCTACGGACTACAACCCTCCGGTTTATATAGACACCGGATAGGGTTAGGGTTACACAGAGTCGGTTACAATGGTAGGAGATCTTGAATATCCGCATCGCCAAGCTTGCCTTCCACGCCAAGGAAAGTCCCATCCGGACACGGGACGAAGTCTTCAATGTTGTATCTTCATAGTCCAGGAGTCCGGCGAAGGTATAGTCTGGCTACCCGAACACCCCCTAATCCAGGACTCCCTCAGTAGCCCCTGAACCAGGCTTCAATGACGACGAGTCCGGCGCGCAGATTGTCTTCGGCATTGCAAGGCGGGTTCCTCCTCCAAGTCCTTCATAGAAGAATGTAAACACCAAGAATAGTGTCCGGCTCTGCAAAATAAGTTTCCACATATTGCCATAGAGAGAATAATATTAACACAAATCAAATCTGCTGACGTATTCCGCAGTGCGTCATCACACTACGGCCAAGTTTTTACACAAATCGTTTTTACTTTCCCACCTCAGCACGTTTTGTGAGGCGGTTTCCTTGGCACGTCTTGTCAAAGCAGAGATCGTGTGCCCTTTTTACGGGATTCTCATCAATACGGATGTGGGTAACCCAACCGCGCCATTTACCACCGCGCTTGGGAGGCAAGCGAGTTTTATTAGGCAGGTGGAGACGCATAACCGCATCCGCCCATATAAGGGGATAAGGATCCACCTTTTTACCTACGCCTTCTTCCTCCTTTGCCAATCCATCTCTTGCGCACTCGAGCTCCAGCGCCCAAGCCCGCTCTTCCCACCTCAACCTTCTCCAGCAATGTCCGGAGCGGGAGGCAAGTGGATGGTCTCCTCCATCACGGAGGTCCAAGTGAAAAAGCTAAGGAAGGCCGGATACCTGTCCAAGGACATCCCGCACCGGCTCCCCGAAAAGGGGCAGCTTCTCCCCACCCCAAGGCCCCATGAGAGGGTAGTGTTCCTTCCCCACTTCCTCCGTGGACTGGGTTTTCCACTCCACCCATTCGTCCGGGGACTCATGTTCTACTACGGCCTGGATTTCCACGATCTGGCCCCGAACTTCATCCTCAACATCTCGGCGTTTATCGTCGTGTGTGAGGCCTTCCTCCGCGTCCGCCCCCATTTCGGCCTCTGGCTCAAGACCTTCAACATCAAGCCCAAGGTGGTGCGCGGTAGCCAGGCGGAGTGCGGAGGCGCCATGGCGGGAAAAATGGCCAACGTCCTCTGGTTCGAGGGCTCCTTCGTGGAGACCCTAAAGGGGTGGCAAGCCGGGTGGTTTTACATCACCGAGCCACGCGATCCGAAATGGGTCGCAGCCCCCGAGTTCCGATCCGGACCCCCCACGCGGCTTATGTCTTGGAAAGAGACGGGCCTCTCGTGGGTGACGAAAAAGAGGTGACCGGGTTGCAAACTTGCATCCAGTCCCTGGTGAACAAGCCAATCCGACTGGTTAATATAGTCCAGGTTATGCTCGTACGCCGGATCCTCCCGTGCCAACAACGGGGCTTCAATTTGTGGGAGTTCGACCCGGCGCAGCACCAAACCCTCAACAGGCTCTTCGACACGATGTATGAAGATGCTTGGAAGGTGCTTTTCAAGGGCGCCGAGGCTCCCGCATCCGCCTCCGAGGACCGCGGATACAGCTCGCA
This sequence comes from Triticum aestivum, assembly GCF_018294505.1. Taxonomy (NCBI): domain Eukaryota; kingdom Viridiplantae; phylum Streptophyta; class Magnoliopsida; order Poales; family Poaceae; genus Triticum; species Triticum aestivum. The sequence goes on from NC_057809.1 coordinate 606,589,264, forward strand.
GCGTCACACTAGCGAGGTAAGCTATCTTCACCTTTTACAGGATATTAAGCTCTGTGTTCCTTTCACAGTTTGACTCTGTGCGGGATCTAAACTCCCCTACATTTGACAGGCTTGGCAGGTGGTATCCGGACCAATTAACTATCCGGCTCCCTTGCCCGAAGACCCAGCCCCTGCTCTCCTAGTGAAGCTGCTGGTCCCGGCACCTTATGTGGTGCCGGAGAAGAAGGTCAAGAAGAAGAAGACCACGGGGACTCGAAAGAGTGCCCGTAACGTGGTGGTGTCGGACTCGTCGTCTGACGAGTCTGAGACGCCCTCTTCCCATGAAAACAAGGAGGAGGAATAAGAAAGCTCTCCCCCCAGCGGAGGGAGGAGAGAAGAAGAAGGCCGCCCCAGCGGGGAAGGCCGAGGGGTCTAGGAAAAGGAAGACCCCTCCGCCAGACTACTCCCCTAACGCAGAAGAAGGCGAAGAGGAGTGGCCGAACAGGGCCAAGCGTCCGGCGAAATCGTAAGTTCGGATATCAGAGTAACTCATGATGTTCCTTTGTTGCACAGCTTTCCCTAATGTCGAATATAATTATGCAGCCCGCCCCGGACCGAATTCAACGAATCGTCGGGCGGCTCCCTGGACTCATCGGACGTGAACTTAGTTCCGCCCGCTGTCTCCCCCCGCACTACGGACGACGCCGAAGTGGCGTCGCAACAAACTCCGGGGCAGGAGGAGGTGGTCCTGGAGGAGCCTCGAGGCAACCTCATGGACTCCAGGAGTGAAGGGGACAAGCCCCCCAGGGCTCCAAGTCCGACTTTGAGCCGGACACCGCGCCGGAAACTTCAACAGTTCCGGACCGCGGTAGGCGAACTCCTCTCAAGAGGAGCAAGCCTTTTGAGCCAGCGGCCTCCGTCCAACCGGAGGCGCTGGACAATCTGCTGGAGGTGCTTGACGGCACCTCCATCGACGAGGGGCACCGTACTATCATGAGTACGGTGATCCAGAGGGTTCATTCCGCCAAGAGCGGACTGACTGAAGCTTGCGCTAGCCTTCTGACAGGCTTCGAGGTAAGTAAAAATATGTCAAAATATTACCACATAGACAGTAGCCCCTGATGCTCTGTTTGGCGTTCGGAAAGAAAAGCCGAATAGAGGATCTATAAAATTTCGCAGGAGTCTAACAAAAAAGAGTCAATATGCGTATGCAGGCTTCGCTGCTATCCACCGCCGCACTGACTGCGGAGGTGGGTGTCCTGAAAAAGGACCTCGGGTGGACCGAGCGAGAGCTCGGCCTTGCCAAACGGCAGCTCGAGGAAAAAGAAGGTAAGAAATACCCTACAGAAAAAAGGTGCCTATAGAAAGGCGTGATTGCAAAAAATAATAGGATCGTACTGCTTATTATAGGGGCCACGACAGAGGTGGCGACCCTCAAACAGGCGCTGTCCGAGGCCGAAAAGAAAGCGGCCGCGGAGCGCTCCGAGCGAGAGAAACTTGGGGCCCAGGTCGGCGAGGCGTAGCAGGAGCTTCAGGCTCTCATGAAAAAACATGAGAGTTTGGAGCTTGAGTCGAAGACGCAAGCATCCGAGCTCACGGCGGCCCTTGAGACCGAATCCGGAGCTCTCCAGGGGCATTCGCAGATCTTCCCCGCAGCGTATCCGATGCCGCCGCATTCTACCGAGATGAAGAGGGCAGCTCGACGGAGAGTGTGTTCTGGTCTCAGTATTCTGAGGCCGGACACCCTGTACCCCTGAGCGACCAGCTGAAACAGCTGGTCGAGCTCCACAAGGCGGCCGAACAGGCCATGAAGGGCTTCATAGTTCGACTGTGGCCCGGAGAGGCCCTGCCTGGGAGCTATTTTGGGCTGGTGCGGCGGCTGGGGGTGGCCTGTCCAAGGCTCGAGCTCATCAAGCGCTCCGTCTGCATCGAAGGTGCCCGTCGGGCCCTTGCCCGTGCAAAAGTGCACTGGGGTAAGCTGGACGGTGAGAAGCTTGTGAAGGATGGGCCACCGCAGGGGAAGGAGCATCGCAAGCCCGAGAACTACTACAAGGATGTTCTTGCAGGTGCCCGCCTTGTGGCAGATGAATGTACCAAGGATGTAATTTTTGAATGAACTCGCTCGTTTTTATCCTGTGCGCTGAAAACTTGTTCATATGCTCTAAGCAATGCTTATTGAATTTAAAATATTATTTTCTGTGCGGCCGTTTATCAAAAATTGAGAGATGGCCAGTCGTCGGCTTCTACCCCCGTGCCACTAGTGCTGGGGTGTTCGGGATAAATCTAAGCGCTCTTTTCCCCATGGTTGGGTCGTTCGAGGGAGGCGCTCAGCACAACGAACCAGGCAATCGGACTATAATGCTTGAACACTCTCACTTAGCCATAGAATTTTATAATTTTAAATTTCGGCGAAGCCCCTAGTTCACAAGACCGAGTTCGGGGCGCTATCCACGCCTTGGCCGGACAAAGCCGGCTCCTCGCTCGAAGTGGCATAAGTCTTTAGGGACTCGAAAAACCTCTCAAACATCGACCGGTCTCTCGCCTCATCATGACAGTCAGTTTTAGCTTTCTCCACTAAGGTGCTTAACCCAGCTGAACCGGAGCACAATCGCAGTGGTTCTCCTAGTGCTACCTTAGCCGATATAGCAGAACGTAAGGCACCAAAACATAGGAGCCGGGCAAACCCAACTATTGACCCAAATCATGATTCGGAGCCAATGCATATAGTGCTATAAGTTCGGGGTGCCGCACTTGTGAAAGTGTACAGACTTCTCACACCATAATAAGGGGTACTGAAGCCCTTGGCGTATTTGCCGTACCATGATGTACGGGTGCAATCATGTCAAAACATATATATTAAAATAGGATAATGCAAAAAATAGACAAAAAGCTATGCATTGTTTATAGAGAGGCTATTTATCAGAGCCGAACGATACAAGTAGTGCGATAAGCAAAAATATATTGGACTATTTAACATGTCCTGACCAGGAGCACGCCGCGAAATTGTATTCAAAATAGGTATACTGCTCGTAACAGAGACCACCTGTGAGTTCCATAATGCGGCATGGCTTTGTCTGCTTCCCTGGATCTTGCATCATTTGTGCGGTAGTTGAATTGCCAAACAGGTCGTCCGAAGTGTGGAGTCCTGAAAGTAAGAAAAAAAGAATTCAGCAACCCCTAGTACGTTTTAAGCCGTGTTTTGGGCGTGCCGCTATTGTGCCCCTTCCCCTGTGCCCATGGTATTTCGAGGGCGTAGTTATGTACGCGAGGCACTGGCTTCGCTATGTCGCGAGGGTTGGGGTGCCTGCTCAGAACGTGCCAGGCGGTCTTGTTGTGGGTTACTCCGGGCGCGCTTGGCAATGTCTGGCTTTTATTGGCCGGACTGGAGAATTGCCTAAGAAGGCTGCTTTGTACTTCCGCTGCGAGAGCCGCCGTGTGCTCCTCCGTACGGAGGGAGCGTTCGGTGTTTCCGTTGACCGTGATTACTCCTCGAGGGCCTGTCATCTTGAGCTTGAGGTATGCGTAGTGCGGCACCGCATTGAACTTTGCAAATGCGGTTCGTCCGAGCAGGGCGTGTTAGCCACTGCGAAACGGGACTATATCGAAGATTAACTCTTCGCTTCGGAAATTATCCGGAGATCCGAAGACCACGTCAAGTGTTACTGAGCCTGTACAGTTGGCTTCTACACCTGGTATAACGCCTTTAAAGGTCATTTTTGTGGGCTTAATCCTTGAGGGATCTATGCCCATTTTCCGCACTGTATCCTGGTAAAGCAGGTTCAGGCTACTGCCGCCGTCCATGAGGACTCTTGTGAGATGAAATCCGTCGATGATTGGGTCGAGAACTAATGCGGCAAAGCCACCATGACGGATGCTAGTGGGGTGGTCCCTTCGATCAAAAGTGATCGGGTAGGAGGACCATGGGTTGAACTTTGGGGCGACTGGCTCCATCGCGTATACGTCCCGTAGCGCACGCTTCCGCTCCCTCTTGGGAATGTGGGTTGCATATATCATGTTCACCGTCCGCACTTGTGGGGGAAACCCCTTCTGTCCATTGTTGTTCGGCGGCTGGGCTCCTCCTCGTCATCGCTATGTAGCCCCTTGTCTTTGTTTTCGGCTCTTAACTTGGCTGCCTGCTTGAACACCCAACAGTCCCTGTTGGTGTGATTGGCTGGCCTTTCGGGGGTGCCATGGATCTAGCACAAGCGGTCGAGTATTCGGTCCAAACTGGACGGGCCCTGAGTATTCTTTTTGAATGGCTTTTTCCGCTGACCGGATTTATAGCCTCTCAATCCGGCATTAACTGTCGTATCTTCATTGCTGTCGCTGCTAACGCGGCGCTTTTGCTTATTTCGACGTGTCCTGCCACTTTTGTCCTTGGTATCCGAATTACCAGGGTTCTTTGATAAGTTGTTGCTGCGAGCTAGCCAGCTATCTTCTCCCCCGCAGAAGCGGGTCATGAGTGTCGTGAGGGCTGCCATAGATTTCGGCTTTTCCCATCCCAGGTGCCGGGCAAGCCACTCCTCGCGGATGTTATGCTTGAAGGCTGTTAGGGCCTCTGCGTCCGGACAGTCGACTATCTGGTTTTTCTTTGTTAGGAACCGTGTCCAGAATTGTCTGGCCGATTCCTCTGGCTGCTGAATTATGTGGCTTAAGTCGTCGGCATCCGGTGGTCGCACGTAAGTGCCCTGGAAGTTGTCGAGGAATGCGGCTTCCAGGTCCTCCCAAGAACCGATTGAGTCTGCTGGCAAGCTATTAAGCCAGTGTCAGGCCGGTCCTTTGAGTTTGAGCGGGAGGTATTTTATGGTGTGTAGATCATCGCCACGTGCCATGTGGATGTGAAGGAGATAATCCTCGATCCATACCATCGGATCTGTTGTGCCATCGTATGATTCGATGTTAACGGTTTTGAAACCCTCTGGGATTTTATGATCCATTACTTCATCTGTGAAGCATAGTGGGTGTGCGGCGCCCCTGTACTGGGCTATGTCACGATGCAGCTCGGAAGAGCTATGTCTGTTGTGTTCGGCCTGGCCGAATTTGTTGTATCCGGAGTGAAGATCATCGTCACGTGTCGTAGGGCGCCTGCGCGATCCGTAGATCGATCTTGTTTGTCTTGCCTTATCCTCCAGTACGTCTCGCAGGCCTGGCCCATTTTCCCGTGCCTTAGTTGAGCGGCGTCGGGGCATGGCTTGGGTGGAGGGCCGAGAGGCTTCTCTATCGCGGCCGCGAGGTGGCCGGTCTGCCATGTCGTGCGCTGGTGATGTAGGCGCTTCCTCCTCTGATCGGGGTAGCGGCCTACGCTTTGGGTAACTCTTGGAGGGCTGTTCGAGTTCGTACTCCTCGGCCGCAAGGACTTCAGTCCATCTATCAGCTAGCAAATCTTGATCAGCTCTAAGCTGTTGCTGCTTTTTCTTGAGGCTGTTTGCCATGGCTAAAAGCCTACGTTTAAAACGCTCTTGTTCGGCGGGGTCTAATGGTACGACGAATTCGTCGTCATCGAGGCTTGCCTCGTCTTCGGAGGGAGGCATATAGTTATCATCCTCAACCTCTCGGTCTGCCGCTCTCTCATGAGGGATGGCTTCTCCATCTTCCTGCGCCGAATCTTGCTGGGGTGGGTGTTCTTCGGCGCTATCCGGGGTAGTATTGTCTCCCATGTCAGAGTCACCGTTTTTGCTTTGGTGGGATTTAGAGCGGCGCCGCTGACGCCGGCGCTTCGGCTGTTTCTTGGAGGTGTCATCCCCCGCTGTTCCATCGCCATCTCCATCTTTTGGAGTATCCACCATATATATGTCATATGATGAGGTGGCCTTCGAGCGCCCTACAGGTGCTGGTTCCTGTTCGTCTCCTACCTCGTCGTCCATACCGTCGAAGTCTTCGGAGCCGAAGTCAAGCATGTCGGTTAAATCGTCGACAGTGGCTACAAAGTGGGTGGTGGGTGGGCTTTGAATTTCTTCATCGTCCGTATCCCATCCTCGCTGACCGTAATCCGGCCAGGGCTCTCCTGATAAAGATAGAGGCTTGAGAGAGTTCAGGATGTCACGAAAAGGCGAGTGCTGAAAGATGTCCGCGGCGGTGAACTCCATTATAGGCGCCCAATCGGATTCGACTGGTAGGGGCACGGGGGGTTCGGAGTCCGGAGAAGAGTCCGGACCCTCAGAGTCACGGGTCACGCGGAGTGCGGGGCTGACGTTCGGCTCGATCGCCTTTGAGATCGCAGTCCCCAAGGTGACATCCAACTGCTCATCCTCGATTGACGCAATAGGCTCCGAGTTAAGGGTCGGAACCGGTGCGTGTGCGGCCTCCAGGACACTGTTCGGAGGCAGAGCTAGATCATGCCCCTCGAGATAGTGCGGCGCGCTTGGCTGTGGCTCAAACCCGTCAAAGATCAAGTCTCCGCGGATATCAGCCGTGTAGTTTAAGCTTCCAAACCTGACTTGATGGCCAGGGGCATAGCTTTCGATCTGCTCCAGGTGACCAAGCGAATTGGCGCGCAGAGCGAAGCCGCCGAAGACAAAGATCTGTCCGGGGAGAAAAGTCTCACCCTGGACCTCATCATTGTTGATGATCAAAGGAGCCATCAGGCCTCGAAGGCGACGACACAGAGGAACTCTCAATGAAAGCACCAATGTCGGTGTCAAAACCGGCGGATCTCGGGTAGGGGGTCCCGATCTGTGCGTCAAGGCCGGATGGTAACAGGAGACAAGGGACACGATGTTTTTATCCAGGTTCGGGCCCTCTCGATGGAGGTAATACCCTACTCCTGCTTGATTAATATTGATGATATGGGTAGTACAAGAGTAGATCTACCACGAGATCGAGGAGGCTAAACCCTAGAAGCTAGCCTATGGTATGATTGTTGTGTATGAAGATGATTGTCCTATGGACTACAACCCTCCGGTTTATATAGACACCGGATAGGGTTAGGGTTACACAGAGTCGGTTACAATGGTAGGAGATCTTGAATATCCGCATCGCCAAGCTTGCCTTCCATGCCAAGGAAAGTCCCATCCGGACACGGGACGAAGTCTTCAATCTTGTATCTTCATAGTCCAGGAGTCCGGCGAAGGTATAGTCCGGCTACCCGAACACCCCCTAATCCAGGACTCCCTCGGTAACCTTTGCTTAGTGTATGTTAATTAATGACACTTTTTTACACATCATCAATAATTTAGTGTTGATATGATTTAAATATAATGGATTGTTTTTGGATAACCAAGAATTAATATTGATGCCTTAAATTCATTCATATTGTTTTAGACGGAGAGACTTCTTAATGTTCATTATATGGACAAGGAGGCATTCTTGAGTTACAATGCCGACACGGGTGAGGAATCAGTGGTTTTTGATACAAGCCCTAGCTATGAGGAGGTTGTTGCAAAAGTGAGACATGTCTTAAAGTGGAGGGACCGCAATTATGGTGTTCAATTAATATGAAGGTATGATGTTGGAGTTGAAGCCAATTCTCGCTTGAAAAGTATGCCTATAATCTCGGATTTGCATTGTGATGTATACAAGGAAAAAGTTTCCCAATCGGAAGACAAGTCACTTGAATTGTTTGCCACCAAGGTTGCACCTCCTCAGTTTGCAATTGACTTGAACCGGCATGTATCATACCCAATGAATGACATGACCGAGAGGACAAGCATGCCGCTTGTTGAGCATAGGGTCGTGGTTGATGCCCCCAATGCCTATCACCAACCACCTCCCCAACCACCAATTAGTGAAGCAAATGAGGTTGAGTTGTATGCCCCCAATGCTTCTAGCCAACCACCAACTAGCCAAGCAAATGAAGTTGAGGCGATTTCTAGTGGCAAAGTAATTCAAGAGGATGGTGTTGCTCATGCTGATGACGATGAGCAAGGGTAAGAGTTTCATGCTAATGATGTTGGTGATTTGGATGCCTACATAGCGCAAAAGGACATGGATCATGAGTTACCTTTTAGGCGTGTATATGGGTTTATGATGCCCATCACAACCTTTTCTTCGACGCCCCCGTGCACCCCTCACTGCCGCTACTGCCGCCCTGAGCGTTTGCCTCTACGACCTTGATGACCGCGCCCCCTCCTACGTCGTCCTCGCGCTCTAGCGCCGCCCATGCATCCACATGGGCGTCAGCCACGTCGAGGAGGTCAAGGATCCCCTCGACCCGGCCCTCGTTAACAACCCCCCCCCCCCCCCCGCGACATCTTAGCGGGGTTGATTCCCCCCATCGCCCAACTTGTCTCCGACGAGTATGGCGTCGGTGGGTACGTGATACGGCTCCAACATATTTTTTTTTATTTTTTCATGCTATTATATTATCAATCTTAGATCTTTATGTGCAATTTCATATCATTTTTGGGAACTAACCTATTTTTTCATATCTATACCACAGACCTACGAGTCCATAGTGATTAACTAGATGGCTTCTTATCTCTCTTTGATCTTCAATACAATGTTCTCCTCAGAGTTCTATCCGATGTAATCTTCTTTTGCGGTGTGTTTGTTGGAATCCGATGAATTGTGAGTTTATGATCAGATTATTCATTGAAAGTAATTGAGTCTTTTCTGAACTTTATTGTGCATGATTATTATAGTTTTATATTTCTCTCCGATCTATTCGTTTGGTTTGGCCAACTAGATTGATTTATCTTCAGCGGGAGAGGTGCTTTGTAGTGGGTTCAGTCTTGCAGTTTTCTCACCTCGTGACAGAAGCGATAGGCACGTATTTGTATTGTTTTCACTGGGGAGAAAACGACGGGTTTAATCATATTACATGGTTTTATTCTATCTGCATTATGTCATCATACTTCATGCATTACTCTGTTTGTTATGAATTTAATACGTAGAGAGGCCAGCATAGAAGTGCTCTCGAAGTGGAGTAATAGTAGTAGATGCAGGCAGGAGTCGGTCTACTTGTCATGGACATAATGCCTATATACATGATCATTACCATAAATAACATCATAACTGTGCGCTTTTCTGTCAATTTCCCAACAGTAATTTGTTTACCCACCTATGCTATCTTTATGAGAGAGAAGCCTCTAGTAAAAATTGTGCCCCCATCTACTTTAATCATATAAAAACTAAAATACCATGCTACAATTTTACTTCTTTTATTTCACTTTGCAATTTATCTATCTACCATTACCAGATTTGATCCTTGCAATTAACGAGTACAAGGGGGTTGGCAACCCTCTTTCCCATGTTGTGTGCAAGTATTTGCTCTTGTGTTTGTAGGTACTGTTTACGAGGTGTTTGTGTGGTTCTCCAATTGGTTCGATAACCTTGGTTCTGACTGAGGGAAATACTATCTGCTACTATATTGCTTTACCCTTTCTCTTCGGGGGAAATCCAAGGCAGCTCACAAGTAGCAGTACGTCGCACCGTTCGTATGCCTTGGCGGGTTCCAGGACACCCGCGGCGTGTATGAGCTCGACGAAGGTGAGGGGCTCATGCTCATGCTGGAGCTCGATGAGACGCACTTCGATCTCGACACCAACTACAAGTTGGATTGTGAGACTACGAAGTAGGCGCGGGGGGGGGGGGGGAGACGAAGCCGGAAATGGAGGCAGTTTGAGCTTGTCACTGCCGGAGACACTGGAGAGGTGCACGAAGAGACCTGGTTAGATTTGTTGACCCCCACTGCTAGATGCTCCATGTCTCCTCCTCCAGTTCCTTGTGCATTATCGGGCTGTCTCAATTTCCAGTTTGGAACACACAACCATGAATTTTTTTGATTAATATTGTTGTCGTCGTTACACAGTGGTACTTTGAAGATTTGCTGTATTATCGCCAAGCTCTCACGGGCAAGACTGATTTTATAGATGTTTAGATGCACCGGTTCCTGATCATTTACAACAGAACCCTGCGATCTAATTGATGTTTGTCTGAATTTATGACATGTAAACTGCACTAATAACAAATCAGATATCATCTCTCATGTTACCGATTCAACACTAGAAGATATGGTAGAGACGAAAGGTGGTTTGGTCCATCTGGTGGAAGGGGGTGGAGATAGTAGGAGTGGAAAGCAACTCAATCCATACCGACTTGCCATCTGTGCTAGGCACCACAGGCAAGTGATGTTTAGTTGAGTCCCACTCATGAATTAGGAAGAATTTCTTTGGGTTCTTGGATAGATGCTTATGGTTTGTTGCGTCATTTTTCAGGTTCAATAAGTCGGCTGGCGCCGAGCATCACCACTGAGTTGAAGAAACACTTGCAATGGGTGCCAGAAGTTGTGTTTAAAAAATAGGCCCACCTTCATAAGGATGATGTAAGTTGCAACCATACTCAGGTTTATTCTCTGTTGCCTACATATATTTATTTAACCACATTATGTTTTAGCCACTAGATGGAAAATAGTAAAAAATGGAGAATCAATTCTTTTTGTGATATTTATTCAATAGTGGTTGCTATTTGTTTCGAATATTGAAGACATAAGGATACCACAATTAAATTATGTTACAACACGGAAGTTGTAGAGTGGTTAATATTGTGTAGATGAGTACATGGGTACCTTTTCTTATGTTTTGTTAAGTAGAATTAAAGATATGGAAACATCACCGAGTAAACAAGAAGTTAAGTGGATTAAGGTTAAGAAGCAAATTTAATTTTTGAAGGGTTTCCCTACAGTGTCAAGGAGAAATTTGTATACATGGTCATGTTTTTTTATGTGGGATTTCACATGATGGACTCAATAATCTTGCATCAAGATTAAATTATTTTGTCCAACCTAGATCGATGAGGCATTCTTTTCCACCCATGGTTGGAATTATGCACTTATGTAAGACAAGATTTGTAGTGTTACTAAAGCTTGACTTATGTAGAAAGGCCCCGTTCACCTACATGTGTAGATGCTTATAGGCTAGGTGTTCAGTTGTACTGAAGTAGCAAGCACAAAAAATTTTGTGCCACGCCAATATTTACAATGAGGGTAACCTTGTCTTCCCATTATTCTTGTAACATAGTTCACCTTCTCATTCAGATGTTCAAATAGGTTTATTGCTCAATTTGAGGATGCAGTACAACGGCCCCACCTTCCAGCTCCCACCGATCGTGCCGGAGAGACGGTATCCGGCCGGCGTCGTCGTGGAGAGGATGCTCCGCGTGTGGGCGTTCTCACGCTGGACATGTGTAAGGGGTTTTGCCCAGTGGTTCCTCGGTGCGGGCTTCACCCACCTCCCGGCGGGCTCGCCGGTGATGTTCCAACTGGAGGAAGTGCGTCCAAACTCCAGGAATCCGCCGATAGGGCTCATCGTCACCTTCACCAATAGATTTGATGCGTACTACCTCCTCGGCAAGCTGTTTTGTTGTGGATGCGATTTCATCGCATTCACAACCCACAACATCTTCACAAACTTCGATTGCATCTTCCCCACCCGCGACGGTATGCACAGCCTCCGGTACTACATCGGCGAGGATGACATGGAGAGGAGGAACAATGAAGAGGAGGCGCAGTGAAGATGGTGGTGAAGGCCCGGTCTCGTGAGCTTAACTTGCCCTAGGGTGTTAGGGCTTTTTATCTTTTATATATTTCTATCTTAATTATGTCGTTGGTTGTACCGTGAACTTGTTATCTCTGTCGTGTTATCTCCTAAGAACTATGTTATGCTTGCTACCCTTATTTGATATGTCATTAGTTATCTGTGTTTTGCTTGCTATTTCTATCTTATTTGACGTGAGATATCGCTAGATGGATATGGTGCCGTACGCGAGCCCTTATGCTAAATCAATCAATGAAAGGGTATAGCTCAATGAAAACCAGCAAGTTTTGGGGTTCGCCTTATAAAAATGGTTGGAGGGTAGCCCATTCGTCTTGTCATATTCATGGTGTGTACTTGTGTAGGTCTAGTTTAAATGGCCCATTTAGAGTAGGGTCAAGTTTTCGCACGTGCGGATAATGGACTAGTTGATGTGTCAAAAGGGAAGCTAAAGCTAAAAAAATGAGCCATGTTGATGTTGAAAAGAAGAAGAAGAAAAGCTAATTTTTTTTGAATTGTTGGTGGCCCTATTCCGTATATTGTATGAAAAAAAACAAGCTAATTTTCGAATAGTTTGTGGCCTATGCTATGGTTTAGGGCACCCTATGTGTCGTGGAATTGTCACGGCAGATGTCCTAGCGGAAGGACTTAGTCGTGGAGCCATCGCAACTAGGTTAGCTTAAAGGGGTTAAACGGGACAAAGGACACAGGGAGTTTATACTAGTTTGGCCCCTTGCGGTGAAGCCTAATCCAGTTTGAGGTGGTATTGCTTGGGTTTTGGATTACCAGGGAGCGAATACGCTTGACCTAGTTCTCGATCTCTTGTTTCTTGCCCTAAACTGCCGCCGGATCGTCCCTTTATATACACAGGTTGACACCCGGCAGTTCATGGAGTCCCGGCCAGCTCATACACAACGTGTCCATCTCGGTGACTAACTATACATGCCTTACAATACAAGTCATACATATATGGCGGTTCATCACCTGGGCCTTTAACCACCTCAGGGTCTTGGGCCGTCAACGGGCTCACATGATCCGCCATCTTCTTTGGTAGGTCGCGAGCGGTATGACCCGGCCCCTCCTGGGCGGTTCATAGCCAGTAGCTATATCCCCAACATTAGGCCCCAAGTTGATTTGAACTTGTTCATATCAATCTTCAACACTTGTCAAAATCTTGTATCGCCTTGTTTGACAAATCTTACTGTAAACCTCCATGACGTCAGCCCGTAAAATTTTCTTAAGCCGCCATGACGTCATTTCGCATTAATACCGCACGAAGCCCAAAGCATCTTAATTGATACTTATCTTAATAAACCTCCCTAAAATCAAGGCATCCATATAGTCATATGATGATTTTTGCCTCCTCGATTCCCGTGCATGCCTTATATCTAAATAGGGCCAAGGGGCCCCCATTTTCACTTTTACCCCTACCGCTGCTTCTTCTTGAAAGGATCGAGATGGACCTAGAGGGGGGTGAATAGGTACAGTTACAAATTTTAATTATTACTTAGCAATTTTAGGCAATAATGTGGAATATGAAGATAAGCCTAACAATTGCAAGTGTAGTACTAAGAGCTAAGCAGGATAAACAAGTAGCACAATTATGTAAGTAAGCAAGCACAATATGATACAAGTAAGTACTAAGAGACAAGTAACCACTAGTAGAGAGTTAGGGTTAGGAATAATGGCAACTCCGGGAGACGAGGAGATGTTCACTTCCTTGGAGGGAAGCTACGCCACCGTTAGAGAGGTGGATGTTACCACGAAGGCACACCAACGCCACGAAGGCTCACCCTATTCTCCCTTTGAGACAACACCACGAAGGCATTTCTCAACCACTAGTGGTAGACCTTGAGGTGGTCTCCGAACCCTCACAAACTTTCCGGGGGTAATCACAATGGTTGATTCCTCTCCGAATGACTCCTACCGCCTAGGAGTCTCCAACCTCCAAGAGTAACAAGAACGATGGAGAAAAAGCTCAAGACTTGCTCAAATCACAAATTCCTTTGGTGCAAAGGTCGGGAAGGAGTGGATCTATCACTTGATCGGACAACTTCTCTCAAGTTCTCTCAAATCCCTTGGGGATCTAAGATTTGGTGTGGAAGAGTGAGAGAGTGAGTGAAATGTGTTCTTAGCAAGCTCAAAGTGAATGGCCAACCTTATCCTGTGGGGGGGGGGAGGCTATATATAGTTGAAAGGACATGCGGTGCCCCCATGTGTGGTTTTGGTAATTGATGACATTCTCTATGGACTAATGGTTGCATTGAGTTATATTTGAAGGATTTGTCCATAGGCATTTCTTGAAGTACAGGTGTTGGTTTCAAGGAGTTTATGAGTTGACCAAGGTGGTATTATGGAATTATCCAAAGATTGATCATAGAATTGGAAAGAGTCAAGGTTGATCAAGACTAAGTACAGAGAGTGATTCAAGTTGATCATCACACAAAGCGTAGAAGATACACAGAGTGGGATCAAGTGATCTCATGGTATGGTAAGCATTGTCCATTGTGCTTTATGTACTAACCCATGGTCTATGTGAGAGTTCTATGTGGGGTTAGGTACGTGTTCATGGGCTTGCGTCAAGAGGAAGATATCACTCAACCAATGGAGAGGATGACATCAAGTGGTGATCGTCATCAAGAATTCTGTGCGCAAGTTCAAGTGGAGCATCACGAAGAGATCAAGTGCTTGATGCTTGCCGTCCATTGTGGTGTCAATGGACTTGTGAAGATGTGCCGAAGAGTGGCTCACCCATAGTGGAGTATGGGGGAGCAATCATCTAGTCTTCACCGACCCAACGCAATCAAGAAAGGTGGTCCAACTTGAGGGAGTCAAGATCGTCATCATCTATCTCAAGTGGACTTCATGCAAGGCAAAGGTTTGCCCTTGATAGGTTTTATATTTTACCGGTCTCATGGTGATAGTTTGGAGACCAGGGTATAGGATCGATAGCCGTACTATCAAGGGGGGCTCTCAAGTGAGTAGCGTGATCGTATCGTTTATCGAGAGCTCAAACCATTGCATCCTTGCATCATCTTTCCTGATTCTTATTTGTATTTTATTTTGAGGTTCTAGAGATTGTGGTTATCTTCGTGACAAGCTCTAGTTCATCGGAAACGGATTTCATATGCTTCTTCTATCGCGTTTTCGGTGTTGGAGGTTTTACCGGTCTTTTTTGAGGAAGGGTTCTCACCATTTTCTCTTGGGCCTTTTCTAATTTCCTTCGTATTGTTAGTTCTATCAAGATCGTGTTAGCCCTTGTCGCTAGCTTTCCAAAAAACTTGGTTTCGTTGAATTTGGAGTCCATTTGCAGAAGTTGTGGCAGTTTTGGAGTTCTAAAAAGGCTGCAGCGGTACTACCGCGGACAGGAGCGGATGTAATTTTTTACTACCGCTCCAGAGCGGTACTACCGCGGCTACTACAGCGGTAGTACCGCTCCGGACCAAAAACTCGTCACAAGTTTAGCGGTGGTAGGTACGGATGTATTTTTTAGTACCGCTCGCAAGCAATAATACCACTACCCTTTGAGGTAGTACCGCTACCCCTTGTGGTAGTACCGTGAGGTCGAGCGGTAGTACCGCTCTGTGCGGGCTGTGAGCATAACGGTTGGATTTTCCCCCACCTATATAAGCGGGTCTTCTTCCCCAATGAACTTTATCTCGTGAGCTCGTGTTCTTCCCCCATTGTTGACCTTCTTCGAGCTTGCTAACTCTCAATCCCTCCATGGATTGTTGCTAGTTTTTGAGGGAAAAGAGAGAGGAGATCTAGATCGACATTTCCACCAATCACTTTCTCCTCTATGTTAGGGGAACCCCTTGGATCTAGTTCTAGGAGTTCTTGGTGTTCTCCTTCTTGTTCTTCCTCTCATTTTCCTCCTAGCATTAGTTGCTTCGGTGGGATTTGAGAGAGACGGACTTGGGCACTCCGTGTGCCCTTGCCATTGCATTTGGTGCATCGTTTTGAGTTCTCCATGGTGATACATGGAAGTTACAAGTTGAGAAGCTTATTACTCTTGGGTGCTTGGTGCCCTTGAGCTTGTTTCTCTTGGGTGCTTGGGTGCCCTAGACGGTTGGTGGTGTTCGGAGCTCAATCATTGTGGTGTAAAGCTCCGGGCAAGCGTCGGGGTCTCCAATTAGGTTGTGGAGATCGCCCCGAGCAATTTGAAGGGTTTCGGTGCCCGCCCCCAAGGGTTGACAAAGTGTACGGGTTCGGTGACCGCCCCCAAGGGTTACCATTTGTACGGGTTCGGTGACCGCCCTCAAGGGTCCCTTAGTGGAATCACGGCATCTTGCATTGTGCGAGGGCGTGAGGAGATTACGGTGGCCCTAGTGGCTTCTTGGGGAGCATTGTGCCTCCACACCGCTCCAAACGAATAGCATCCGCAAGGGTGTGAACTTCGGGATACATCATCGTCTCCGCGTGCTTCGGTTATCTCTTACCCGAGCTCTTTACTTATGCACTTTGCTTTGTGATAGCCATATTATTTCTTGTCATATATCTTGCTATCACCTAGTAGTTTATCTTGCTTAGCATAAGTTGTTGGTGCACATAGGTGAGCCTAGTTGTTGTAGGTTTTATGCTTGACAAATTAACCGCTAGGTTTATTCCGCATTTGTTCAAGCCTAAACCATAATTATTTTAAAGCGCCTATTCACCCCCCCCCCCTCTATGCGACATCCACGATCTTTCAATAGTGGAGGTGGAAAAGTAACCGTTTGAGCAACTCAAGTGCACAGGAGGCATCGGACGTCCGGATAGGACCGGATGTCCGGTGGCACAGATAGCTCCGAACGTCCGGCAGACGTCGGTCATCCGGTCGGTGGAGAATCACAAACCACGAATCTGCATACAGCTAATGGTCGTCTGGACCGTTTCGGTCGTCCGGTGACCAGACATCCGTGGAAGACCGGGTATCCGTAAAAACTGTTCTATTGAGTAAGTGTTGGACTTCCGGAGGAAAACGAACATCCGTGGACCGGACGTGCGGAGAAGCTCGGACATCCGTGAATATTGTTCTGTGAAGAAACATCGGACGACCGACGAGAGCCGGACGTCCGGACAGCTGAAAGGGATCGGACGTCCGTAACGTACCGGACTTCCGGTGAAAAATGGAGTTGTGGGTTTTGAGCAAATCTTTCACTAGATCCATCGATCCCCTCTTAATAGTTCGGGATCCCTATACTCAAGAACAAACCATAAACAGAGCCAACGCTATTGTCTTGTATCTCCAATCTTGAGTTATATGCATTTGTCTTTAGTCATGATCCACACACGGCCTATGAGACATAATCCTGAGATATACTTGATAAACATGATTAGTCCCATACATGCATGTTGTCATCAACATCAAAATAAGATTAAGGGCATGATTGCACTTTCAATCTCCCCCTTTTTGGTAGTTGATGACAACATACATGTACTTCTTAAAATAAAAACTTTGAGTATCGAAGGGATTTGTCGCGGAGCTCCCCTTAACAATGTGCACAAAGAAAAATAAGCATGAGAGAGGAGCTCCCCCTCGGGGTGATACCAACACATTCAAATCACAAGTTGCACATGATAACATTCAAATAGATTCATCACTTACATCATAGAACCTAAAGTAACCATGATCATAACAAGGTTCATGGTACGATACATATCATAGTGCAATACAAGTTAATATCACATATTACAGTACTCAATGGATACTACTACTCCCCCTTGGCAGCAAGTACCCAAAAGGGGGCCAAGAGGAGCAACCAGAACATCATCATCATCATTAGAACCCAACCTCATCATCATCATCATGAGCACCACTACCACCGGCCTCGTCAAAGAAGTCACACCACTCAGGACCCGAAGGAAAGCCAAAGTCAGAAGGGGGCTCATCAGGAAATTGGTCATCATCACTCACATCGAACACTCCAGAGTCTCTCAGACAAGCCTTCAGAGCATATTTGGAGGTGATAAGGCGCGTGACAACATCGTGATTTTGGGAGCAGTTAAAAGTAATAGCCTTCATCAAGGCAGAGTGGGCCTTCCCAAGAAAGCGAGCAATGCGACCAAAGGGTGCAGATCCGGAGGGAGCAGGATGAGGAGTGCTAGCAACAGTTCGGCGCGGATGAGCAGAAGAGGAAGAATCCTTGGGAACATAGTCATCGGCCATGTGTGCGGGAATGACCCATCGCTCATGCAAATGAGTGCGGACAATAGGAAACGGAGCCACACTTTCGATAAATGCCTGAAGAAAGGGAGCATGAGGAAAGGCACGCTTGTGCTGGAGAGAAGCGAGGCGAATCTCATGCCATAGAAAATGAGGCACATTGATTTTCCCTTTCGGAGACGCATAGAGGCGATGCATGAGATTGATGCAGTTGCTACTGCAAGAGCCCTTGTCACCCATCTTAGGATAAATGGTGCGAATGACACATCGATAGATAATGAAGAAAGGAGCGCGCCAAATGGAGACTTGGTTAAAGCCCTTATGTTTCTCCTCATTAGTCAAGTCTGGTATGGGTTTGATAAGATCGGCACATACATCGGTGCCCTTGGGTCTATGTTCGGGGTCATCATTGTGAATTTTGAACCCGGTGTCAGGAAAACCAAGGGCAGCAATAAACTGAGAATAGGAAGCCGAGAGGTTTGTGTCCGAGGTCATCCAAGTAACAGTGTTATTGGGTCCGAAGAAACATGTGGCATAGAATTGATGAATGTCAGCTTGGTTAAAGTCATGCTGAAATGCAAATGGAGCAGCAAGATTGGACGACTCAATGAGCTCAATAGCCCCGGAATATTTCTCCGGATGAGTACGGATATGCTCTAAATCAATGCACAAATGCAGAGAAAGACCCTTAGGAATGACGACAGTGTAAAAATGTCAGCTTGGACATTAGTGCGAAAACGATTGTCCTGAGAGTCACGAGCAACCGTAAATTGATCAACATCACGACACAACTTAAGATAGGAAGCAAGGGGAACCTTGTTGAACCGCTTAGCGTGGCGGCCTAGGAGTAAAGGAGGTTCAAGAAAGATATGACGAGCATCACCGTGAGTTTGCACCAGAGGAGGAGGAGGCTTGAAGGTGGGACGATGAGTACCTGTCTTGGGTGCGGAGGTGCGAACGGCGACAAACTCGGGCTGCTCCAAATCATCCAGATCATCCTCATAGTCAGAGCCCTCCGAAGAGGAGTTGCTAGTAGAGCTGTGAGGGCGAGCGGCACGCTTCCGAGGACGAGCCCGTTCCTGTGAGTCATCGGAGCCACCATGACAAGACAGACGAGATGGCCCACCGGTGACCTGCTTGCACGCGGAGTGCTTGGTCTTGGGCATCTCGATCTTGGAGTGAAGAACGCAGAGGAAGACGGCTACCGGAGCAAATCAGGCAAGGGGCCGCGTCGGGGACTGCGGCGGCCAGAGCGATGTGGCGTCGGCGAGGGGCACGAGCGGCGAGCGACCACGGTGAGGGGCACGAGCGGCCGCGGTGAGGACCACGAGCGGCGAGGGGCCGCGGCGAGGAATACAAGCGGCGAGCAGCTGCGGCAAGGAGCCGCGAGACAGGGGCGGCGGCGGTGGGGAGCGAAGGGATTAGGGTAAAATGACCCGAACCGCACCCCGTGCTATATATAGGTGCCCGAGAAAGTCCCGGACGACTGGAGTCCTACGAACATCCGGTGCCTGAGCCAGGAGAGGAATTAACGGACGACCGGATATACCGGACGTCCGGACCGAATGTAACAGAGAGCTTTCTACGGACGACCGGAGTTCTTCGGATGTCCAGTGCTTGAGAAAGTCCCAGATGACCGGTGTCCTACGGACGTCCGGTGCCTGAACCAGGAAGAATTAACGGACGTCTGGACCGAGTGTAACAGAGAGCTTTTTACGGACGATCGGAGTTCTTCGGACGTCCGGTGCCTGAGAATGCCTGAGCCAGGGGAAGAATTAATGGACAACCAGATAGACCGGACTTCCGGACCCAAGGTAACAGAGAGCTTTTTACGGACGTCCGGACATTACCGGACGACCGACACACAAAAAAAATTCAGACAATTTAGATGATGACTAGAGGGGAGATGATGATGACAATGATGAATTGGTATAATATCAAGTAGTGAGTAACCTATGTCAATACAACAACAACACCAAAACACATACCGCTCATATATTGTTCTAGTGACAAGAGCAGTGGCTACGACCACCTTGTATGAGTATACGTGACATGGCTCCGCAAAGAATGGAATTTTGGGTGCATAATCACTACTCCATCATTGAAAGCTCCATAGTTAGAATAACATGACAACTTTGAGAGTGTTTGTTCTTTTTATGTATTTCATAGGGTGAGAGTACTCATTATGACAAGACAAGACATTATGACAATGCATGCATGGGTACTAGTTTTCACATAATGTTGTCAAGCTCCAAGATACCAAGTTCACGCCTAAGTTGACAAAACCTTGCTTCATCCAATGGCTTCGTGAAAATATATATCTGCAAGTTGCATATCTGTCCCAACATGAGCAATATCAATATCCCCCTTTTCCACATGATCTCTCAAGAAGTGATACCTAATATCAATGTGCTTGGTGCGAGTATGATCTTTGGGGTTCTCAGCAATATTGATGGCACTTTCATTATCACATAGAAGAGGCACATGTCTATAGGTGATACCGTAATCCTTCAAAGTTTGCCTCATCCATAGTAATTGAGTGGCACAACTGGCAGTTGCAATGTATTCAACTTCTGCGATGGAGAGAGAAACACAATTTTGTTTCTTCAAGGACCAGCTTACCAAGGAGCGTCCAAGAAACTGACAAGCACCGGAGGTGGACTTACGATCCACTTTCTCACCAGCGCAATCCGCATTCGTGTACCCAATGAGATCAAACTTAGCATCCTTGGGGTACCATAGACCCAACTTTGGGGTGTGAACAAGGTATCTAAGAATATGGTTAACCGCCTTATGATGACTTTCCCTAGGGGAAGCTTGAAATCTAGCACACATGCATACACTAAACATGATGTCTGGTCTAGATGCACAAAGATAAAGCGATGAACCAATCATAGAGCGGTAAATAGATGGGTCAAAAGGAATACCATTTGTGTCTTCAGTGAGTGCAATTTTGGTTGGCATGGGTGTCTTACCTGGACACTACTAGGAAAAGGCTTACTAATGGCGCACTGGTTTTGCCTACTAATGGCGCATTGCCAGTGCGCCATTAGTAGCACGCCACTAGTATATCTTACTAATGGCGCACCACAGGTGCACCATTAGTATCTAGTATACTAATGGCGCACCAGGCAGTGCGCCATTAGTTTTGCCCACGATGCGCCACTAGTGTTTGCTATACTAATGGCGCACCACACTGTAATGCGCCATTAGTAACAATTTTTTTAATTTTTTTTCTTTATCTGAGGTCACTATTTCACCTATGAGATATACAACAAGCATCCATATAACAATCATAGCCAACACACAAGTTCCATCATATATACATAGATAGCCAACACACAAGTTCCATCATATATACATACATAGCCAACACATAGTTCCATCGTTACATATTACAAAAGTTTCACATTGTTCATCCAACACCATTCAGTTCTCATGCATTGTTCTTCTCCTTCTCCTTCCTCAGCCTGATGCGGTAAGAGCGGTGAGGCGGTGGAGGCACTGGGATGTAGTCTTCTACCTGAATTGGCGCGGTCATGTCGCCCAGCTGTGGGATCGCCGGCGCCACCACCAGTGCGTGGTCATTGTCAGGCACCACCACCATCGCGAGGCCACCTTCAGGCACGACCATCGCTAGGTCATCCTCAGCCACCTCCATCTCTTGCCCTTGGTCAGCCACCACCAGCGCTAGGTCATCCTGCAGCTCCTCATCCCCACTCTGCTCCTCTTCTCCCGCACTCCAGTCTGGATCATCCTTCTTGTTGTCTATGCTACTGCCAGAATTGCTGCTGCTTTCGCTACAGCCATGGTCGCTGCTGCTTTCGCTACCGCCATGGTCGCTGCTGCTTTGGCTGTAGCCATTGTCGTTGCTGCTGCTCCCATTACCTGCCCAAATGCAACAATGACCGTTAACAATCAAATGTGAGACAAAGCCAAATGTAAAGGAATAAGAAGAGGCAGAACGTACCGGCATCATAATCTTCAGCGTAGCGCATGCGACACATAGTCGGGTTGAACACCTTCACGATGAGCGTCGTGGCGTCGTCGTCGTACCTGAAGAGAAGGAAGTACCCCAGTCGCAGGTCGTAGGCACGGTAGAACTTCTCCCACCCACGTGACAAGTACATGTGGCCCTCCTTGATCATCAACTCCACATCCCACAGCCTGCGAAACTCGCTGCCAGCCTGTCGCACCTTCAAATTATTTGGCGGATCTTCACCCATCAGCATGTTCTTAAAACTGTCAGGAAGCCTCTGCAGTTTGGGATAATGAGTGATGTAGGAAAACAACAGATATCATAATAATATGGGTGAAGCTAGGGGAGATCTCTCATTTTATATACCTGCGTCATGGATGATACTGAAGTCCCAAGTATGATAGTGAAGAACTTGGAAGCATCCAACTCATACTGCGGTGTCGCAGAGCGGCGGTGGCTGCTTCCTGCCATCTCTGATAAGAAGCAGAAGAGATATTTTAAGGATACAAGAAGAAAGCAGCCACAACTACAGTAAAAACAAGCAACTACACACACAGGAATTTCAGCACGACCTTTGCTGAAAATAGGACATATGGAGTACCCGAATTTGCCGAAACGGAAGTTAATCGACATTCCGGCAAACTCAAGGGCCTCTCGGGGTACCTGCAAAATCATTATCCCCGCATAATGAAGTCGCCAATGGGTCATTCAGAAGATCACAAGTCTCTCTGTTTATTAAAGCTGTTGTTTATGTGTCAAGTTTGACATCAACTTGACTGAATATCAACTTGATAGATCAAAGGCTGATAGAAATTGACAGGTTTTGAGCATCAAGAGATGTGAATGCAGTTAACTTGTTTTGAAAATCACAGAAGGCTAAGTTGACAGATTGTGGCCTGGGCCATACTAGTCTGATTTTACACTAGAACAAGCTCACTACACTACACTACACTACACTACACTACACTACACGTGCTTAAACTCTGAACATAAACAAACACCAGCAATGCAATATGTAAACTACCTCTGTTTCTAGGTAACAAGAGTTATCATCAATGCTTTTGAGTTTATTAAGTACCTTCAGTTCTGAGCTTTAAATGTCAAAAGAGCTTCACAGAATCTTGAATCCTCCAAATCACTCTTAACAGTTCTGCATTGCACAAAGGCAGCAATGAGCCAATGATATCAGTAGCAATAAGAGGTGCTTACATTCTCAAAGTGAACCTACAGAGTTCTAGTACACCCTAAAATTCCACTTTATGCTTCACAACAATAATGGAAAGGATTCCCCCCCTTCTTAGGTATTCTGATTTTGAAGTCATGGGTCCTTGACAGTGCACAGTGTGCAGAAATCTTGTTGAAGATTTTAAATGTGTAATGCATTTTATGGCAACCCAACTCCTTCATAACTTTATGACACTTGTGGTGTATGGTAACAAATTAGATCACAACACTTGGTGTGATTGTAACTCAGAGCCACTAGCAAATTAAATAGCTGCACACTCATACCCTAGTATAAGTCTATGACCCTTTGCAAACACATGGAAAAAAGGCACAAAGAATCTTTGCCTTATAGCACAAAATGAAAAAAAAAAGAAGACGATGCAAAGCTCAGCCCAACCCCGCCCTCTCATCTCTGTCTGAGACCTAGACAGGAGAAGCGCATTCTGCTGCCTCTCTCTCCAGTTCATGGGAGAAGGCATGTGCTCCTGCTTTAACCTCCCGTGCCCCTGCCATCCCTTCCCGCACCTGCTCAGCCAGCATATTACCAGGGCCTACGACCTTGTCTGGATGGGAGCCACAACTTTATATATTAAGTAAGATTAAGTTAAATCAATGATAATGTCTACATCTTTCTGATTTTTTAGACAACTCAAGCGATTATTATGCAAATAAACAACTGAGTAAGTTGTTACAATTAGCTTATCTAGGTTGCGAGTACATAATTCTTCAAAATGAAGATGTGGATATGAGAGGTCTTACTCTTAGTAGCCTACCCCTGAAACTAGATGGTAGAACAAACTTGGATAGCGGAAAGCGCAACTGATGGCTAGCTCCCTGCTGCTATGACACCTGCACAACTTTTTTACATGGTTGGACTGTCTGATTTGTATAGTAAGTATGGAGAAGCTATTGAGGAAGTTACATTTTCTATGTGTAGTGGTATTTACAACATTAAGTGAAGTCTTTGTGCCTGACAGAATTTGCTGGGCATGTAAGGTCGACTGGTACATGCTTTTTGTAAGTGATGATAGTGCACCTGATTTTCTGTTCAAAATGCAGACTCTATAGGTTTTTTAAACTGTCACATTGTCATGATATATATTCAGAAGTATATGTCCCACTGAAGTGCCTAGTTGATGGTGTTTCGATAGGTGAGGTTAATGTGGATGTCAAGAGCAGATTCCAGCATTTGCTCGGAGCCATCCGCTCTTCCTCATCCTTCCGCCGCCTGTTCCGAGGGGAGGGAGGGAGGGAATGGGGAGGAAGGGTGGAGAGGGAGGAAGGAGGAGAGGTACCTGGGCGGGCGCGGCCGGTCGCCGGAGGGGTCGGGGTCGGCGGCGGCGGCAGCGGCGGTCCTCCTGGGCGCCTCGGTTGGTCGTGGGGAGGCCGGCGGCCGTGGTCGTCGTCTTGCACCCCGTGCCCGGACTATGGTAGAGGCGGCGCAGGGCAGGGGCCGACGCGGGGGGCGCGGGGTT